>NC_073734.1:3417077-3717077 GCF_023634155.1 Falco peregrinus | reverse complement strand
CCATGAATTCGCTGCCTGAGAGCCGCAGCCTGCCTGGGCACGGTGGTGAGCTTGGGGCGGCCCAGCTTTCCAGGATGGCCACCCTCGGCAGCACCTTGCACAGCTTTGCATGATGCTGCCAAGAGCCCGGCAACGCAGAGCCGCTGGCTTGGGGTTGGCACAGCTGTGGGTGTGGGGAGCGGGATGCCAGTAGCCCCTCACCGTGCGCTCGTGTCTCGTGCAGGCACGCCTGGATGGAGGGCGGCAGCAGTGGCGACCGGTCCTCATGGCGGTGACGGAGAAGGACCTGCTGCTGTACGATGGCATGCCCTGGACCAGGGACGCCTGGGCTTCCCCTTGCCACAGCTACCCGCTGGTGGCTACCAGGTGGGCTGGGGGGCTGGCTCTGCCCACCTGTGGCTGCTGGGTACCAGCACCCCTTGGCCACATCCAGCTCTGCCTCTCACCAGAGCTGGGTGGGGAGACCCCAAAACACCAATGGGCATGGGGCAGCATGGTGCTGGCACTGCCGTTGCACCCCTGACCCCCTTCTCTGTCCATGTGTCCTGTCCTGTCCCCAGGCTGGTCCACTCAGGCTCAGGCCGCCGCTCGCCCGCACTGGGCTGCGAGCTCACCTTCGCCACCCGGACGGGCTCTCGCCAGGGCGTGGAGATGCACGTTTTCCGTGTGGAAACCCACCGGGACCTCTCCTCCTGGACGCGTGTCCTCGTCCAGGGCTGCCACGCCGCCGCCGAGTTGATGAAGGAGGTGACTGTGGGTGAGTGTGGTGCTGCAGGTGTCCCCTGCTGGGTTGCTGGTTGGGCTGGTGGGACCTGGGTGACCGGGGGGGGGCCTGAGCGTGCCCGTGCCCACAGGCTGCACGCTGGGCGGGCAGGAGGTCCAGCTCTCCATCCACTACGAGGGCGGCTTCACCATCTGCCGAGAGGAGCCGGGCAGCAGTGTCCTCTTCCGCTACCCCTACGAGAGGCTGAAGATGTCGGCGGACGATGGCATCAGGACCCTCTACCTGGACTTCGGGGGTCCTGAGGGCGAGCTGGTGAGGAGTGGGCAGCAGGGCTCCCCACCCCGATTTATGGCGGGGGGTGTGTGTCCTCCAGGGGTGGCTCTTGCTTTCCCCCCCCCTCTCTGCAGCATCGTGGCTGCTGAGTATCACTGGGTAGCACTGGCTGGGAGCCCCCAGCCCCAGCTGGGAGCCCCCCCAGTGCCCCCCGTGGGGTTTGGCATGCTGGTGGGGGGTTAACATTGCTCTCTATCTTCCCTCCCCCAACCCCAGGCGCTGGACCTGCACTCCTGCCCCAAGCCCATCGTCTTCATCCTGCACACCTTCCTCTCGGCCAAAGTCACCCGCATGGGGCTGCTGGCGTAGGGGGCCCCGGCCCCCCGCCTCCCCCCACCACAAACCAGCGGAGGGGCCCCATGCCCCTCCTGCCCTGCCAGTGCCTTGCTGGGGCCAGACTGGCAGCCCTGAGAGCTGCCGGGGTTGTGGCAGGATGGCTGCCCGGGGGGGTGAGCCCTTCTGCTCCACACCGGTGGTCCTGGCCTCCCCCCTGCCCCAGTGCCAGGGGGGCCAGGGCACAGGCACCAGCTTTAACCCCCCTTCCTCGGGCCTGAAGCCATCACTGATCTCACCACTGTGCCTTGGGGTGGGGTGAGCCCAGCCCTGACGTGTGGGGGACCCCAGGTGCTCCCCCCAGCTGTGTCTGGGGCAGCCAGTGCGCCCCCCACCCCCGCCTTGGGGTCCTCCCAAAGGGGGTCACATTGTGTCCCCCCGGCCATGGGTTGGAGCTCAGGCTGTCGGCCCCCCATTGCTGCAGCACAGGGTCCCAGTGCCCTGCGCAGGGTGTGGGGGGGACATTCTTGTCTTACTCGACGCGCTGAAGAGTACAAAAGGGGCTGTCCCCCCACCAGCTGCACCAACCCCCCCACCCGGGAGGGCCCTCCCCCCTCCCCCCCCAAACCTTCCAAAGCCAGAAAACAACTATTGTGTCTGTGCTGCCCTGGGCAGGTGGGGGCTGGGCTGCCTGGGGAGCCCCACGGGCTGCTGCCCCCCAGCTGTGCTGCCCCCCAGCACTGCAGCCTCTGCCCCCCCCTGCCCGGGAGCTGCTCTGCGGGTCGACCCCTCCGCATTTGGGGCAGGATGTGTGGATTGATGCACTTTTGCTTTTTGTACTCCTCGGGGGGGGGCAGCTCCCACACCCTGGGGTGGTGGTGGGGGTCCCAGGCATGGCAGGAGCAGGACCTCCCCCCCCTCGACGGGGCTGTCCCCTCCTGGCTGAAGCCCTGTTACCCCCCAGCCAAACTTCTCTGCACATTTTTCTGCTTCCTGGGGGGCTGTGCTGGCTGGGGGGGTCCTAGGGGGGTCCCGGGTTGCACACAAGCACTACAGCTGCTGGACCCCCCGGTGCCTCCCCCCGGCACCACCCCCACCCTTTATTTTTGTATTCTTTGTAAATCGCTATTTATATCAGATTGCCATTTCTGGGGGCTCCGAGTCTCTCTCTTGGGGGGGTGGGTGCGTGTGTGTGTGTGCCTACTGGAGTGGGTGGGCAGCACTGGGCACCCAGTACAAGAAGGACTGGGATGTACTGGGGAGAGCCTGGGGGGGAGGATTGGGGCAGGGGCCTAGTTCTGCTGGGGAGTGGGGGGGTCATCGACGGGCATAGGTACCTGCAGGCTGGGCTGGGGGCAGTGGCAGGGAGCCCCCCAGACAGTGCTGATCCCAGTCCCATGTACCCCGGGTGTGCACGCGTGGCTGTGTGTGGGTACACACTGGGCACGTGTGTGCTCTGCGTGTGGGTGTGCACACGTGGGTGGGTACAAGTGTGCACACTGTGTGGGCAGGTGCACACCATATGTGTGTGTGCGCGCGCATAGCATACACGTGTGCCTGCGGGTCTGTGGGTGCACACACACGTACAGGCAGGTGTGGGGGTGTGCACGTGCACACAGGTAGGGGTGCACACACCACAGGGGCTTGTCGGTGTATGTGGGTGCACCCGGGCTGGGCACGGCTGCGGGGGTGCACATGTGCTGGGGAGGGCACACGTGTAGGAGTGCACAGACACGTAGGGGTGCATGCACACACAGGGGAGCGCACATGTAGGAGTGCACAAACACCTAGGGGTATATGCAGGCACGGGTGCACACGCAGGGAAGTGCACACATACACACGCATCACAGACACAAACACACACAGACACACACACAGACAGACACAGACACACACAGACACACACAGAGACACACACACACACACACACACGCCCCGCCCCCGTGTGTGCGGGGCCGCCCCGGAGGCGCGCGGCGGGGGGCGGAGCCGCGGCAGGTCCCGCCCCGGGGCGCCGGCGGGTGCCGGCAGGGGGCGCCCTGGCGCAGAGCCGCAGTCGCGGGCGGTCCCTCGGGCCCCGCCGCCGCCGCCGGGCCGGGCCGCGCCAGGAGCGGCCGCACCGGGCGATGAGATGACAGCGGCCACCCTGCAGGTACAGGGCTGCGGGCTGCCAGGGCCCCCCTGCCCCACTCCCGGGCCGCGCCGGGCAGCGCTCACCCGCTCCGGGGCCGCTGCCGTGCGGCCGGGCTAGGCCTCACCCTGCCCCGGTGCTGTGCCGGCGGAGAGAGGCCTCACCGGCCCTGGTGCGGTACTGGCCGGGGGCGGGCCTCACCCTGCTCCGGTGCCGTGCCGGCGAGGGGCGGGCCTCACCCGGTGCCGGCTGGGGAGAGGCCTCACCCTGCCCCGGTGCCAGGCGCCGCTACGGTGGTCTCGTCCTGCGGTGTGCCCGGCTGGGGCGGTGGGGAAGGAGCTAGGCCTTGGCCCACCGGGGCCAAGGTTCCCGCTGGCCGCCCCGGTGGGAGCAGGCGCTCCCTCGGGGTGGGGAAGGGCCTCATCCAGCTCCAGCCCCGGTGCCGCTCCACGGCTGACGGTGCTGCACGCTCCCCCACCAGAAAGCCATCGACCTGGTCACCAGAGCCACCGAAGAGGACAAGGCCAAGAACTATGAGGAGGCGCTGCGGCTGTACCAGCACGCCGTGGAGTGCTTCCTACACGCCATCAAATGTGAGGCGGGGCTGGTGTCCTCCTGCCACAGTGCGGGGGGCTCCAGAGGGGGCCGTGGGGGTGCCAGCGGTGGCATGGGGCCATGGGTGATGCCTGGGGGTCTCCACAGATGAAGCGCACAGTGACAAGGCGAAGGAGAGCATCCGGGCCAAGTGCATGCAGTACTTGGACCGGGCGGAGAAGCTGAAGGAGTACCTGCGCAGCAAGGACAAGCAGGGCAAGAAGCCGGTTAAAGAGTCCCAGAATGACAACAAGGGGTGCGTGAGGGTGTGAGGACCCCCGGCTTGGCGGTGGAGCCGACAGGACCCTGCTGCCCTACCAGGGCCAGTTCTGCTCCTGACCCATGTCCTCTCTCCCCAGGAGTGACAGTGACAGCGAGGGCGAAAACCCGGAGAAGAAGAAGCTGCAGGAACAGCTGATGGGTGAGGGGCTGCGGCAGCTGTGGCGGGCACGGTTGTGCTGGCTGGCTGTGGGGTTAGTGGAGGGATTCCCAGACAGCCATCACGAGGGGTGGCTGTGGGGAGGGGGACAAGCTATGGGACTGGGACCCAGGGGCACATTGCTGGGTCTGCTAGCCTGCAAACTGGCCTCTGTGCCAAGGGGCAGTGGGGTTGGGGTGGGGGGCATGGAGGTGTGGGGAGGGAAGAGGGCTCTGGCTCACCCAGCTCTTGTCAGACATCGGGAGCATGGTGCCCATCTCTGCGGGGCCATGTGAGCAAAGCAACCTCCTTGCAGGTGCCATCATGATGGAGAAGCCCAATGTGCGGTGGAGTGACGTGGCCGGCCTGGAAGGAGCCAAGGAAGCTCTGAAGGAGGCTGTGATCCTGCCCATCAAGTTCCCACACTTGTTTACTGGTGAGGGTCATGGCAGTGCTACAGCTGCCGCTTGCCCATGGAGGAAGTGCCATGAGGTGGCAGCTGTAGCAAACGTGTGCTGGGGGGGTGACCCTGAGCAGCAGGGATGCGTGTCCCTGTGGGCCCATGCGGATCCGGCCAGCACAGGGACTGGGGAGCCGTGACACTGGCCTCTGTCACAGGGAAGCGCACGCCCTGGCGAGGGATCCTGCTCTTTGGGCCCCCTGGCACCGGCAAGTCCTACTTGGCCAAGGCCGTGGCCACTGAAGCCAACAACTCCACCTTCTTCTCTGTGTCATCCTCCGACCTGATGTCGAAGTGGCTGGGAGAGAGCGAGAAGTAAGCTGGCAGCAGGGGTGCATGACTGCTGCTGCCGCTGGCTGCACTGGCAGTGCTAGAGCTGTGGCTGGGGCAGAGGAGCCACCGGCATCAGTGACCACTGTTAACGCAGATAAAGGGTTGCAGGGGAGAGTGCAGGCCCTCGTGATGCTCCACAGCCCAGGGACAGCCCTTCTGGCATGGAAGTCACCTGGCTGCCAGCGCAGGGTTCCCAGGGTGGGCGGGGGCAGGAGGAGCTGGCAGCATGTGTGGCTCCTTGCCCTGGGGCTGTCACGGGCTCTGGGTGCTGTTGGTGCTGTGGAGGGTCCCTGAGTGGGGTACCCTGTCCTCTGCTTTGTTCCCAGGCTGGTGAAGAACCTGTTTGAGCTGGCAAGGCAGCACAAGCCCTCCATCATCTTCATCGACGAGGTGGACTCACTGTGCGGCTCCCGCAATGAGAACGAAAGTGAGGCGGCGAGGCGCATCAAGACGGAGTTCCTGGTGCAGATGCAAGGTGTGTGGGGCTTCCCCAGTGGGATGAACTGGTGCGGGGTCCCCAGGGAGAGGACAGAGTGGGTTGGGGTGGGAGAAGCTGCCAGATGCCTGCATCCCGCGTTCCCTGCGGGTTGCTCTGAGCTGTCTGCCTGCTGTGTCCCTGGGCAGGTGTGGGGAACAGCAGCGATGGGATCCTGGTGCTGGGTGCCACCAACATCCCTTGGGTGCTGGACTCGGCCATCAGGAGAAGGTGAGCAGGACACGATTGTCCTCCAGCTCCCGGACCCGCATCCACGGCAGGGTGGCAGTGTGGGGCTCACCCCCCCACCTGCCTGCACTACCCTCAGGTTTGAGAAGCGCATCTACATCCCACTGCCCGAGGAGGCAGCCCGGGCCCAGATGTTCAAGATCCATCTGGGCAACACCCCGCACTGCCTGACAGACGCCAACATCCAGGAGCTGGCCCGCAAGACAGACGGCTACTCGGGGGCCGACATCAGCATCATCGTGCGGGATGCCCTGATGCAGCCTGTCCGCAAAGTCCAGTCAGCAACGCACTTCAAGAAGGTGAGCAGGGGGCTGTCCCTGGCCAGGGGGGTCCACCCACTCTGGGGGGGGTGGGGAGGGGCGGTCCCGCGGCTGGTGTTGGTGCTGTGGCTACCATCCCACTGAGCACCATGCTGCCCGGCTCTGCTGCAGGTCCGTGGTCCCTCCCGCACCACTCCTGGTGCTTTTGTGGATGACCTGCTGACACCGTGCTCGCCTGGTGACCCAGGTGCCACTGAGATGACCTGGATGGAGGTGCCCAGTGACAAGCTGATGGAGCCCATCGTCTGCATGGTTAGTGCCACTGCGGCAGCTTACGGGGTGGAGGCTGGCCCCAGCACAGCAACCCTGCAGCCCCAGCTCTGCCACTTCCATCCCTCCTCCCAGGCAGCCACCTTCTCCGGGCCCAGGGCTGCAGCTCCTGTGGGTGGATACAGCCCTGTGCTCCCCATGGTGGGGAGTCTCCCGCTTGCCAGTCCCCCTGCAGGGTGCTGAGCCCCCAGTGAAGGCCTGGGTGCTGGGGAAGGGCCTGGGCTCCTCCAGGCAGCTCCCACCTGCAGAGCCAGTGTTGCTGCATGGCAGCGGTGCCAGCACCCAGCCCGTGGCAGCACCCACGGGATGGGTAGAGCTGCCTGCGCTGTGGGGGGGGTCCCTACCCGGTGTCACCCTCCCCCCCAGCAGCGCCTGTTCTCAGCTGCCCCACCTGCTTGTGTTGCAGTCGGACATGCTGCGCTCACTGGCCACCACCCGCCCCACCGTCAACGCTGATGATCTCCTGAAGGTGAAGAAATTCACGGAGGATTTTGGACAGGAAGGTTAAAAAGCTGGGGTGGGTGAGCGTGGGGTTGGGGCAGCCACACTGGCAGGGCCCTGCTGTGCCCCCCCCCTCCCCCCCCCCCCAGCCCCGACACTGCTGGCCATGCCAAACAGGTTCATCTTCCGCTCACTGTCCACCCCATCACACTGGCACCTGGCCAGGCACTGGGAGCATGGCCCGGGGGGGCTGACACTACGGGGAGGGGGGGTGGGGGGGACTGTGTCCGAGCATGGCCTGGGTGGCCAGGTGCTCCCACTGGGTGCGCCCCACTCTTCTTCCTGCTCTTTTTTTTTTTTATTTTTTAAATTAATGCTGCTTGGGTTCTGTCTTGTTTATATGACAATAAAAACAATCCAAAAGCTTCAGCAGGTGCCCGGCCCCTACCTGAGGCTCTGACTGCACTGGGGGACCCAGCCCAGCCCCCCCTACCCCACCCACCCCCAGCCAGCACCGCACGTCCCCCCGTGCAGTCCCCAGGCCCAGTTCAGCCCCATCCTGGTGCCAGCCTTGCGCCCTGGCTGCTGCGCATGCCACAACCCTGGCTCTCAAACATCCCCTTGAAGAGGAAGATCTGCCGCCCATCACCCCCCCCGCGCAGCCAGTCTTGTTCCTAGACCCACAAAATGATTTCAGGTGCAAAGGGCAGCCTGGGGAGCCAGCGGGCAGGAAGGGCCGGTAGCCATGCTGCATCCACAGTGTGTATTGGCTGCAATAAAACCGAGTGGGAGCCCTCGTGGCCGTGGCTCTTCGCTGCTTCTTTTGCCAGGGTAAGGACGGGGTGCTCAGAACCATGCCGGATGAGTCCTGGGCCCCAGCGCTCTGCTGAGGCTCTGCTCCGGAGGGACGGGCAGTGGGACAGCCTGTGTGGGCTGCGTCAGTCCAGCAGCTCCATCCAGCTGACGTTGGTGAAGGTGCGGGTGTCCATCCGGTCGATGTAGAGGATCCCATCCAGGTGGTCCATCTCGTGCTGGATGATGCGGGCGGCCCAGCCCGTCGCCTCCCAGCTCACGGGCTTCCCGTGCTCGTCCACGCCTGCTGCCAGGAGAGTGGCGGGGTCGGTGGGGCTGGGACTCGGGGGGGGGGGGGGGGGGCCGGGGAGGGGACCAGGCGGTAATGGGGCAGCGAAGGGGGGGCCTGTGTGAGAGTGGGGGGACCTGTGTGAGAGTGGGGGCAGGTGTGGTGTCCTATCCGGGGGCAGGGCCGGGGTCTTGGGGCAGGCAGGGCAGGGGGCTGGGACAGGCAGGGCGGGTGGCCGTACCGGAGACGTGGACGGCCCAGTGGCGCGGGACGTAGGCGGAGAAGCCGCGGAGGCTGGCGCAGCCCTCGGGGCCGGTGACGAGCCGCGAGTCCAGGACGCGCAGCGCGGGGTTGACGAGCAGGCGCAGCGCGAAGGGCTCGATGCGGTGGGCGCGGCGCAGCGCCGGCGGGTACCAGCGGCAGCGGGCGGGGGGCAGCTCGGCGGCGAAGACGCGCAGCGGGACGCCCAGCTGCGGGGCGCTCAGCCCCAGGCACGGCCAGCGCCGCAGCCCCGCCGCCAGCGCCGCCGCCAGCCGCCGCAGCTCGGGGCCGCCCAGCCGCTCGGGGCCCACGGCGGCGGCGGCGGCGCGCAGCACCGGGGCGCCCACCTGGCAGGGGGCGGCGAAGGGCGGCGCGGGCGGGCCCAGCACCCGCCGCCGCAGCGCCCGCCAGTACGAGCGTTCCCGCTCGGCCCAGCCCGCCGCGTCCCCGCAGCCGCGGCCCGGGGGGCCCTGCCGCGCGCGCCCCGCCAGCCGCCGCCCCGCCGCCAGCGCCACCGCCATGGGGGTCGCCTGCGCGCGCAGCTGGGGCGCGGCGGGGGTGCGGGGCGCCCCCTGGCGGCGGGACGGGGGGCAGCGGGGCTCCCGCTACCGCCGGGGGGCGCGGGGGGCGGCGGGCCACCGCCCGGCCCGGCCCCGCTACCCCGTGCCGGCTGAGATGCCAGGCAGCGCGGCCCCCGCGGGGGAGCTCTCCGGCCCCGGCAGGGGCTCCCCGGGCAGGGCCTCCCCGTCCGCCCCCGGGCGCCTCTCCTGGGCCGGCTCCTCCTCGCCCAGCGCCGGCAGCAGGAAAGCCAGCGGCTCCCGCAGGGCGGCCACATCGATGCGGCCCAGGCGGCCAAAGCGCTGCAGCTGGGTGGGGGGGGACGCCTGCCAGAGAGGAAGAGGGGGTCAGGTGGGGGCCTGCGGGCAACGGGAACCCCACAGAGGTGGCAACAGTGGGATGGCACCCAGCTGTCTTGCAGGGAGAGCCCAGCCCCCCTGTACATCTCCACCTCCCCACCCCAAGATACAAACCCCTGGGGTCTCACCCAATGCCTGCGCGATCTGTGCCGGGGGAAAGAGGACCTGGAGGCAGCGGTTCAGGTAGGGCAGCAGATCCTCCAGGAAGGCCGTGCAGAACTGGACAAAGAGCTCCTGCTCCCGCCCGCTGAAAGCCGCCTCCTCTGCACGGTGGAAGGCCAGGATGGTTTTGGTCACCTGGGGCAAAAGGCAAGAGTCGTTAATTCCTTGGGGAGTTGTTAATTCTGAGGTCGATTATAAGAGGCTTTACAAGCCTCAGTGCCAGGTCCTGCAGTGGGGTCACAACAGCCCCAGGCAGCATTGCAGGCTTGGGGAAGAGCAGCTGGGAAGCTGCCTGGCAGGAAAGGACTTGGGGGTGTTGACCAACAGTCACCTAAACACGAGCCACCAGTGTGCCCAGACTTTACCGCTCTACGACTCAACTGCCTGTTGAGGCTGTAGCGAGGCAGGGGTCAGTCTCTTCTCCCAAGTGACAACCAACAGGAGAAGAGGGAACAGCCTCAAGTTGCACCAGGGGAGGTTTAGATTGGATATTGGGTAAAATTTCTTCACCAAAAGGGCAGTCAAGCACTGGAACAGGCTGCCCAGGGAGACGGTGTAGTCACCATCCTTGGAAGGATTTAGGAGATGCGTAGATGTAGCAGTTAGGGGCATGGTTTAGTGGCGGGCTTGAAAGTGAAAGATTAACGGTTGGACTCTATGATCTTAAAGGTCTTTTCCAAAGTAAATGATTGTACAACTCTATCCTATGAATACTGAGGGCAGTGTGAGCCATCCCTGTGTACTCCCAGGACAAGGCACAGCTCCTTCCCCCAGTGCCTCACCTCACCAAGTGCAGCCTCCAGGCAGGCAGTGACGTCTTGGGCCAGGGCGATGGGGCAGCAGAGCCGTAGGTCATTGAAGGCGACGAGGATGCCATTGAGGAAGCAGGCGAGGGGCGGGAAGTCCAGCAGCACCATGGGTGGCTGCAGCGTCCCCGGCTGGGCCGTGGGCATTGGCACCCCGGCACTGCCCCCCAGGACAGATGGGGTAGAAATGAGCGTGTAGGAATTCATCTCCTCCCGGAACTTCTCCACTACCTCCTCCACCGCCTTCCTGAAAGCGGTGGCAGCTACGTGCTGGAAGAGGGGGGCCAGCTGCCCGCGGAAATCGGCCCCCACCCTGCTGAAGGAGAGGCCGAAGTACATGCACTGCCCCAGCAGCGAGTCCAGGCGGCTGCCCACCCCGCGCTGAAGATCGCGCTCCAGTGTCTGCAGGAACTGGGAGACCTTCTGCAGCACCCAGCCATGGAAGATGGCCCCCTCGTTGAGGGCCTGCCCCTCGGGGGGCAAGAGTGGCTCCTCGTCAGAGAAAATGGCACGATACTGGGTGATGATGTCAAAGAGGTGGACACGACAGGTCTCGATGGTCTTGGTGATGTGGAAGTAGGGGTCATCGTCAGGGATGGAGGCCTGGATGGAGCGTAGCCAGGCATCCCGCGCCTGCAGGAACTTGATGCGCAGCTCAGCCTCTGTGAAGACGTCCATGCGCCGCAGGTAGCCAATGACCCGCAGGCAGGCTGGCAGCTGGATGTTGGTGCGGAGCTGCTGGATGAGCTGGTTCAGCATCAGCTGGGTGGACTGGCGCACCTCGTCCACGATGCCCTGGGGTGGGAGAGAGGCCTCAGCTGCTGGGGCCAGGTGTGGGGTGGCCGTGGGGCAGGGGCAGAGTAGGGCCTACCTGGATCACGGGGATGTTGCTGTGCTTTCTCTCCAGCCGGCGCACATAGGCAGCGAGCTCCAGTGCCTCCTCATAGTAACCATTACGGACACAGGTGTCCATGAGCTGCGGGATCTCCAGGATCTCCAGGATCTCCGTGTGCCGGTTCAGCGTCAGGCTGTTCATGCGCCGGCTGCAGGCAATCTCCTCCGCATCACGCATGAAATTCCTGCGGGATTGGGACAGGGTAAGCACGAGGGTCTCCCCTGCAGTGAGTGGACCCCAGGACCCTCCCACCCACACTGGCCTCTCCTCAGCGCTATCCAGGGCCCCCTCCCAGTGCTGCCATTACCCCCCGTCTCTGTCAGCCTCGATCCTTACTGGGCCCAGCACCAAGGCTCCTCTCGCCCCGCTCCAGCCCAGCCCGCGCTGGCCTCCCTTGCCCGCTGGACTGCCCCTGCCCCAGCCCTTTCCCTCCTCCCCGTTTCCACCGGTGCCTTCCCCGCCGCGGCCCCCACCAACCCCGGTCCCCCCCGAGCCCTCGCCCGGTCCCCGGCCCCGCACCGGCAGGCATCCTGGAGGGCGGGCAGGCGGCCCAGCAGGCTGCCGAGGCGGCTCTCGATGCCGCCGAAGCCGCGGCCGGCGCGGCCAGTGCACTCGGCGGAGCGGATGAAGGCCCGGTAGTGCTCGAAGGCCAGGCGGCGCGTCTCCGCCCCCACCCGCGCCCGCTCCGCCGCCAGCCGCGCCGGCTCCCGCCCCAGCTCCGCCAGCCCCAGCGCCGCCAGCTCGGCCACGTAGGCGGAGAGCTCGGGGCCGCCGGGCCCCGCCGCCGCCGGGCCGCGCAGCCAGGCCAGCAACCGGGCCTCCTCCGCCGCCGCCGCCATCGCGCCGCTCTGGCCGGACCGTCCCGGTGGCCCGCCGCGCCGCTTCCGGGTCCGCCGCTTCCGCGTCCGCCGCTTCCGGGTCCGCCGCTTCCGGTTCCGGCGCAGCCCCGCGTGCGGGGCGCGGAGCGATGCGGCCGCTGACCGAGGCGGAGACGCGGGCGGTGTTCGAGAAGCTCGGACGATAGTGAGGGGCCGGGGGCCGGGCTGGGGGGGGGCGGCGGGACAGATGAGCCCGGGGAGCCGCGGCGGGAGGGGGCCGGGAGGGGGGCCCGGGCCGGGCTCACGGGGCCTGTCCCCGCAGCATCGGTGAGAACATCCAGCTGCTGGTGGACCGCCCCGATGGCACCTACTGCTTCCGCCTGCACCGCGACCGCGTCTACTACCTGAGGTGAGAGGGGCGGCCGGGGGGCGTGCGGCCGGCTCCGGTACCGGCCGGCCGTGGGCTCTGCCCTGGGGGCCGTTCCAGCTCTGCCCCCCGCTCCCCGCAGCGAGAAGCTGCTGAAGGTGGCTGTGAGCATCCCCCGGGACAACCTGGTGGCGCTGGGCACCTGCTTCGGGAAGTTCACCAAGACGCAGAAGTTCCGGCTCAGCGTCACGGCCCTGGATTTCCTTGCGCCCTACGCCAAGGTGGGACATGGCCCCTCGGCCGCCCCCCCGCCCCGTGCCGGACCCCCCCGGCCCCTCACGGCTCTGGGCTTCCCTTGCAGTACAAGGTGTGGGTGAAGCCCGGCTCGGAGCAGTCCTTCCTCTACGGCAACCACGTCCTGAAGTCGGGCCTGGGCCGCATCACAGAGAACACAGCCCAGTACCAGGGCGTGGTGGTGTACTCCATGGCCGACGTCCCGCTGGTGAGTGGCCGACGCGGCCCCTGTGCTTTCCAGGGCTGGGGTGTGGGTACAAGGTGGGGAGAAACTCTCTTCTCATGACCCCTTCATCTTTTCCCCAGGGCTTTGGGGTGGCTGCCAAGTCCACCCAGGAGTGCCGGAAGGTGGACCCCATGGCCATTGTGGTGTTCCACCAAGCCGACGTTGGGGAGTACGTGCGGAGTGAGGACACGCTGGCCTAAAGGAACTTCAGCGCTCCCAAGACGCAAGCATTCCTGGGCAGAATGGACCTTGTCCTGCACCGTTGGTTCAGCAGCGGTGCAGGGAGCCACAGGGAGCCCACACAGGGTGGAGGGGCTGGGAGCCACCAGCATGCAGCCCTGCACCCCTGCGGGGCATGCTGCCAATGCAAGGAGGAGCTCCCCCTGTGCCAGACCTGCCCCTGGCATCACATAAAGCCTGTTCCTTCTCCCAGACTGCCTGTTGTCTATTGCAGAGCCTTGGGGGGGGTGGGGTGTGTCAGTGCTTGCCTCTGCTGCACATCTCTGCCTTGCTGGGGCAGTGCGATACGCTGCGGTGTGAATCCAGAGGGGAGAAGCACCACATTTGGTTTGGCAGACGAGACTGGGGGGGAAGCTCGCAGTCCGGGGCCGGGCTGTCAGAGGCTGACAGCTGAGCTCAGGGAGGGAGGGATGGGGCAGGCAGCTGCTTGCAAGGAAGGACCTACTTTGCCTGGGCTTGCAGAGGATGAGCGGCAGGCAGCAGGCTGCCATTGGTCCCCAGAGCATGTGCCAGGGGTTCCTTTATTGGGTATCTGGTAGAAAAGGCACGTTGCAACATTACAACAACAGGTAGGGATGTAACAAACCAACCCAGCATGCAAAGCTCAGGCAATTGCATTGCGCTTTTCTTCGGTCGGGGTGATTTCAGCTAGAGCCGGAGGCAGGAGCCGGGGGAGCTCTCCTCCTCGAAGCAGGATCCAGCTTCCCTCCTGCTCTGTGAAGGGGCAGAGCAGCTGCTCAGTTACCAGGCACTGTAGGCAGGGTTCCTGCCCGCAGTTCTGGGCACTGCTAGCACTTCTGCCTGCTGGAGGTTTGCACGTTGAAGAGGCGCTTCAAAAAGTAGAGCTGCAGCACCCCAGAGAGGACAATGACACAGCTCTGAGCCATCGACCACCAGTTGACGTAGTTGTAGTTGGACTCCAGGAGGAAGGAGTCGGCTGCTTTCCGCATCCGGGCAAAGTTGTAGAACCGCCACATGTGGAAGATGTGGACCTGCAGCTTCCGGATGCTGACCTGTGGGTGAGGGGTGGGCGCTCAGCAGCGGGGTTGTGGCAGAGCCTGGGGCTGGCAGAGCTGCTCTGGGAGCTGCCCGTGGGGCTCAGCATTCAATTAACCTGCAACACTCAGTTCCCTTGGGAGGACGTGCCCATCCCTGTTGTGTTCAAGCACCCTGTGGTCACCTTGACACTCACCCCGATTGCCTCCAGGGTGTCATTCAGCTCTTTCTTCTCTTCCAGCTGCTTGTTTTCCACATTGAAGTCTTCGTAGTAGACACCAAAGTTGAGATATACCTGTACAAAGCCAAAGTGGTTCTGCTGGTTGTCCAGGCACAGCTGGTAGAAACCTGCAGAGAGAAACAGGGATTATTGTTCCCTGAGCAGAAGAGCCACTGGCAGGCAGACCCATCCCCAGCTCGACCCTCATCCTCCCTGTTAGGGAAGGAGGCGTGATCAGATCGATCAACGCTCTGGGAAGCACTGGCAGCCCAGGGGCACAAAATACAGACAGCTCCTCTTCCAGCATTACGTTAAGTATCTGACTAACTTCTCTCACATGTACCTTTTCGTTGTGTCCTCACCCCAAGGGGAACAGAACTGTGTAATCCGGTGTTTACATTATAAAAAGCCTTGTCTATAGTCAGCATGTAAACCAAGAATCATCTTAAAAAATTAATCTCTTAACAGTTTGGTTTGGCCATCCAAGCAGGCTCATGTTGAAGATGTACACACTGCCTTATTGCAGATGACGTCTGGAGCTAGACAAGAGCATGCATTTCAAAATCTATACGTCCCTGTCGCAATTTTTTCCTCTTTGCCAAACCTGTGAGTGTTTCAAAACCATGAAGGCCTCTGCCTGGGAGGAGGAGGAACTGTTAATCCTTTGGTTTCATGACCACCCTGCTGGCCTGGGCAGGCTTGGAGCTGCTGCTCCTGCCTGCAGGCAGCTGGCAGGCGGGCTGGGCAGGGACCTGTCTCCTTGGTGAGGAAGTTGATCTGTCCTCGGACGTCCTGGGAAGCACCAAGCCGGAAGCCGTTGGGGTCGCTCGCGGTGGCCAGGACATTCCTGTTGTTGGCAATCCCCGTCGCCCGCTGGACCTGGAGGCAGGAAACACCCGAGGGGAATTTGTCAGCCTGACTCTGCACCCAGGAAACAGGGAAGCCTTCCCGCACGGGGCAGGACCTGCCCGTACTGAGGGTTGGTTTGGGGTCCATGGGGAGCTGCCCCCTTTGCTCCCGTGAGCTGAGGCCAGGAACAGCCTCCAGTGAGCTGCCGGCTACATGGAAAAGAAAAAACCCACAATCTGCAGCCCTGGGAAACGAACCCCACAGTTCCCAACACCCGCTCAGACGCCACGTCTCCCACCCTATGTGCCCACCCTGGCTCTCTGCCGCCTGGCTCAGGTGCTGCTGCCATTGCTGCTGGCTGCTGGAGTGTGGGAGATGGAGCAGTGCCGAGCCCCAGGACCATGCCGTGTTCCCACAGAGCCGGGGGAAGCTGCCAGCACCAGGCACGGCCGTGCCTCACTCCTTCAACCAGCCTAGTGTAAACAGGAGATAAAAGGGCTGCAGTTTCCCGTGCGGGAAGGGGCCGGAGCGTGGGGACAAGCAGAAAGGGCTGTGCCCGAGTCCTTCAGCGTGCCTTCCAGCTGTGGCTCGGAGGAGAGCCAAGGGCTGTGCAATGGGCTCCAGCCAGCCTGGCGGTGGGCAGAGCTCCCGCAGTGCCGGGACACCCTGCAGCAGCCTGTGAGCAAGCCCTGCCTGCTCAGCACTGTGTCTCCTGGGAGCTCTCACTGCTGCTTTGTGGTTGTAAAACAGGTATTTAAAAAAATACATGGGATTGATGATGGAAATTGCCTAAAAAGGCACAGTCCTTGAGATGAAGCATCCAAGTGACTGCAACCATTCCCTGTCTTGACCAAGGACTTTCCCCACGCAAGGCAAACCATCTCTGCCCTGGGGGCAGAGGGTCTGGAGTTCAGCCGGGCACGTGGGCTTCATCCCATGGGTACTCCTTCCACACATAGGCCTGGTCACAGGGAGTAGTGGGTTTGCGTGGTGAGGGTTTGGTGCGGGGGGGCTACAGGGGTGGCTTCTGTGAGAAGCTGCTAGAAGCTGCCCCCACACCCGATGGAGCCAGTGCCAGCTGGCTCTGAGACGGACCTGCTGCTGGCCAAGGCCGAGTTAATCGGTGATGGTGGTAGCGCCTCAGGGATAGCATATTACAAAGGGGGAAAAAAAATACCTGTGCCAGCAAGAGAGAAGGGAGAGACTATGTGAGAGCAGCTGCCCTGCAGCCCCCCAGTGTCAGTGCAGGAGGAGGCAGGGGGGGCTCCAGGCACCACAGCACCCAAGCAGCCCGTGGGAAGGCCCCGGCGAGGCAGGCTGTGCCCCCAGCCCACGGAGCCCACGGGGGAGCAGATCCCCACCTGCAGCCCGGGAAGGGCCCCACGCAGGGGCAGGGGGATGCCTGGCGGGGGCTGTGACCCGTGGGCAGCCCGCACTGGGGCAGCTCCTGGCAGGGCCTGTGGCCTCATGGGGAGAGGAGCCCAGGCTGGGGCAAGCTGCTGGCACAGCTGGGGACCCCATGGGGACCTGTGCTGGGGCCAGCTGTGCCTGGGGGGCTGCAGCCCGTGGGAGGGACCCACAGTGGAGAAGTTCATAGAGAACTGTCTCCCCCATGGTGGAGCAGGGCAAGAGTGTGGGGAGGAAGGTGCAGCAGAAACAACGTGTGATGGACTGACCATAACCCCCATTCCCCGTCCCCTGCCCGCTTGGGAAATTAAATCGGGAATTAAGTTAAGCCCGGGAAGAAGGGAGGGGTGGGGGAAAAGCGGTTTTCTGCTTACTAAATTGAACTATTTTTCCCCAAGTCAAGTCTGTTTTCCCTGTGACAGTAAGCGCCGAGTGACCCCCCCCGTCCTGATCTCGACCCACGAGCCTTTTGTTATGTTTTCTCCCCCCTGCCTGGCTGAGGCGGGCAGTGACAGAGCGGCTGGGTGGGCACCCGGCGCTCAGCCAGGGCCAGCCCACCACACGGGACTAAGGCAACGCAGCATTGCCCACCGCCGGGCAGGCTGCACCCCCGGAGGGGGCAGCTGGGACCAGCTGCAGAGCCACCACACTAGACTGATCCAGCACGGCCAGTCCCCAACCCCATCGGCCGCTGCACCACACCACCAGCTCCCCATGGCGCGTCCCACAACACTCACCTCGTAGCTGAAGAAGAAACTGCCGCTCTGGTGTGCAAACTGCCAGAAGCACTCCACAGTGCCGGCAGGGATGACAATGGCAAAATCGTACCGATCTGCCCCGTGGAAGAGGGGCTCCTGGCTGGACCCACTCAGGGGCTCAGTCCTGGGGCAGCTGGCGGGTCCCAGCAGTGCCAGGACCAGCAGCAGCAGCATCCTGCTTCCCAGCCTCCAGCGCTCCCTCCTGCCAGGGCAGGGCAGGAGCAGGGACCCGAGGTGGCAGTGGTAATCATTAACTGCCCCACAGTGGCACTTGGCAGTGCTGGGGCTGGTGTTGGGAGAGCATGGCACAGGCTCTGCTCCTCAAGGTGATCTCGGCACAGAGTGGGAGCTGCTCCGGCCGGTCCATGTTGGAGCTCACCAGCTGAACCCTTCTGTGGGGGCTGAGGCTGCTGTGAAGAAGCCCCGTGGTCACTGGCCGCATGGAGCCGGTCCCTGCTTCCCTCACCGACCAGCTCTGCCAGCCTGTGTCTCACTAATGAGCAAACTAACCACAAAAGGCATGTTTCTCCAAAAAATACAGAGCCCCACGCATCGCTGCCCACAGCCTTGCCTTGGGCTGTGCCACCCTCCCTGCACAGCTGAGGGCAAGAGCCTGCTGCAGAGAACGGGCTCAGCCCCATGCAGCATGAACACATCTTCCAAACGGCCACAACCAATGGGCATTGCCTTGCACTGGGAGTTACTGGTCCAATTTGCAGCTCACACCAAGAAGCCACAGAACTGCAAGGTGCTCCTGGCTACCTGGGGCTGCTCTCACCCTACAGGGAAACGGTTTTACAAGCAGAGGGGGAGGGAAAGGCAGAGGCCAGAGCCAGGTGACAAGGGAAGCTCGCTCCAGCAGCTGCTGCTGAAGGACAGAAGGGAAAGCAGGTGTTTCCACAGACTTCTCCCCAGCCCTGGCTCTGCAGGAACACAGCCAAGGCATGCTGCATTTAGCAAATACCCTCAGAGCTCCCCGGCCCTTTGACTTCAACAAGAATCTAGTCCAGAAGCTTCCGCTTCATGTCTACTCTAATGCAGCAGCACCTCACACCTTCAGGGCATTGCTGTTCCACCCCAAACAAACAGCTGCCGACACAACCCCCCACGCCAGCCACTGAGCAGTCCAAGGGGTAGCGCGTGCCCTGGCAGGGCAGCTCACAGGCAGCACCCCAAACTGCTGCATTTCTGCCTGTGAGATACATGTTCACATTTATGGCAACTTTGATAGCAAAGAACAAAAAAGCTTTATTTTATAGAAGACTGCTTGGACACAAGAGTTAGCTTTTGGCACCTGAAGGCAGGAAACAGGCAGCACCCTGGGAACTCAATACACTTGCAGGGATTGCACCCAGGAGGAGGATGTTACCAGGAAGAAGCACAAGTAAGACATAACTGAAATCAGTAAGGGACTGGAACAACCAACATTTAAGTACCAAACCAAAAGTTAATGCTTTTAAAACCTCAAAACTGGGAGGGAGAAATTCTGGCTTGCAGAGTAGTAATTTACAAGGCAGAAAGAAATATGGGCAAAAAATAAAAGTCTGAGCAGATCACCCTAGAAGCTCTGGGACAACGTGCTGCCTCTCTCCCACAGGGTACAGAATGCAAATGTATGAAACAAGTCCAAGTTTAGACAATTAAAACACAAGAACAGCCACCAATGATATTGTCCTGCTACTTGACAGCATCCGAGCTGAGAAAACTGTGATTTCAGCAGCCCATCAGGCTGGGATTTGTTCTGCAAAGGCTGCAGTTGTCAGGTAGAGAGGGAAGTCCCAATCCAGACAGTTTCCAAACAAGTGCCATCAGGTAGCACAGCTTGTGCCAACTGCAGAGAAACTTTGCAGCTACAACGAGACACAGGACTCTGGATTCCTGTCAGACATTGTTTCCCTCTGCTCCAGCAGTCTCAGGTACCACAAGGCAGAGGGGCTCACACTGGACCCAATACATATCAGGGTCAAGCACAGCGGCCTCCTACTACTATCGCTCTGGTCCACCTTTCAAAAGGTAAGTTTTTTGTACTGGAGGTCCTGTGGCTCCCAACTTTAGAGGATTCCCAGCTTTTTCATGGTCCGCCAGCGATCCTTAATCATCACTGCAGTGCGGTTCTGGAAGGGATATTGCTGGCAAATGGCCTTCCATCTCCCTTCTCCAAAGTTCTTCACGCCCTCTTTGATCCACTCGCTCTCTTGTACTGTCCATGACTAGAAAAGAGCACAAAAGCAGCATTCTGTGAGTAGAGAGTGCAGTTTCAGGGAGGAGTTGCATTTGGCAGAGGACTCCTTCCTAGCATGTCAGCTTCCCTTCATCATTTCTGCTAGTAACAGGGAGGAAAGGCAGAGATGTCAGTAGCACACACAACGCTCCACCCCTGCAGTGCAGATGTGCTCTTGGAACTGTTACAAGTAAACGAAGTGCTCAGCAGAAGTTCAGGAGTTCTGCTTCCCAAAGCACAACAGGGATGAGATAAAAGAGGAATTACCTTTTGATGTGACCACAAGCATTAGAGATACAAAGCACTCACTGCCTGCACCCTGCCCAACAGCATACAACTAGAGGGTTAAAAAAATCCCAGCCATAATCTGCAAGTTCAGGTCTGCAGGTCCCCTGAATTTTTGTACTGGAGGCAAAAATGATTGAAACAGCTACTTGGAATGAAGTGCTACATGGTGCACAGCAGCTATCCTCCTACAAGCAAGGGTGAAAGATTTCCTAGTAGCACCAATCTTGGGCCCTGTTCCCAGGTAACAGCTGCCATACACGTGTCCCTCACCCAAACAAGAAGCTGAACCTTGCCAGCATGCAGGGAACTCTGCAAACCTAGCTCTGAACCCCGTGCATCAAGGAAAAGGAACTTCACGGGCATGCAGGAGGCACACAGCTTTAGCCAGCTACCAAACCAGGCTGTTTTAGCAGAAACTCCAGCCAGCTCTGTGA
Source organism: Falco peregrinus (assembly GCF_023634155.1). NCBI lineage: Eukaryota > Metazoa > Chordata > Aves > Falconiformes > Falconidae > Falco > Falco peregrinus. Next base: position 3,696,819 of record NC_073734.1, on the reverse strand, counting down.
ATGCAAAGACCTGCACAACTTGGATCAAGCCTGGGTATTGCAAGCACCAGCCTCAGGGAACACTTTGCAACCCATCCTCCAGTGCTTCATTTGAAGCACAGCAGCAGCTCACCCAACTGCCGGGAACCAGAGGCTGCTGAGAAAGAGGTCTGAGCAGCAACCTTCACCAATGTATTTCAAATAGTCCAATAGTTTGGTCTTCCATACTGACATGTCCTCATTTCAGGCCTTACTGAAAGGACTTAAGGGCTCCACATTACCTGCTTCTTGGAACCAGAGACTGAAGTCTTGCGGCTGTTTGTCCTGTATGATGCTGAAAAGCAAGGCAAGAGAATTACACCTGGCCGTAACTTGGGAGGTACAGACCTCCTCGGGAGACTCCCCTGGGCTTAGCTGCCAAGCTATGCAGTCAGCCTACAGTGTGAGCACCCACTGACAGACAATAAACTCAAATTCCTTTATCCCTCCCTTTTCTGCAGCTATAGCGTGCACAGCCCTTTCGTTTCAACCCCCAACTGCTTTATGTGAAAGCTTTTAATAAGATTTTTGTTTTAAACTAGCCAATACATCAAGAACAGTGGCATCCATCCAGGATGTGGCTACACTGTATGTTGAGGCTGGAATTAGACATCCATTGTCCACTCCTTTTCACCAGCTAAGCTACACATCTAGCTGCAAAGCGGACCAGACAACTGATCTGGCTGAAAAGGTAAACTTAGCCTTTTTTTCATGGCACTGAAGTAGGAACAGAGAAAGAGCTGTATTTCCAATATTTACGTTCTGTAAGCTAAGCATGATTAGTCTGAAACCTGAACAGGAGTTTTTGGTATGCATTTCAGGTCCAAGGTACAAAGAAATACCTTGAGGCTGGACAGCTACCTATTTTCTTGGGCTTTTAAAATTTCTGGTTTCTAAAACACAGTCACACAGAAGGTAGCAAGACACCCATGAATAAACCCTAAAGCCAGGATTACTATAAATTACCCCCAGCAACAGGAGCTCTTGTTCTTACGTGCATTTGGGAAGAGCTCATCCTCCTCACTCCACTGGTCTTTTACTTCTTCGACATATGAGCTGACCCACCTTCCATGGAGGGACCTGAAAGCAGACAATCATTTACTTTGGCTACTGGCTAGAGAGAATGTTTTATGGGGAGAAAGTGCAGGAGCACAGCAGGCAAACCTGTGATCAGCATGCAGTGTGGAGAAACGCACCCATAAAGCAAGATATAAACACACCATCATCTCCTCCACTCCCCTCTGAGAGGGGATGAATCCCCAGGAGCCCCTGTCTGAAGGCATGGCATGCAATATATACTCAAACAAAGTGGACTATCATATCTCTTAGCCAGCATTTGCAAAAACAAGTGACTGGGTATCCACTAGTCAATTAAGCACCTGAAAGCAAACAAGAGACAGCTGGACTTCCTAGGCCTTCATGTATGACACTGACACACCAACAGCTCAGGGGACAAGCTTTTAGTCTTCAAGAAGCACTTAATTCTCACTGTCTCACTACTAAGGTCAACCAACCCAGAGAGGCCTCTCCATAAGATCGCGTGCCTCAGTGCCAACACCTTCCTTCCAATCCTCAAGCACAAACTTGTGAGGTGAAATTAAGTCTGTTAAAAACTTCAAAAGGTTCACCTATGGCTATCACATCAAATATGAATGAAGCCATTTATGACTACAGGAAAATAACTGTTCTATATTCTTACTTGAAGCTGCACTGCTGAGCTCCTCCTTCCTGCACAGAAACATTTCAGAACCAGCTACTGGCAGAGATGTCCACGATTAGATTTCCAGCCAGATGTCCTAAGTGCCACCACTACCACGAGTCCTGACATTTAGAAGTCTTCAACACACAAAATCCACACAAGCAGCACAGACAATAAGTGGCTTTTCAGGTGTACCAGAAACCAGTTTGTACAGTGGCAGGGCTGAAACTTGAGAACTGCTCAAGCCAGCAGTCAGCCACATGGCAACAGCCCTGTTCTAGGCTCTTCCTGATCCCGCACCAACCCTGGCTGCGGGCACCACACAGGATGGGAAGTCTCGCTCTGCCCAGCCCCTTCCCAGGGCAGTCAGGCACAGCACTCTGCTCTGGAAGAGTTCACAAAACATCATCCTGTCCCCATCACATTCCCCAGCACCCTCAAAATAAAACTCTAGACATATCCTAGGGACAGCAACATCAGCTGCTGCAATGTACTACCAGAAAAAACAAACCCAAAAGACACCAAGTGGTGACCACTCAGGTCTTTGAAACAGTAGGAAATTTATGAACTAAAGTTTCCAGACAACTCTAGGAAGTGGACAACAGCAGGGGTAAAAAATCCCTCCTCAGTGTCCCCATAAACAGGGACAATTAGTTTAACCCCTGAACAAGACAGACCAGCAAAGTATCTGAGAGACTTCATTGCTGTTAGCATCAACCAGCTGCACTGCAGCAGCACATCCTGATTTACAGCCACTCTCCTGTGCTTCAGAGAAAGACAATCCCTCTCCAGAGAAGCCAAGTTACACAGAGCACAGATCTTTACTGCCCACCTTCAAAACCAAACCTTTATGCTCTTGACATTCGTAAGCCAGGAAACCAAGGGAAATGGTATTTTATTTATCTTTCTGAAGACATCCAGTGCTCTGCAGTCCTCCCAGTCTCACTCCTGGGGATCCAAAACATCATTTTTGCTGGTTGCTATGCTATTTCACTACGCAAAAGAGAAGCAGCTCAGACATTTAAGCAGTAAGCTTTGTTACAGCCTCCAGGAGATACTCACGAGACTCTTAGCTATAGCTGTAAGTTTAACCAACCAACATGTTTCACGTACAAAAGAGCTTACGTGAGACCAGTGTCACATGTCTCAGGAAGTGGACCTTCAGTCTCACTAACCAAAGCACAGACAAACACATCTTACCTGTGATACACACACTGGAATCACCTACCGATACTAACTGCAGTACCTCTGACTCACTGCCAGTGGAAGTTGGATCGTTTTCTCCCCCCCCCATTAACCAAACAGTAAAGTCTAACAACAACAGGGCAAGGTTGGTCAACATACTCATCTTGAACTAAAGGGAAAGGTTTTTTGTTGTTCGCACTGATGTCAGCTGCAAGTTAAAAGACTGGATGAGATTAGAATATACCACAAGAGGTGAGCTTCGTACTTTTGTCTCTTAGTAGGTACAGGCTGCTCATGTGGTTTCTGAGCACATCTGGAAGCAGAAAATACAGGTAACTCCTGTGAAGAGTCTGGGCTCTCACTCAAGTCTGTGTACTGGGAGTCTTGCTCCATGATCAGGTTGCTTATGGTAACCAATCGTTTGCCCTCACAGGGTATTGCAGGAGGGTATGAAATATCAGAATCTTGATTCTCCTTTTCTTTTTGCTTCTTGGTTCTGTGGGATACAGAAGGAGACAGTTGCTGGGGGAAAGAAAAGTCTGTTTCATCCAGTTTGGTGAAGAGTGCATCGGAATCCTGGGAGTCTGACAGGACCTTGAAAGCTTCTCTCAGAACAGAAATCCCATATGTAGTTACATTTCCAGAGGGCTGCCTACAAAATAAACAGAACTGATCAAGTTGTAAAGGTATCACCATGGTGGCTCCACTTCACTGAAATCAGTCTTTTCCCTACTGTGTGACCCTCAACAACTGACCCTAGGGTGCAAACAAAATCTACTCAAGAGGGCACTCCCAACCCTTTGCCTTACCCTTCTTCTGAACAGTGCGGTGCACCAGGGAAGCAGGTCTTGAGAGAACACGCCCAAGCTTTGTGCCCACTGGATGTCCTGCTACTCTTTGACTCAGGGCTGACCTACATGGGTACCAAACACTGCTCCACAATAGCAAACCTTCTGGCAGCCACTGCCCTCTCTCCCTAGTTTAGAGGAGTACTACATATCTTCAGAAAAAACCCCCCAAACAAACCATCTTAACATTTTTACTGCTATCTAGACAGAAGTCTTACACCAATGGCCTTTGGGGTGTGCTTGGGCAGACCTGCTTGGGCTGGCATTTGGGGAAGTTAAGAGCTGCCTGGACAGAGCAAACTACCCCTCAGAAGAGAACTGCTGCCACACTTATCCACAACACAGGGCCAGATTCCTCTGCCCACCTTTCCAAGTCCCTGGACACTCCTGGAAGTTCTAAAGAACCAGCAGCAGCCTCAGATACTTCCATAGGCTCTGAAGCATCTTCCAAGATACCACCCGCTGCTATTATACGTTCGGGAGTTCTTGCTGGGTCAGTAGTTCCTTCCACAGGCTCAGGAGCTGCTGCAGAGTCACTAGGCTCTTCCATAAGCTCAGGCACTGCTGTAGGGTGATCTGCCCTTTCTGCAGAGCTGGGAGCTCCATTCAGGTCTTTTGCTGTTTCTGCAGGCTTGGGAGCTTCTGCTGGGTCCTCTGCCCTTTCTGAGGGCTCCAGAGCTGCCGCCTGGTTCTTTGGCTTGTTTGCAGACTCAGGAGTCGCTGATGAGCGTTTTGGCTCTTCAGCATGTTCTGAATTCAAAGTCTTTTTCATTATCTGGGACAAAGAAAAAGTATGCAACTATTATAAAGATGATTCCTCATACTACATCCATTTTTATATCCCCTCCCAAAGGCATTTTAAGCTGCTACTTGCAGTAGTACACCATCTACAGAGTTCATGTCAATCAAAACAGACTGAAAGATGGGTTTGACTATATAAACCTTTAATGAGTGGGCTGAATTTGAAGTATTTTAGATTTAACCCACTGTTAAACAGGTGCCTAAACTCTTAACTCATTATTGGCACAGAAAGCATATAGAAGGCAAATTACTGTATTTTATTGCCTCATGGCAAAGTAAGTGTCAGTTTTCCCCAGATCTGCACCTCACGCCATTGCCAGGCAGGGCAAGCAGGGCAGACACGTACCGTTAGCAGCAGTGGCTCCGAATCATCCACATAGGTCTTCACAAACTGAAACACACTCTGCTGGAAGTTCTTGTAAGAGAAGTTTCTGACCAATGGATGAGTTAAATTCTTCTCCTGGATGACAGTCAGAAACTTGTCCCTCTTTTTCTAGAGGAGAGGTAAGATGCTCTCAATAGGTACACGGGAGCTAGGATCTAGCTCTTCTCTATTAGATATCTCCCAGGCACAACAAATTTATAGCAATATAAGGTTGGGAAAAGGCCAAGGCAATGTGAAAGCCACCTTGTTTTAGCAGTTCTGACTTTCTGCTTTCAGTGCCCAAAACATTACACTGTCTATAGAAACAGGAACGGGGACTCCCTCTGCTTTCAGAACGAGCCCTTCTTAGGAATTCATGCTCTACATGTGATCTCAAGTTTGCCTTGAAGCAAAGGATGAATATTGATGCCTGGAAGATCCACAAAGGTACATGAAGGAATGTGGTTAATAGAAGGAGCTCCAAAGTGATGATTGGCACACTTTAGAAATGCCACTGAGGGTCTGTCAATCAAGGAGGATTCTTATCATTTCAGCACCCCTATGCTCTCTTCTTGTTCAGGTTTCCCTGAAACACATTCTTCTCAGGGAAACCTTTCACACTTGCAATATGCACCAGCCCTACCCCAACACCCCTATCAGACCACCTCAAAACAACCCCGCTCCCCAATACACCATAAGATACAAAAGACAGTCCTCAAGCAGCCATCTTCCATCCTGGCATGGACACACCTGGCTTTTGGGCTCCTTCCCCATATGCCTCTTGACAATTTTTGAAGCTTTATCAAACTCTCCATTTTTGATGCAGACAATAACAGCCTACAGAAGAAAAACAACAATTTCACCGCTGACACTGAATTGCCGTATTTTCTAGATCAGCTCTGGAAAAGCACATACAGTAATCAAGTACAGCACAGGTAACAGCTTAGTACTTATACGGAGAAACAGCTTCTACACTAACTGATGAAGAAGCACATACACTGAAGATATGCATTTGAGGCCAAGTTGGCACTAAGAGCAGTATTCCACACAAGGCAATTCCCACAGTCATTTACCCAAATTTTCTCTCAGACAAAAGGTGAACTGAGTATTTATTGGAAAAGATAAATTCTTACAGCTTCCTTCACTCTTTGCTGAACATCTTCCATTGTCTTCTCAGCGATAGAAAATTCTCTCTGAACAAGCTCCAGGACACCGATTGCCGATTCAAGTGGGGTGAGCTCCAGCTCCTTATCAAAGGCACAATCTACAAGAAACCACAGCTGTTGGTTCGCGAGGCATTCACAGTGATGCCCTACAGTGAGCTAGTTACTTATTTGCTTAGTTTGACTGCAAATTCTAGAGCTACTGAGAAGGATGAGAAGGAATGGCAGGCTGAGTGCCAACCACCTAAACTGCAAGATTTGCCCCCACCAGGCATGGAAAGCTACAAGAAGCAACATTTGACTACAAATAACCAATCCAGGGGAAGCATTTCAGAAGGTATGAAGCTGAGCAGAAGCCACAAGCCTGGTACATTCAGATAGCAGGACACCCCTGGAGCGTTGGTTCCAGCACACCACTCTTGGCCACGGCAGCATGATGCAGAGATGAACAGCCACACTCTCTGGCCCCTTACCCTCAGGGAAAAAAAGCTCCTACAGCCTAACAACTTCAGCCCAAACCTCTGCCCTGCACAGCCCTGCCCCTAGGAGCTGCAGGCGTGCAGCCACAGGGCAGGGCGTGCTGAGGCTGGGGGAGCAGGCTGCAAGCCTCAAGCCACCACTGGCGTTTCCTCATGCCCTTGCCGGGAGGGTTAGGGACCCACCGAGGTTCTCGCCTTCCTCAATCCGTGACAGCAGTTGCATTACGCGTAGCATTTGGATGACCGTGGGCTCCTTGTCCAAGGGCCGTAGCAGCAGCGCTGTGGGACAAGGGGCAGGTTACGCCGGTACGTCCCGGGCCCCGCTGCCGGCCCCACCGTCCCGGGCCCGTCCCAGCCGCCGTCTCGCTGTCCCTCCCGACTATCCCCCTGCCCCAGCAACTGCCCCAGCAACGGCCCCGGCCCGCCGTCCCCGGCCCGCGCGGCCCACCCTGCATGACGTCGCGGAGCTGGCGGAAGTCGCCATTCCGCCCCGAGCGGTAGGCCGCCATGGCCTGATGGAAGTAGAACTGCAGGACCCAGCTGTTCATCATCTCCTCGGACACGCCGCTTCGCGCCGCCATCACCTCTCGCCAGGCCGACCGTGCCCGCTTCTTCACCATCCCGCCAGAAACCGACGCGAAGCCCCAGCGGAAGTGACGACAGCAGCGCGCTCAGTGGCCACATTTCAGGCCGCGCCCGCCGCTACCGGCATGCCCCGCGCCAGCCCCGTCGCGGCGGCAGCTCCCAGCGTGCAGCGCGCCGCCTCCAGGCCCAGCTGCCGCCCCCTGGCGGGCGGGCGTTGCACTGCGGCCTCGGGGCCTCGCGGGGACCGGCCCTGCCGGTCCGAGCCCCCAGCGCGGGCATCACCCGGCAGGCTGGGCCCGCCCCGCGCCCCGGCAGCCCCCCCGCTGCCTTACGGCGCCGCTGTGCTGGGGCCGGAGCTGAGCGGCGGGTCGTACCGGGCCTGAGGCCATTCTCTGCCCACCCGAGAGATAAATGGGGAGCAAGGGGCGCAGGCGGCTGCCACCCTTCAGGCTCTTCCAGCAGCAGGTTTCATTCTCCCAGCAGAAACCGTGTTTTCTGGAGGAAAATGACCGTGTTTCAGCTGGGAAGCATGGAGTGGAAGGGAAACTGCCACCTGCACGTTGTGGGGGACCCCCAGCGGGGTGCTTCACCTCGCGCCTGACCAGGTCCCGAGCTGCCTGTTACACTCGTGCTATCACCTCCAATGGCCGGTGCTGCCTCTGCCAGCACGGGCAGGTGCTGAGGGCTCTCGGGTGGAGCAGAGCTGCGATGTGCCCTGAAGCGCGGACCACCCCGCCGAGCCATGCTGCGACACCTTTGGGACAGGAACATTGACAGAAATCGCAACAGACACCTGACTGCCCCACGGGCTGCTGCCTCAGAGGGAGCACCAACACCCAACATGGGGCGTGAGGTTAAGGCTTAAGCACAACCTGCATTTGTAGATGTGTTGGGGTCTGCAGCGGGTCTGCAGACAAGTTAGTTGACTTCAAAGACTTAGCCGTGTACCTTTAAGACAGCCACAAATTGTCAGGTATGTAAACAGGGTGTGAAGAATTGGAACTTAGAACCGCAGCAGATGGGCACCTACAGCAACAGCAAATAGCAAGCAAGAAGAAGGACACAAAAACCTATCAGGGTCTAACACCTGCACTGTCTAAGATGTATAAATAGTTTGTATACAAACAATAAAGGCCATTTTTGTCCGAACCCAGCCACGCAGACATAGTGTTTCTTTTCAGTCTGCCTGGACTTGCATCACCACATAGATGCGATTGAACACTTCAAGTATTAGAGTTGCTGTTTTTTACTTTATCTGTTGGGCTTTTTTACTCTATGCTCTTTACTCTAGTTTTTTGAGCAGCCTGGATGTTTTCATACACTCTGTACATCTGTTTCTTGTACTCCAGGCATCTGCAAATCCCATTCCCCTAACCTGCAACAAGACAACGAGGTCCCCGTTTCAGTGTTTTGGGGCAGAGATTTTCCCATAGTTACCCAGACTTTGTGTAACAAATCTGAAGCCCGGACTTCCCAATGATCCCAGTGAGCGAGGGCCAAGACAAACCGGTGCCCTGAGGAAGCTGGTTTAGGCAAAGGCCAAGCAGGGCTCTGGCAAGCCGATCCTCCAGATTACAGCATGGTTCTCTGCCATGCTGGGATGTCTCTCACTCAGACACGGCATCTCTTTGGCCCAGGGAATGGCACTGACACCATTCTGGAGACTGTCTCACCTGAGGTGGAAAAGCATGTGAAAATTCCTCTCACATTAGGTTATCCAGGATACTCCCCTCCACCCCTGGCCAGAGAAGGAAACGCATATGAGAAAAATCAGCGTGTCAAATGGAAAACAGTAAAAATGGGAGGGATTTTTTTATTGGCAAACAAAGGGAGATAAAAATAATCTGTGCAAGAAAGAAGGGTGGCTGCTCACCCGGGGCAGCGTGACTGCCCTGGGGAAATCAAGCACAGAAGAGGAACTGTCTGAGCGGGACACGGTACAGCCGTGTCATACAGCCAGCGAGTCAGTGCCCTTACATGTTAGGAAGGATGCAGCGAGAGATACCGGCGGCTGTTTCCTGGGCTGAGAGGAGATGGCAGAGCAACGTGCTTTGGTTAAAATACTTTTCCGTATGAAATATCCCTGAGCAAAATGGTTTTGCTCTTTTTCTGTCACAAGATGCAAGAACAGGTGACAGGGCTGGGACTCCTGAACTTCACTGTTCTCCCCTCGGTTCAAGGAGAGGCTGATGAGCCCCAGCAGAGATCGGTTGCCCTCACAGCCTTTCAAGAACTGCTGTTGCTCTCCTGACTAGTAAACTCCATGTTTTCTGAAATGTTCAGTCACTTGCACACCCAAGATACATACACACTGCCGTTCCAACTAGATGTGCCAGCCACTTTGGCAGATCCCACCAGCCCAGTACGGGTTTTAGGATTTTGAGCCATTTAATTTATTTTTGCTCAGAGATCACAAAAGAGAGTCCCTGGGGTCCTCTACAAAGCAAAACAAAGCAGGCTTTCTCTCTGAGATGCCTGGATGAAGCCATTTGGGGCTACCTGCCTTCTCCAAGCAAGGCTTCGCTCAGGAAAAGTGGCAGAGCTGTTGCTCACCAGGTCCACTTCCTCAGCCTCCTGCTTCTGCCTCCTGTCTTTGCCCCTCTGGGGCTGCCATCACCTCCTCCTTGTGCCCACCAGCATCCCCCCAGTGAAGGTGACATCCCTTTAGATCTCCTAGGGGCGCTGCTCAGTAGATTCACTTCCTGCCCTGTCAGATGGAACTGCTCCAGGTGAGAAAAGACCCATGAGGCTTCTGCAGTTTCTGGGATGGTTTGTTTGGACAGCAGCAGCTGAAGGAGCCGTAGCGTTGGTGACACTGACAGATGTCAGAAAGCAGTAATCACCAGGGCAGAGCTGCGGGGCAGCTGAGAAAGTGCTAATCTCCCTATGTGCTGCTGGAGCCAGGAGTGGGCATGTGACAGGGGCCACACTCTTGGCATCTTAATCAAGGCTTCCTTCCCACACAGCCCCACAGCCTACCTGGGCCAATTATGTGTTAGCAGCACCCAGCATGGGAAAACAAGCCTGAAATTGGGATTTCCAGAGTAAATACAGAAATGCAAACCATTGTTTTACTCTCTGAATCTTCTACAGTGCATGAAAAGGAAGCAGGGATTATGAAAACAGGCAGTGGACCTAGAATGCAAGTGGCCTCACTGTCCAGTTTCACCAAATCCTTGCCCAGTGTCATCATCATTTTTTTCAGGAAAAGGTTTGGTGCTTCCCATGCCAAACGAAACACTGAGCAGGAAGGCACAAATTACAGTCGTGTTTGTGCTTTTTAGTCTTAACTACTTGATTTATGGATTATGATGAAGTGATTAGAGATGAAAGAAAACATTCCAGGGAACAAGATCTGCACGTTGCTGCAATCTCGTGTCTGTCTTTCTGTATGAGTTACAGTGGAAAACAAAACAGGAAAGTCACGAGGGGCACCTGGTCACCACTCCCTCCCTCCTCTTCTCTGTTGTAGAGCACTGGCTGCGTGTGCAGCGCTGCAGCAAACAGAAGCTCTAAAGAGCTTGCTCTCTAGACAGACACACGACAGATTTCTGACTTCTGTTTGGACTTGATAATGGTAAGGAAAAGCAGCAACTGAATTCTGTTGCTCAATAAATAAATGTAGAGCTGATTTGTTACCACAATCATTATTTGTATTGCTAATGTGCCTAGAAAGCCTGGTTGTGGACCAGGATGCCACTACATTACGTGCAAATGCAAAACAGGTACTGCAGCAAGTAGTCTTAGAAAGGCAGCTGACAGCTACAGAAAAAACAGGCAACAGCTGAACAGTGGAAAAGGGAAATGTTGAGAAGGATGATGAGGTTGCTTTGCCAAAAACACAGAGAAACCCTCCAAGCATGAAAGCTGCAGAAGAGAAAGCACAAAGGCACTTACTAAAAAAAATTATCAAGTAGGTTACAGAAACTTTACTGTGAACCAATTTGAGGCAAAGGTTAAGTACTTCATATTGAAATCGAGACAGGCAGAAATGCGCTGGGAAGGATCTAGAAAAAGAGACGTATTTTTTTATGGAACCAAGGGATGGGGCCAGCAGAAATGTGCCAAGAGATGGGTAGCCTCGTTGAACTGAGGGCAGCGTGATCTTTACAGCAGCTCTTTGTGTGAAATGATACATGACTACACTTGTCAAGGTCAGGCAGGAAGGCATGGTGGCAACAGGGGTGCACAACGATGAAACCCCATGTTACTTCATGTAGAGAAATTATAGAGGAATGAAGGCAGGAATGAGAGAGAGAGAGCACTCGGGATGTAGAGGAGACAAGGAGAGGCCCTGGGAGAAGCAGGGAGCCTGGATGAGGAGAGGCTGGCTGGAAGAGGAGCTGGGAGAAGGAAGGATGCAGCAGAGGCAAGAAGTAGGGTGGACTGGCCTGAAGAGGATGAAGAAAAGGCATGGACAGTAGATGAACTTTTGAAACTTTGTGGGGGATTAGTGGCTGGTGCAAGGTATGGGAACTACTTATTGAAGTTAACCTGGTATGGGATGGTAAAAGCCTTGTTGCAGCCAGCTAGTTTTCATAGTGCTGTGATAACTTCATGCTACATAGCCTGGCTGGGGGGAGCTTCCTGCTTAGCAACCTTACACAGTAAGGGAACTGCAAGGCTGTGTGTCACATCAGTGCAAGGAGCCAGAAATGCTTCCATGTCAGACAGGATGCTTGGGTTACACACAGAATCAGATATAAAAGATATACAGAAAGGATCCAAACAAGATTAAGCTCAATATTTAAGCTATGTTGAGACTGAGCTATTGATTAGGTAACTGAAGAAGTTTGAGAACAACAGGCTAAGGCTGTAACAATATACAAATATCTGGTTAAGTAAATGTGTGGACTTGCCCAAAAAGAGAAGATACTGGTATTTGCATTTGCCCAAAAAGAGAAGATACTGGTGTTTGCATTTACTGAAGTATCTGTATTGCTGTGAAATAGCTGAAGAGGAAGCTGTGAGGTCTGTGCCCTCCAGCCTGTAACAGAGCTAGAGGAAAAGGAGGCCAAGGATTTCAAGAACAGCGTGCACAGCCAAAGCATGTACAGACAGAGCACTGGTTCTGACACTTGGCTTGGAAGAAGTCCCTGCAGACTACACTGGACAACAGTGGGGAACAAGTGTGTTATTTAAAGGAGGACTTCAAGTGTGCATGCATTGCCTCAATTACAAAAAAATAAGTTATCATAAATGGAAGCACCAAGAGACAGAAAAATAATCTAGCTTTATAGCTGTCTTGCTAAATGTTGTGAAGTAACATGGAGTGTGGCCACAGAAAAACCTACAATTCACTGGAGCAATATTGCAAAGGCAATGCATTCAACCATGTGCTGTGCTACCTACCAGGCTTTTGGAGAAGCAGAAATCCCAGTCTGCTGTGCCAGCAGAGTACGAGTAACAATTGTGATGAAAGACTACAAGCTTGCTGGGAAGCACAAGGCAGTTAAATGCACTTAGAAAGACAGTCTTTGCTACACCTATGAGAACTGTGTGAACAACGAGGAAAAGTCACCAGCACACTGGGTACCAAAGGACGTGAAACATTCAGTAAAGTTCATAAAGATATAGCATTGCTGTGGTGTATCCAGATTTATAGCTTACTTCCTAAGACAAAGAACTCACTGACAGCAGGAGATGGATTTGAATCCTACACAAATTAGACTGATCTGAATGTCTGCTCTCCCCACCCTTTACTCTTTACTTTTTTTTTGTTTTGGCTTTATTTCCTTACTACTACTTTGATTGCATCTCGATCCCCGTTTCCTTGTACAAAACCAGCAGAACAAGGCCAGGATAAGCCAGTGTATGAAAAATGCTGCTGAATAGTAAATGCTACTTATCTAAAGGATGACGCACCTATGTTTAGTTAAAAGTCGGAAATGCCCAGGGACCCTTACTGCCACATGACGGATGTACAGACTGCTAAGTCCTTGGGTTGGTTATCTTTAGAAGGGACATTTCGTCTTAGATTCCTGTTGTACATGCAACGTGGTGAAGATGGAGACTTTAAACATGGCCGCTAAGGAATAGAGTCTGCGTAGAGACAACTCCTCGAGGACATTGTGCAGGCACCAGGTATGTAAATGAATTCTCAGAATTGTAACGAATATGTAAACAATTTCTTGGAAAACTAATGAATAGGTATGAGTAACTTGTATAAAGGGGGGATTGAAAAGTCCCCTCGATGTGCATGACTTTGGTGGAGCGATCCCCCATGCACCCAGCGCTGCCGAATAAAGATAACCTCCGCTTGCCTGCATATTGCCGACTGATTCTTCGAACCACTGCTATGCCAGGTCTCAGCCCAGAACTTCAGCCATTTGCAAAGGTTGTGCATTACAACAGTAACTGAATCGGAGACTATGATTGGCAGGCACCACTGGAGCAATTGCTTTCTCTCTAGTAATAAGAGATACCCTTCTTTCTTACCAGACAGTGGCCTAGAAATTTTGTTTTGATATACAGCCTGGGGTCTTTAGGGAGCTAACCTGTCTTTGTACTGAAATGGATATGGACAGACAGCATGGTTAGTTAGGGTAACACCTTTGGGCTGATAAATCTCCCAGACTGTACCATTTGGTAAATCTCATTCCCACAGAGATCCCAGCTTAGTGGTAAGACAGGTACAGGTACCTACTTCACTTTGAGTGCCTTTTAAAATCCCAGCCATAGCAAATGGCACTAATGTTAGCTTGCTTGAATTCTCTTTGCATATACCTTTAATCTTTAGCCAGTGTTGTTAATAGTATTAGCACTTCTTACAACATAGGGCATTTCTGCCTCCTCAGCAGTTCTGTTAAAACAAATAGTTCACTGTCCAGCATTACACCTGCACTGCAAGTCTAAGAAAATAAATTCCACAGCCATGAATGCAAGATCATAAATGAAAACCATCAAGTTTACAAATGACTCTGGTTCCTGAGCTTCCAAACAGTCTCTCTGGCCCTGAACCTGTTCAGTGTGGGTGGCAAGGAAGAGAGAACTTACTGACTTGCATCAGATCTGCATGTGAACACTTTCCTTTAGGAATTGCTAAAAAGGCAGCACTCCGAGGTCTGCGGCACCTCCACTGGCTCAATGTAAAGATCTGCAAGATGGCCATTATTTTGTACACACGCAAAAAGAAAACAAAAGGAGCAGTGACAAATCTGTTCCCACTGGCAGTGGAATCAAAGCCTACCAAAGGAGCGCTACAGATCTCCCAGGGGACACCCCGTACACCTTCCTCATAGAACAGCGGCTACCTGCGACCCCCTGTCCCCGCACCCCTGCGGCTGCCTCGCAGATGCCGCCCTGCCCCTCCCGCCGTGTGCTACCGGAGGCAAGCCAGTGGCGGAGCCCTGCGGCCCGGCGCGGGAAGAAGTGCCGCAGCTCCGGCCGCGGGCAGCCAAGCGAGCTCGGGCGGGTCCTGACAGCAGCAGGCGCCTCCCGGGAGATGCCGGACTCTCCTCACCCGCCCAACAAGCCAGACGGTAGGGTTACCAGAGGCGGGGGACGGGCACCGGCGCGAGCAGGCTGCTGACAGGCTCCTAGCTCCGGCGGCCAAGGCAGGGCGGCCGGGGCCGGCGGGCCGTGCCACCGGGGCCGCGTCGCAGCGCGCCGCCTGAGGCGAGGCGACGCTCAGCGCCTTCCCGCCCAGTCGCTCTGGCCGCTCCCTATTGGTCCACACACCGCACCGCGCCCTTCCATTGGCTGCAGCCAGTACCTGCCGTCGCCCCACCGCCGGTGCTGCTCGCTCCTCATTGGCCGGCGGAATCTGCCGGGAGCCGCCGCGGGCCATTAGCTACAGGGGGCGGGTGGGGGCGTCCGCTATCCCTACGGCGGCTGCTGTGGGCCAAGCCCGTCGTTCCGCGAAGTTGCCGACGGCCAGCATGGAGCCCGGCGAGCGCACGGAGGCCGGGGCCTGTGCGGCGGCGGAGGCCGGGCCCATCTTCACGCTGGAGGAGGTGGGGAAGCGGAACTCCAGCCGCGAGGCCTGGCTGGTTATCCACGGGCGCGTCTACGATGTCACCCGCTTCCTGGAGGAGGTGAGGCCGGGCGGGGCGGGGTCCCGGCCCGTCCCCTCAGGGGCCGGCAGGGGAAGGACGGGGCCTGGGGGGGCTGAGGGGAGCGGGGCGGGCCTGGGGAGGGCGTGTGGGGCTGAGAGGGAAGGGAAGGGGAGGGGGTGGGGGGGTGAGGGAGGGGAACGGGGGAGGGCGGAGGGGTGCCGTGGGGGGCAGAGACCCCGGGGCGGGGGGGGCTGCAAGGGAAGGGGGGGGGGCAGTAAGGCGAAGGGGGGGCTCCTGTGGCCCTGAGGCAGCGGGGCCTCAGCCAGCCGGCGCTGCCCGAAGGAGGGGTCCGCGAGGAGGGCCACCCGCAGGGCTCCCGCTCAGGGCAGCTCCTGGCCCTGCCACAGGTCAGGCCGGCAAAGGCCAGCTGAGTGCAAGGTTGTGCTTCTGCTCCTTTGAGTCAGCTCCTGGTTTCGTAGGAAATCTGTTCAGGCACGCTTACGTGGGAGGTGCAGCTCACCTTAAGCCACGTTACTTTGCTTCTTGTCTTGTAGGGTAAACAGTATTGGGGCTAGATCAGTGGTTTAAATTTGATGTCTCTAAGGTCACCCCAGAACTTAAAGGAGAAAGTAGTGGTGATTCAGTAGGTGAGCATCACGCTGCTGCCTTCCCAGCGGTGACCACACGCGAGTGATTTGTAAGCGGTGCAGTCTGCTGTGTGATCTCCAGTTCTCTTGGATATGGGGACAAAAATTGCTTCTAGACTCGATGCTTTTGAATTCTGTTTTTGAGAAGGTTGAGAGCAGTATCGTTAGTGTTTGGAGCTGAAAACAGAGCGGGAGGAAATGTTTAAAAATTTTTCAGAGGGCTTTAATCCCAGCTTGACAAGATACCAAACTCTCTAGCATCTACAGGGTAATGTACAAAAGTTGGTCTGAATCAGCTTTAAAAGAACATTTCACTGAAAATGTACATGTTGCTGCTTGTTGGTTTTGCTTGTCTAAATTAAACTCTGATTTTCCTGCAGGCATTTGTGATTAAAGCATGTCTGCTATGTAGTCATAACATATAATGATAAAATTACCTTGGTGAAATGTATAGGTTTATCAGATAGGAGGAGAGAATGATAACTTGGCAGCTTTTTTACAGTGACCTGACAGCTGGAGGTAGTGGCTTTCTATGTAGCTTTCGGCATTTATTTATAAAGTTAGATACAAGCTGTTTTGTTCACTGGATCCAGCATCATAATGGTTGGTTCAGAATCTGACTTGTGCTTTGAGTCTTCCCCTCAACGTTTGTTCTAAGAGAGTCTCTAAGGTATTTCAGTGAACGAATTAAGGAGTGTCTTCTACTACAGTGCCTTGAGCTGGCCTTTTCTGTAGTCAGTTCTGCACTGTTTATTGCTTTATAATGAAAAATTTTGCTTTCACAGGACCATAAATGGATCCTGTCTGCTTGCTCCTTTGCTCACCAGCGTCTGCTGTTGGTACTCCAGCCCTGTTTACAGGTGCATGTGTGTCAGGTGCAGAATCTGAAAGGCTGAATCTGCTGAGCAGCTGCTCTTCTTGCATCTTTGATACTTGAGAGAGACTCTTGGCACCCAGTATGCTGGAAAGAAAAGTATGTGGGACAGTGGGATGGTGCCTGGTGGAAGCATGGGAGTTTGGTGCTACAGAGCAGCAGTCACATGAAGACTATCAGCTGATGCTCAGCTGTTTTACAGGACAGCCCGCAAGTCTGGCTGAGGTGAGGGACCAGTTGCTCATTTATGACATGCATCTACAAAAGATGCATACTGTACTGTAGAGAGCTTATGATTGGGGTGGGAAGGAGAAGGCAGTTGCATTGAATGCAACTCTTAACTCAGGTAGCTCTGAAACGCTGGAGCTACAAGTGGGTACTCAGATTCCTGTTCCAGGGTCAGCTCACAAGTTTTCCAGAGTTTTCCAGCTGGTACGTGAGGATTTTCTGAGCAGCTGACTGCCTCCTTCTACATGCACGCCCCCTCCAATGTTTGGGCTCCCTGGCACTAGGCCAAACCTGTCATCTGTCATCTTTCAAATTCCTGAGAGAGGGCAGCGGGGTACAGATCTGTGGGCCCAGCTACCTCTGCTGATTAAATGAAATGGGCAGGGCAGCAGACACATTTTGAAGAATGCTTGTTACTCCACTAGTTTCTGAAATCTTTCATGTTTGCCTGCATCTGAAAGTCTATACAAGATCCAGGGGACATCAAAGCATCTGGCTGGAGCCAGGTTTGAAACAAACAAACAGTGTTTCTTCATGTAACAGGGAGAAGACTGGTGGAACTCCTTGCCAAATGTTGTTGTAGATGCAAGAAGGTTATGTAGATTCAGGGGAAGACCGGGAAAAGCCATTCACTGCTGGTTTCTCAATAACAAAGTGCTGTTTGTTTAGGAAGAGCCAAAACAAGCTGGAGGTTGGGACAGTACCTGCAGAAACTGTGTGCCTTGTCTTACACTTGCATCTGTGTTCCAAATACGGTCGCTACTTTCTGCTTTTCAGACTTAAGAGTTAGACAAATGTTTTCAAGATACTTACCCCACTGTGAATGACACTGTTTCAGAGCATGGACAGTGTGTAGTGGTCACAGTCTTCATCTCGGCGTTCTCTGTGTAAGACAGCATCTGGAACAGGACGCCTTCAGTATTGTAAATGAGCACAGAAGAATGCTTCGCTTCCCCCTGCAGCAAGCCAGGTTTAGCAGTGCTCTGAATGTTACCTTGGGATGATATTTCACGTTGCCCTTTCCAAGCCTTTTATCCTATTTGTGTTTCTCTGGCATGAAAAAGGTCTGCTTGGACTAGGGAAAGGAAGAAGAATAAGGCTACTGTTTTAACTGCCAGCATGGCTGACACCACGCTCTGCTATGTACACCACTCACTGACGTGGTGAAACTTGTAAACATAGATCAAGGCCTAATTTATTGGCAAAAATACACTTTATATCTGTTAGTCCGCTGTAATCAGTCGAGTGACAGGGGAACAATGTGTAGCTGATTGGAACCAGGAGTTTGTGTCTTGTTTAGAAGTTACAGTTGTCTGAAACTGTTCTGCTTTAGAGCTCTGAGTTGCTGTGGCTGCAGCTATCAGGGTTTCAGTGGGTAGTATTTCCCCTTGATCCTGTGTAGTCAGTGAAGCAGTGTCTAATTGTTGCCTTTTCTGGCCTTTGGTCACAGATTATTTGAACAGGATTGCTGAACTGCACTGGAGCATTACCTTGGAGTGATTGTGTAACCTCGAAGAAGCCTCACTGCTAAAAGATTGTCGAATTGTGCTTCATGATTCCTGCAAATGAGGTACAGCAGGTCATCCATTAGCCAGCCAACTCAAAATCTGTATGTTGTTTGAAGCGCAGATCAGTTTAAACTTCCAATTTAGTTATTTAATATGTAATAGGAGTAACAAGACATTTATCACATAGCAAAATTCTACTGAATTATAAGAATGGAACAAAATGCAAGAGATCTGCAAAGATGGCAACTGAAATTTCATGTTTCTGAGAAACTGCAATCTCTTGTACTTCGGAAAGCCTGTAAGTGCCTGAAATGAAGTGTGATTGTTTGAAATCTGAGATAGCCTTATAGTGATAGTGTAATTTTCTCCCACGTCTAGGTAACTGGACCACCAGAATACATGTTATTACTCCTAATTGCAGTAGCCTAGAAAAGCAAGCGTAGACTATTGCTAGAGCAAAAAGAGCTGGCTGCTCAGGTAGGTGTGAATTATGAGTGAGGAAGCAGAGGAAGGCAGGTGTACCTCCCTGACAGGCTCTCTGAGGTCTGGTACTCTGGTTACTGCTCACACTTAGGCCCTCACTGCATTCTTATTAAAATCTGTTGCTTTTAACTTGTGCACTTGTCTGTAATAGGCTTATTTTCACCAGCATTCTTCTGATAGAGGGATGTGGTTTATCTCCATTTTTACACATGACTAGAAGAGTTTGCAGGTAAGTGTTTCTTCAGCACACCCTTTTGTCTGTTTTCTGAGTCCATCAGATGCAGCAGCTAGCACAGCTTTGTCTTGGCATGTGCTGCTGCTTCTGACACCTGTGGCAAGCGTGACTAGAAATCTGTTTGAACCGGCTTCCAAGTGGAATAAGCCTGGGCTGTGACAACTCTAACTCGAATCGGTCAGTTGGTTTCAAGTATAGTGTTCTTCATATTCTACTACTGGCACCTTTTCTTTAAAATTACATGGTTCTAACAGAATTTACGCTCTTTCCAGGCAAGTATATAGCTAAGGTAGGGACTGTGCTTGGAAGAGCTGGTGGTTTAAGAGCATTGTCACTGAGGTGAAAGTAAAGAGGAGGGAAGTATAAGATGGTCGCTCACACCGGAGGCAGCAATTTTTCAGATTCTTAACTCCTGCTGCACCAGCAGTGAGAAGCCAATGTTGGGTACTCTTCTTTGTCTTTTCGCATTTAATTCCTGTGGACTCTAGTGTATCTGAAACCAGAACTCTGTGAGGGAGTAGGAGGAATGTCAGAGATCTGGTTTTGCTCATGCTGACTTGCTCCAGCTTTGCAGAGATGTTTTTTAGGGAAACCTGTTCTGTGTCTTGAAACAAGCTTTGAAGGATGTGCGGTTGATGAACACCATTTGTCTAGGTGTCTGCTTGTCATTGTTTTCTGGCTGGTATGGTACTGGCACATTATTATTGCACAGTAATACTCTTCCCTTTCCTAGCTTATTTCTCTGATACTGGGGGCTAAAAATGAAAGCTTTCGCATCCCTCCTCAACTTGATGATCTTGCATCTTACCTGACCCAGCAACCTAATTAGTTGTAGAGCTTAGTTGTTGCTTCTGAGCTCATTTGCAGTTTACAGTGGGTCTGTAACAGCAGTTGCCTGCCAGACGTATGCAAACGGGTATTTGGAGTTGCCTCCTGCAGTGAGTTTCAGCTTTGCGGTCTCGGAAGCCTCTGCTGTGTGCCTACGATTCTGATTTCCTGCTGCTTTTTGCTCACTCCTTATCCCTTCTAAAGGCTACACAGATATAGCTTCTTCTGAGGTCTCTTGAATAATTACAGCCTTGCTGGATGAATGCAGAAGATGGGCTATATGAGCTGCTAATTAGGGAGTGCGTCATGAAAGGCAAACTTTCTTTGCTCGCCATATTAGAGTGTCAGTGACATTTAAAGTGAGCTTGGAGTAACTATGGGGTTGTACAAGGCCCTGTGTCTGCTCTTCTTCTCTGGACCCAGTTTGGAATTTGGAGAACTTGATTGAAAGATCGCACTGAAATGATGCTTCGAGCACCTGCTGTAGCTGTGAGTATTGCGAAGCATGAGGAAGTATTGGGTTTTCTCCCCCTGGATCTCCTGACTGCAACAAGAGCAGGCTGGCCTCTCTTCTGCACCACCTGGGCCAGGGGCTCTTGAGGTGCCTTGTGGTGGTGGTGGGCTGTTGCACTTTCCCCTCCAAATGACAGGGTTCTCCCTGTAAGATTGTTTTCTCTGCCCAGTGGCATTGGTTGTATTCTTCCAGAACTGGTGCTTCAAGACTATTAATGTTGCTGTCAATGTATGCTTTATTTATTGTGTATTCCGAAGGCTCAAGTGACAAGCAGGTTCCAGTTCTATTACTGTTGCTGAGGAAGACTTATGAGTACTGGCACTCGGACCCACCTTTCTTGTTGTTTGCTTTTGTCTGTTTCTGAAAACATTTTCCAGCCATTGTTTCCTCTGGAATTACTTTTAATTTACTTTTTTTCCACAGTTTGCAACACTCTGTTTTTATGTTTTCCTGCTGGAGCTGTAGCTTTGAGAAGTTTTGTGGCAGAGTAAATGACTTCCTGTATAAATAGTCTGGGTTTACTGTTTTCTTGGGTATGACAAGGTAAGAATTGTCTGGCTGCAGTTGTGGTTGTCTAGACTAGAGAATCCTTTCAGAAATACACTATGCCAGAATGTTTTGAAGTTTTTTCTTTTGGACTGGTGTTTACAATAAAGGACAGATGTGCATGAATAGATAATTCTTTTTATTACTTGTGGATTTAGCAAGTGCATAGAAAGGCTTCAGACCCAAAGAGGTAAAGAGGAGCAAACTGTACTGTTCTTGCTTCTTTTACTTTACCATTCTTCTTGTTTGTCTCTTGTATATGCAAAGGCTGGATGCCACTGAAAGCCAATATCTGCTGCATGTTCCCTGTTAGTGCAGTGTTTTGTCTGCTCTTTTAGGGTGGATGATTAGGAAAGCAAGGTTGTCATCTTAAAATTCAGTTCTGATATTTTTCTATCTGAAATAAGATTTCTGGAGAGACATCCCTATGGAGTTCTTCTAGAAGGCTTAAAGTAAAGGGCCAGCTTTTCATCCCCTGGTTTCTGTGGATCTTTTCAAACATGCATATAAAGTAAGTAAAAGTTGGACAGTTCTGAGTAATGTGCATAGACAATCTACAGTGTCCTACTGTTGCAGCCAAGTCTTGAGGGTGTGATCTAAGGGGCGCAAAAATAATCTAAAGCATGGTCTTGCTGCAGCCTGTGTTCCTGCAACTCCCACGTGTAAAGAGAGACATGCATCCAGCTCTGTAGTGAGCTCAGTCACAGCTATCCCAGCAGATAATCGGTTCCTTTTCTTTTTTTTTTTCTTTCTTTTTTTTTTTTTTTCTTTTTTGTAGGGTGGGTTTCCTGCTAGGGTAGTCCCTGGTCAGACTCCCTCTGAGATCAAGTGAGCCTGAGGGTTGGTGTGGGAGAAATGGCAGCCAGACCTGTAGCCAGGCACAGGGAGAACAAGCAGAGTGGAGTCCCACTTGGTTTTACAGCTAAGGCAATCTAATAACTGACTGCTAACCAAACTGTGTCCTAGGACTGCGGACTTTGCCCTTCATGGCTGCTGAGAAGGCTCCACGTTGATTTTGTCACATACCTGGACAATAAAGGGATTTATTCAGAATAAAGAGCTCTGGTACGAGGATTGCAGAATTGGCTGCAGTAACTCACAGGAGTAAACAACTGGACTGTGTTTGTGTCCATACTGAGGATGTTTGGTATGAGGTGTGAGCGCCAAGTGGGAGTATTTAGACTTTTGGCAGCAAAAACAGACAAGCTGAAGGAAGAGAGGCAAGGGCAACTGTTCTGTGTCTGTGGGAAGGAAAATGATATTACAGAGAAAAACAGGTGTGTTAGTCCTTTGATGTGAAACTTTGTCTAACATCTCTTCTCCAGTTCCAGGCTTGTAGCTGTTAGAGGCATTTCAGGCAGCAGTGAGCAACTCTTGTCTTCTCAACTAGCACATTTAGTGCTTGTTGCCTGATGCTCTAGAAAACTGGGTTAGTCCCTGTGTGCGCACTGAGAAGCCTGACCACTTTATTGGTTTAACTGGATTAGCTGATAGTTTAAACTGAACTATTTGTTCACACTCACACTGTGAAGAGATTGTACTTCGCTGGCTTTGTGGTTAGTGCTTTTCATTGCTGGTCTGTTCCTGGAATTATGGTATTGACGGTGCTAGAGAAGAGCCAAGCCCATCAAGGAAAACAGAGTTGCACCAGGGTTTTTGTCGGTTCTTGCTGCTTGTCTGTGACTGCCACCAACAGAAATGCCAGTGGTGTTGTGGAGCGTCCTGTGGATTTGGTACTTCTGGTGTTGCAACTTCTGAAACTCTGAAATCAGTATATGATGTCAAACAGTATAATTTTTTGTGACACTTCCCCCCACCCCCCAGGTTTTTGAGTGGTTGTACGCTAGATTGGGTTCAGTATTGTTGGGACTATGCTAGTCATAGCTTCTTAAGCTACTAGAAAACATGATGCATTTCAGCTCAGTACTTCATTCCTCATTGCACAGCTGTGTGCAGAGAGAGGCCGTTAGCCAAATACTATTATTATTTTGTAGTATCTAAGAAGTAGAATACCCTTTCCTCTGCTGATGCCTGTAAAGGCAGTGTTGTCTTGTGCTTCACTAGCGGCGGAGGTGCCTCAGGAAAGCTCTTGAGAAAAATCATGAAGGAGAGGCTCCTCTGCAAGCAAGTCTGATTTGTGCAGTGAAGCCCTTGAAAAGTTGTGTGAGGATATCCTTTCTTTTGTGTATTTTCGTGCCCAACTCAGTTATGGAATCATGGGAGGGATAGTTTGGCTATGGGGGATAAAGCTGTGCTTCCCTGTGTATGTTGGGGGTTTGCCTCTCCAGGAGGATTTTTATTATGTTTCCAGGCTGTGCAGCACACACTATTCTCCATGGATTCCTGAAGGAGAGAATGGACAATTGAAGAATTTATTGATGATGTTGGTTTGAGGCATCTGTGATGAAGGGAATAGGTTGGAAGGAACTTCTGGTACCTTTTCTATATCTAGCCCTTTGCTCACCTGAAGTCTTCTCTTCCAGCATCCAGGTGGAGAAGAGGTTTTGCTTGAACAAGCTGGTAGAGATGCCACAGAGAGCTTTGAAGATGTTGGGCATTCCACAGATGCCAGGGAAATGCTCAAGCAGTACTACATAGGGGAGATCCATCCGGTAAGGACTGGCTGGCTGTGACAGCCTCTTTCAGAGCTGGAATGAGTCTGTGTAAAAGTGTGACTCTCCTTTGTGTAACCCACTACACACATACACGAAGATGTGTCTTGTGAAATAAGTAACTAGTTAAGGGTTTTAGGCAGTCTCTGTGTTGTCTGGGATTTCTGTTGAGGGAACAAAACCAAATTAGTTTTGTCTTTCCACCATTCAGAACAGATTTCTCACTACAATTAAATCCGGGGCACTTAAAGAAGCTAAGCTAATCGGCTCTCACCTTCGCTTTGCCTTGCAATTTAGAGTTCAGGAGGGTGAGAGATCACGGCACGGCACAAACACCAGCTTCCTGCCTGCTACAGAGGCTGTGTGCCTTTGGGTGCTGAAGGATCGACTCCTTTGAAAACCAAGTCTAGGCAATTACCCCTATGATGAGGACTGTGCACACGTCCCTCATAAAGACTGCACATTTCTCTTGAAGTCAGTGCTTATCTTTTTTCTTCTTTTTTTTTCCGCCTTGACAGCACGATCGTAAAAAAGAAGGTTCTAAGGTAAGCTGTTGGTGTTTTACTTTTCTGTTTTAATTTAATGCTATGGAAACAATATTATGCTCACAAAATGAATAACGGAGTTGTCACATGCCTTTTTTTTTTTTTTTTTTTTTTTTTTTGGCACACAGACACCCCCCCACCCCCTGTGGGGGTTGTGGCTTTATGTTTACACAAACTACAGTAATGAATGAATCTTCCAAGCAAATTATACCTCTTGTTTTTGTTCTGAACCTCAGCAGTCACCTTAGTGTGAAATTGGAAGTGGTTTTTTATGCCCTCTCTCCTCTGACATCAGCAATGTTATTTCCACACCTTGAGCCACAGACCGTTTTTTTGCACTACTCACGATGTTCTGACCACTGAACTGTTAGTGTTGTTACATTCAAACCAGGAGACAGGCACAGCCACCGTAGGGTTGGCTGTAAAACAAGAATTCTCTGTTAACTGCCCTGGTAATCATTGGTATTGCTTAAAACTCAGGTACTCCTGGGTTAGAACAGGGCATAGTGTTGCAAAAATGCTTTTGAAATGGATGGGGAGAGGGAAATGGTAATAAATAGAATCCCATCTGAGAGGTAAACATGTGCTTGCAGCTGGCTTCTCTTCTGACTTGGCTTGAAGGCTCGGACCAGGCACAGCTCTGCCTTCAACAACACTTTCATTAGATGTTGTTCAAAGCAGGGCCACTTGCAGAGCAGCAGGAACCAAGAAGGAAGCTGTCAACAGAGAGAGCGGCAACTGAAGCCCTTGGGAGCGTTTGCTCGCTGTAGTCAGCCATAGAAAGAATAACCCAGGCTGGGTAAAGCCAGTGCTTAGTTATAACACGGGGCCGCATGATTATGCATATATTCACCTTAAAATGTGTTTAGTTCAGCTCCGTTGCATAATCGCATATCTAAAATGTGCATAGAAATGAGTAGTAATCAAAGTAACTCCCTTGGATATGAGTTAAATATTTTTTGAAATATTTTTCTCTTCTGAGGAGGAATTCCAGAGTTGTGTACAGCTAAGGTCTTTCTCCAGTGTACAACAGCAGCTTTAAAATTATACTTCGGCCTGCTTTTAAAATAGCAGGAAGAGATAGAAGTCAGTAATGTAACAATAAATAGGAGGGACCCACAAAATAAAAAGTCATACATGTATACTCTTGTGATGCAGCTCAGAGGTAGCCCCCCACGGATAAGTGTTGGTGTTTAGCATCCACTGGATGTATTACGACAGAAAAGCAAGCACTAAGGCTCTCAAGAAATGGAGATAATTCTCTTTAGGATGGGCAGGAAAGGTGATTTTGGGTTGGTAGGCGTTGATTAAACTGGAGAGCTGCAGCAGCCACCAAGGAAGAGGCTGTAGAGCTGATGAAAGGCGAAAGGGGAATTTCAACTGACTGGAAAAAGTATTTAAATGTGCAGCTTTATGAAAGGAGAACTATAAAGTTTGGAAACAGGTTGCATGCAAGGGAAGAGTTGAAGAGCGTGCTGTGGCTGTATGTTTCAGTGGTCAGGCAGCAGGATGGCAAATGGGGACGTGGGCAGGGGTTTAGGGAGGGGGTGACAGTGCTAGGATTATCTGTATTGGAGCGCAGGTTATCATCCATTGCGTAAAAAGGAACAGACTGCTTTCCGAGGTAATGAGCAAGATTTTTTTTTTTTTTTTTTTTTTGAGAGGGGTGCAAGTTCTAGTGTGAAGTTGATGACTGGGTGGGAGGGATTGGGTTAATGGAAAGAATGTGGAGGTGAGGACAATGGCAAACATCCCCAGAAGCACCTGCACCTGTGACAGAGGGTGTTTGGCAGAGGAGGGATGGTTTATTTTTTCTCCATGTTCGTAATCACGTGTTCAGTCTTGTAGTCTTATAAGCATGTGTTTAATATTTCTTTTTTCCCCCTGCTAACTCCCTCTTTCCTCCTTCAGAATCCAAGTATGACATCCTCAGGCCAAGCAAGGTATAGTATCTTCTTATAGTAAGAGTAAGAAATGGAGGGGTTAGGACTCCCTGTTTGTAGAACTGCGTGTTAACTCCAATAGGCAGGAAAAAAAGCCCAGGGATATCACTGCACGCTCCTTCCAGCAATAGTCCAGATGTAACTTGCCGAACTGCAGCTCACAGAGTTAGCTGCCAGGGCACGCACCTCCCTTGTCGGATGTGGAGACACAGCCGGTGGCACCAAGTCCCCTGCTCACTGGGCAGCACAGGCATCCTGGTACTGTGCAGCGCAGATTCTTGTGCGTTCGTGTTGCGTGGCTGTGGCTGCAGTCCCTTTGCACTGCAGTGTTTGTTTGCGTGGTAGCTGCAGGTCTTGGGGTGACACAACACAGTCGTGTGGTTTTTTTTGGAGGATCTTTACCATGAGCAGCCCCATTTAGTTGAAAATCCTTACAACCAGAACAGGGCCCTAGTCTTTTGTAGCTGATGCAGAACTTTTTTTGCTAAGGAGGCTGCGGAAGGTGAGCCTGTGGCCTCTGGTTTATGAGTGAGGAAGATTTATTGTGGGATAGCTGTAGCAATTTCCATCCTTGAGTCAACTCAGCTGTTTGTATAGCACAAATTACAGTCTGACTTTTTTAAGGAAAAAAAAACCCAACCCGCAACCCAACAACCAACAAAATAAACCCCAAATTGGTTTCTGTATGTGCCAGGCTGGAAAATTCAGCAATCCAGCAGCTGTTTTTTAAGCCACCAAGCGGCTCTTGCAGCGCAGGGGCCTCAGAGGGGCCGGGCAGAGTGCTGGGTGCAGGGACTGTCGGTGCTGCCCAGCCCGGCGAGCCGAGACCCCGGCAGCTGGTCTGCTAGCAGCTGGAGACAGGCCCCAAGAGCTCCCTGGATGAAAACAGACGTGTAATAAGTGATGAACATCTTGAATGAATTATTAACTTGATACTTTCTTCTGGTTTATGTTGTGTTGTATTGTTTGTGTTGTGTTTTTGTTTTCTCCCTATAGTTTCTGGTCAACGTGGCTAATTCCCATCTTTGGAGCACTGGTCATAGGTTTAATGTATCGCTATTACATGTTGGATGGGAGAACCTCTTGAACTGACCTTGCTGGGACCTCAGAAAGCCTGAAAGAGAGGGTGTGAGAGAGAGCGCATGCATGCAACACGTGGAGTTCTGCTTCCCTTAACCTTTTCTGCCTTGCTTTTAGCTTTGAGCCTGTCAAGTGATGTTGATATCCATGGGACCAAGCTAATACCAAACGCTCTCTATCCTAACTCTGGGACCCGCAGACCTGTCATGCTTTCCTCTTGCGGTCGTGGGGCAAGTGCAACTTCCCAGCATTCTCTTATGTGTGTGTGTGGTCCCCTTCGTGTGTGCGTGTTCGTGCGTGCGCTCTCTCTCGCTCTCTCTCTTGCTCTCTCTCTCACTCGCTCTCTGAAGTAAATCACAGACAACCTTTTTTCTTTCAATGCCTTTTCGTTAAGCCAGACAACGTGAAACAGCTGCTAGTGAGCCTGTGGATTTGACTCAGTCCTTCACGTAGCATTGTCAGAAATAAACTGCAAATTGTCTACAGTCCTTTCCAGAAAAGATATCGGGAGATTTGGTTCCACAGTAACTTTCCCAGTGCATGCAGGCAACACTAATTGGAGCAGCCAGAAATTGTTAGCTTTGCTACCTCTTTCTGTACATGTCTGTTTTTAACGGTTAAACAAATATAAGTATTTTAAAAGCGATTCTGTTCATTTTGTAATATTTGTACTTGTCCCTTTTAAAATGTATATTCTGTGAAACAATTTATACCTTGGATTCTGGTTTGTTTTGGGTGCTTTTGTGCTGCGTGCGGCAGTGCCAGAAATGGGAACTGACATGCGGCTTCTCAAAATGCAGTTTTTTCTTTCTGCCTGAGGTCTTGATCCAACACATATATTGGAAACAGCTCATTCTTACTGTGAGTGTGCACCAGATGGGGACGGACACACACACAAATAAATCCAGTTTCTTCTCTCTAAGTGAAAAGGGAAAAGAAATCCATTTGGGATTTGTGCATAATGCTGGTTTTGTCTTGGAAATAGAGGAGAGTTTTATTTTATTCCTCTCTTCTGTTTTTGTGTATTGTGTGGTTGGTCTCCAACAGAGCAGAGACAATGTAAGGTATGCTTCGAGCACCGAGGCATGAATCTTTCCAGCACATTGGTCTCTGGCTTCGGGATCTGCTAAATAGAGGGGACTCGTGTTCTGGTGTCCGATGCCCTTCAGCAGTTCTTGAATGGCAACAAAAAGGGAAGCGATACACTGTAGGTTGTTGGTTTTCTTCTCTTTTTCATGAAACTACTCTGTTCCCTGGAGGGTCATGTAGAAGAATGTCTTAGATGTGAAATTACAGTCTGCCTTTTTAAAGACGAAGGCCAAGGAACTGCGTAGTCACTGGGAAGGGAGAGCACTGCTGGCGCTGCATTACTCCCTCTACTCCTCCAGTGGGCCCAGGCCCCTCGCTGCTGGCAGTGGCATCTCCTATTTCAGCCCGTGGTGTTTTAGCAGAGGTGCAACAGAAGTCCCTGTAGAGGTCTGTCTTCCCGCAGGACTTTTTTTCACTGCCATCGATTGTTTTCTCTCTTGCGGTGAGTTATCTGGCCAGGGTAGCCTGAAGTTCGCCATAGCTGAAGCGGCATTTGGCTATCCTACTGCAAGCTGTGTTTGTCCCTCGTCCTGCCCTGGCTGCTTTGGTGGTCTAGTTTCTGTTTAATCTGCCCTAAGAAGAGTTTAGTAGAGGAGTATAAATCTGGCTTTTCCTTGGTTCAGTAGGAAAGACATGGGAAATGCTCTTTAGCTACATTTGAAAGGATAAAGGTGACAGGCCATGCAGTCATTCATTAACATAGGTCTTAAACTTGGAAATGGGTTGGTCAATATAAGTTTATGGAAAACAGATCTTATCAGTTCGAAATGATACTTTTATATTCCAGATTAGTCGCAAGTACGCTGATGTGCTGCTGATACACTGATGTGCTGCTGAGGCTTCTGTAAGGCATTTGAGTTGGTGCTGCAAGGTATATTGCCTGATTTAACAAAACCAATACAAAAATCCACAAGGACAAACTGAAAACAGAAAGATTTGATTTACCCATGCAAGGGCAATAGCTGGTGAACGTGTTTCAGATTCACCCCAAAGAACAATCTGTGCTGGTTTAAGACTTAGCAGTGACCTAGAAGGAGACAGATGCTCCATGGAAAACCTGGCACTGTCACTGCAGTGGATGAATGCTGTGACTATGCCTTTGGCTGGTAAAAATCCAGAGAAATGCCATGTAAGTGATTAAAAGCTTGGAAACTGTTATTTATGGTGAGAGACTTGGGCCCAACCTAGCTTATCAAAGGGAGGGTTACAAAACTAGTAGCATGGAGGTGCTTGCACATCGAATAGAAACTGTCAAAGGGCTTTTTGATTTGGAGGACAGTGGTCTAAAAAAGAGCGCCAGTTAGAGCCAGAGCAGTTCAAACTGGAAATAGGTGCCTTTTCACATTTATCACCACGTCATGAACAATGCACGCAGTTTAGTGAGGCTTATAGTGGATTCTCTATCAATGGAAATTTTTGGAGCTGGAAGGCACGTGGTGGCTAGAGCATCATCTTACCGAGCCGGGTTAGTTCAGGGAGGTGTCGGGCCCTCTACAAAAGTCAGCTGGCTTGATTCCAGGAGCATCAGCTTAGCTCAAGGAACAGGGCTTGGTGTATTGATGCCTGGTGTGATGGTGGAAATGTGTCTGTTTTCTCTGTAGGCATCACTTTTATCTGGATTTTGACATACTTTCTTTTTATTTATTTATTTTTAAATACCGTTTTCCTGGTGCTGTATGTTCAGTTGCATGTTGGCTGCTCTAAATAACTTCGCCATCGTCAGAGCTTGTCCCTTTGCTGTTTACCTTTGGGAAAACAGCCTGTCAATTCTCATTTGTTACAGAGCTTTTTTGTAGTTGCTGCTGTTTCTTTTTAACCAATTAACTGCCGGGGGAAGAGCTTCACTCTTGTTCCAGGGCTGCTTAGAGCTCTTAAGAGCCTCATCTGATGCCTCGTGGAAGCCCAAGTAGTCTCTGCTGAACAGCTGTCCCTTTTCTGCGTGAGGGCTGGCTCCCTCAAAGATCTCTATCAAGATGCTTGAGGTGCATGTACAGAAGCCGCATCGAGGGCTTCCCGCTCCTCCGTTACAAGCTTGGGACAGCGTCAATGCACCCAGCATCGGCATCAGTTTTACTGGTCTGTCATCCTGCAGCTCCTTCCCGCAGCAATGCCCGTGGGAGCTGGGGCTGGTCTGAAGGACAGCCGGTATGCGATGGAGGCAGCTGGTGTGAGCCTGGAGCTCTCCTGGTGCTGAGCTCCCCTGCCCAGGGCTTCCTCCAGTGAGGTGGTGGGGGCCGGCCTGCCTCTCCTCATTCCTTTCTTCTTCTGGCTTGCTGAATGATGGGTCCCACAGGTGTGAAACTGCTCAGGCAACAAAGGAGGTATTAACAATGTTTGTTTACCCGTTTTATTTGAGGTTTAAAAAAGACAATTCAAATTCTTTGTCTTTAAAGCTGAACTTCTCACACAGTGAACATTTGTTGCCAGGTCCCCCACACAATGCAGGCACTGTCTCAGCTTTTACCCTGTGAGAAAACTGTCTCGGTGAAACTAAAGCTGGGTGTGAGTGCTTTGCTTCCTTCAGGTGCTTTGGGGAAGGTGTTGAGTGAAGAACTGTAAACACGAGCATGGAGGCAGCTTCCATGGTGACTGTAACCGTATGATGGCTGCCTCGGGAACACCAGCAGAACTGTGCTGGTCTCTTCTGCCTCTCCACTAGCCCAAATTCCTTGACAAAGCAGAACATAACTGTCAATTGGGTTGTTGGTTTGCGGAGGATGGGTAGAAGAGCTGGGTGCCTTCCTGGTTTTGATGAAATTGGGTGATAAAGGGAAGGAGTAGGGCAGAAACGAGATGCAGAGTGTTCTGTGGTGCTTCTGGGAGCCTTGGCTGCTGCCCCAGGGCGGGATGCAGGCTGGGGGGCCCTTGGGTGATGCTCTGTTCTGAGCCAGGAGTCCCCCTGAAATGCCCTTTCTTGTACCTGGAGACCCTCTGCCCAGCAGGATGTGCTCGGTTGTGTATTTGCCGTGTTCAGTAAAGGTGTACAACAAGCAAGTGCACGATTGTGTCTTTCAACAGGTACAAAATGTTTAGTGACTCTGTCCCCCCAAGCCCGCTGCCTGACTGCTGGCTTGGGTGGTGCCTGTTCTACGGGGCTTCAATATCCCGCGTTTGTTCTGTTTTACAAACCTGACAAGCTCCCATCACCTGTATTTGTGGCACAGGATCTCTACTGCACCGCAATGGGAATTATAATGAGACAAAAGGATTTAGGGGGGTGGCGTTCAGCAGCTGCTTGCTGTTTCCCAGAACAATCCTCACATTCCACTGGGGTCTACGTGGGGGAAACGGGTATCAACGATGCGGCGGCAGCATGAGGCGGCCAAAGCGGGAAGCTGAGTTTTGAGAATTGCTCTGTGTAGATGTAGTGCAGTTTGAGCAGGAAAATTTTGGTCATGATAATCGTTCTGCTTAAAACTAAATATTAGTTAAAGCTCTGAAAGTGGTGAGCGATGGCAGGCACAGGACTCGTCTTCCTGCCAGTAGAGGAAGAATCTTTCAGTTGGCATCGGTTAAAGCTGAGCCGGTGCCACAGATGATCTGCAGAGCAGTGTAACCAAGCAATACAATTGTTCTTGCCTGTGTCAGGAAAGCAGCAGTTCGTGGATAAGCACCCTGCAAGCAACGCAACTCATTTTTGGGGGGTGAATGGGGTTTTCTACAGGATTCAGTCCATAGTGATCTAAGCATGGATCGTTATTAAGCATTATGCAATCATTCTCCTGTTCCCCAATTGCTTATTTGTAATGAAGATCTCCGTGACCAGCTGATGTATTTACGTTGCGAAGTGCCGTCTTGCTTTTCCAGTTTTGAGAACATCTGCCCTCAAATCCATGGTTGCTGATGCAGTACGATATTTCGCACTGTAACTGTAATGGGACTTTTAATAGCTGCAGCAGGGGAGCTGTGAGGGCTCCCTACGTAATCCTGATAAATTCCAGTTACTTCTTAGGAAGCGCAATGAGCAAGTGGCAAAGAAGCTATGGAAGCAAGTTTTGTCAGATGCTAAGCTGTAAGGCGTGTGCCCGTGACGGCAGTGCCGTCTCTGGCCTTCTGGACGAGCGCTGGCAGCGGAGCATTGCCTTGTGCCTCCAGGCAGGAGCACAGACCCTTCACCGCAAGAAGAGGGTTGTTTTCAATGGAAAGATGAAATGGAGACCACAAAATACATCTCTTACTTACGTATATACTTATAAAAGAATATAGCATCCCACTCCCACAGCTGCAAGCAGAATCTGGCTCTTAAAAATTTGCCTGATTGTGGCTCTCACAGTAGCTGCGGCAGCCGCAGGGAAGTGGGACCTGGCCAGATCATCCCAGGAGGGAGCAAGAGATCAGCAAGGCAGGTAACTGGCAGCTGGTGACTGGGTAAAAGGGCAAGAAAAAGCCAGTGGGAACGGTCTGCTTTGGCCCTGGATTTTAGCTGAAATAATGTAGGGAGGGTAGAAAGACCGTTAACTGAGCTGGAAGGGGGTGGGTGGGGAGGGGGCACCTTGTTAGTGCTGGATAATGCACGAAACCCACTGTACATCCCTCGCGATGGTCCTGGGTATTTATTAAACTTGTTCTGTGGTCTGGGAAGCAGGTGCTGGGACATCCTTGGTGTGTGTGTGTAGGAAAGGAAAAACCGATTCGCAATATGAAGGAAGGTTGTGAATTGTTTTCTTGGCAAGCGCTATTTTACTGTAAACTTTATTTATCTTTGATCTAAAGATATTGGATCAAAAATTCACAGAAATAAAGAGAAAGCTTCTGAACTACTTCTGAATCTGCTTCCAAGTACCACGGGGTCAATACTGAGCACAGTCTTGCTTCTTCAAGCACCGAGGACAATTTGCAGCATGTCTGAGGCAGAGATAAGAAAAAAATTAGGGGAGTCCGAATGCTGTGGTGCCCCTTGGCAGTCCCCCATCTCAGCCTTGGCTCTGCGTTCAGTTGGACGCCTCACTTTGCTGGTGACGGGAGCACTGAGATCAGGGAGAGGGAGGAGTGTCACCCCAGCGCCTGTGACTGAGGAGGGGGTGACACGATGATGGGCGTGTTGGTCCGTCTGCACCATCCTGTCTTGGTGTCTTCCTAATGAAGCAGCTATTTCTTACATTCTAATTGCTCCTGATCAATAAATCTCCAACTAGCACTGTATTTATTTTCTGCTCCAAAGATTATTTTTACATTAAGGAGTATTTTTTGATACTTCCTTGAAAGGAGCATCAGCCGGGGGAAGCAAGCACTTTAAAACCCCACAAAGGCTGTGTCCATTCCAGCTCTGTCCCCAGCAGCTGCTGCCACACCGGGTGTCAGGGCCAGAGCTGCCTCTGCCATTAACAGTGCCGTTCCCCCCCTCTCTTCATACTCATGGGCAGGATCTTATTTCCGTTCTCTACTGATCTGAAGCATATTTAGCATAAATACCATCCGGTGCTGGTTTCCAAGCTGTAGCCAGAGCTCCAGAGAGGAGAAGAATTCACATCGGCTGGCTTTGTTTCCAGCCCAAACGGGGCATTGGGGCAGGGAGAAAGAGGAGAGAAAACACAAGTGCGATTCGTGTTCTCGGAGAGGGGCAGGATCATTCTTGCTGCCCAACAGGATGGGCACTGTGGAGATCCCAGACGCTACCAGCACAGCAGCAGCAGCTACACAACTGTGAAAGACTCACGCCACAGCAGAGACAGGTCACCCTGCGGCTGAAGGCTGTTTCAATACTTGAAACAGTTGCAGGTGGCACGAGAACGTTCTCCTTAGGGTCCAGACCCAAGCCAAGTGCCTCTGCCCAACTGAGATGAGCTGCATCCGTGTCTGCAGCCAGCTTCTGCTGCCCAGTGGTGCTGCAGCCACCAAGGAGTTATCCTGGGCTTCCCGAGGCAGGCATGCCTCAGCAGGATGCAGAGGGGTGGGAATGCCACTGGCAGGCAGAGCTCTGGAGTGGCCGTGCCTCCCCAGGACTAACGCACACCTGAAACCGGGGGAAGTGTCCCTGGAATTGGCCAAAGTCACAAGAGCAAAGAGCGAGCTGTGACCACCTCTCGCAGCTGCTCCCATGAGAGCGCGCAGGTCCCACCCGGCTGTGCCAGAAGGCAGTTGGCTTCTGGAGGGCTTTTGGCTGTGAAAAGCTTGGCAGAGTCCTGGGGAGGGCAGAGCACAAATGACAACACAGAATGAGCGTAAAAGTGTAGAACAAAGGATGACACGCTTGGAGACGATGTCCTTGGGCACGCTGAGAGCCACGTGCTGTTGCTGGAGAGGGGGAAGCGATGGGCAAAGGCCAGATTTGAAGAAAGAATAGATGATCTGCTCTTCAGGAGGAGTCCCACATAGTTAGTCTTTTTAATGACTAAATACAGTTAGTCCAGGGTGCAGCGTGGAGCAGTGCCTAGCAGTGGGACTCGGGGAGATAACCGTACTGAGACAGGTCAGCAAAACACAAGTACAAGGGTTGTTGGAGTCCAATTGGAGCCATAAACTCCTCCTGTGGACCCCAGCATCTGAGAAAGCCGTGTGGAGCACGCAGCAGAGGTGCTGCCAGGGAAGGTGGGACTGTATCTCCTTATCTTACAGTTTTGAAATCCAGCTTGAGTTACAAGAGATGTTGAAGGGGGCAGAGAAGTAAAAAGATGAGGCGTGGGAGGGTGAACAGAAAGACTTCGCCAGCCAGAGTGTAGCAGGATGTTCAGGACACAGCACGTGTCCAGCATTGACACACTGACCTGGGATGCAGATTTATGTGACGGCAGTAAAAGATGCCATGAAGTAGCCCATTAATTGTGCCATGTCTCAGATTGCCAGCGGATAGTAGTGGGAAGGACTTACAGGGTTTTTTTTTATTTATGTTTCTACTTCTTCTGGACATGCACTTTCATGGAATCACCGAGGACTTTTTAGGCTGCCTGGAGAAGCCCAGCACCGAACAGTTGCTGGTACCTATCACCCAGGGAAAGAAAAGCTGCTTACACTTCCCAAGACAGAGAAAATTTTCGTGTGACCAGGATGAACCTGATAAAGCAAGGCAAGAGAGAGAGGTTTGCCTTTACCACCGAATCTCAGTCAGGACCTTAGACTCCAGCGTCCCTTGACTTGCCCAAGATCTGGGTGAGGTTTAAGCTACAAGAGCGACTACAGTGTTCAATCAACTCTTTCCCCTGGGTGTTCTCACCAGCCCCAGGTCACACACTTCACATCACACTGTATTGCTGTGTTGACAGCAAATGAAACCTGCCTTGTATTCCCTGTCTTTGGAATTTGAAAATTTTGGGAAAATTTGGGGACAGCATAGGAGGGATCCATACCAGCTACTCGTGAGGGTGGCTGAAGATCACCCAGTGTCCAGCACAGCCCAGCTGTGTGGTACCAAACCCCAAAAATCAGTGTGGGACTGAGTCCTCTGGCCCCATGGCTGGTGCTGGCTTCTAGGCCTTGATCACAAATAAAACTGGAAGCTGGAGAGGCTTATGTGCTGAAGGAGGTTGTAGATGAATGACCACTGAGCTTGTTGTGCATTTTTCTTTATGATTTTTGAACATTTTGTGCCTTTCGCTTTGGATAAACATCCAACTTCAATGCCAGCTCTAGGCAGGTTTGCTGGGGAATTCTCTGTACGAGCTCTGCAGATCCTTTTCCAGCGTCAGTTTGGCTGATGGGCAAAAAAACCTTTAATGTTCCGAAAGGGCAAACTCCAGCTGGTGCCTGTGGTGGAAACAGCAAGCAGGATCTGAACTGTGGAAGTTACACAAACAGTGGAAGTTGAAATAACACGGTAAAGGAAATCTGCGCCCCATTCAGGAGCAGGAGGGATTGCAGCTGGGGGTGGTATGCAGCTGGGTTTTTCCAGTCTCTGCAGCAGGGACTTAGAAAATGGGCTCCGCTGGGGATTCTGCCCCTGGATTCCGGGGTCAGGGAACTGCCGATTCCCAAAGCCTGGGACAGGCTCCTGGGGCGGAATCCTCATCTGTGTCTGCTCTTTTTCATGCATTTTTCCCTGGAGCATGCGCTGCTGGCTGCAGCTCAGCAGGCAGAGGGGGACCCTTGTCTGGCTCCGGCCAGGGATCTGAATGAGCTGAGGAGCAGCATCCTGTGGCCAGGGACGTGGCCGAGATGACACCTCCATCAGTTTGGTCCCGCTCACGTCTGTGAAATGCAGCGACATCATGTTCTGGATGTGTATTGATTTTGCAATTATAATATATGGAATAAATGTTCCTAAAATACACAAAAATCCTAACCAATTAACTGCCAGACGCTGGAACAGGAGACTTCCCATTAAAAGCTATGTGTTCTGTGTAATTAAGGTATTTTCTCTTTTTATAATGAAGTTCCTCTCCCTGCATATGCAGTTGGATAGAAGCAGGTGTGAGGGGGAAGGAGTCTAAACCAGGATCATGGGGACAAATTAGCAGGTGCATGTGTAATATTGCTAACCCCATTTGCAATTTCGAAGCCTATGTAGGTGTTTTATTTTCTAACTGTGTTAGAAAGACTGTCGGAAAATAATTAGGCTCTGTCAACAGTTCCCCTATTCCCAGATTACTGCTTCCTGACTCATTAGAGCTGCTGAGGTTGGCAGGAAACTTGTTTTACAGTAATTTCTGTTAGCAGTGTCCCTGGAGAAGAGACAACACCGAGCGTGTGACACCGGCATTGACTTCATCCTCGTGATGGAGGCACAGGGCGGCTGGGAGCTGTCAGGATCGCCACGTGGCAGTTGCTGCTGGCATGAGATGCCGGCATCTCCATATCCCAGTGCTGGAGATGGGGAACAGGGCAGCTGGGGGTCCCCGGCTCGGCAAGGTTCAGTTTTAAGGAGCAGGGGCTGGTAAGCGTGATTTGCTGGTTTCCTGAATATTTGGCTGGTTCATGAGGGCTTTAAAAAGAGAAAACAGAGGGACCACTTAACCCCCATTAAAGAAATGGGTCTTCCCATTCAATCCCAGGAATAAAGCCACAGCTGCATCCCCGTCATTGCCTCCGACAGCGAGAGCACCAACTGCGGTGAGGGAACACAAGCTGGCTGTGTCAGGAGGCACCAACTCTCCTGCGGCAGGGCAAGCATCTGGCCTGGGCTCGGCTTGGGCTTCACGGCTGTCCGAGCACGTCCTGGGGCAGGAGTTTGTCCCACACAGCTCTCTGTGCCTTATTTCCCCCATCCCATGAGTACTGAGGTCATTGGGCAAAGCTCAGTATTCAAGCTGTAATAATACGAAGGCAGCTGTGTAGTCGATGCTGTTAGAGGGTATTTCTAAAGCTGCAGTGTTTACCCTTTTGTGTTTATATTTAATTGTAGAAAATATGTGTCAGTTCCTACAACACAACTCAGTAACTTTTTTCCTCTTAAAAAATGTATCTATTTTATATTTAGATCAGCTTAACACTGCGTAAGGGGTATTGTTACCACTAGAATACTCAATGTATTGGGCTTTTCCCTTGTGTTTCATGAAATATTTCTGAAAGGACTTTTCAAAGGCCGTGATCAGTGGGCTAACAGAAGAGGACAACACAGAAGAAAGGTTAGTGCTGATGAACAGCAACACAAATTGTTTGTACAGAACAGGATCAGAATGCCATTCACTGATCCCAAACACTGGCGCCCTGGAAGTGACGTGCAACTCCGTAGCAAAGGGTCACAAGCTTAAAGACTGGTGAGATTTTCTATGATAAATTATTGCCCTGTTAGCTGGAACCAGCAAAGGAGGAAACAAAGTACCTGGGACTAGTCCATATATACAAGTTTTGTGTCATTATTGTCCTTTCATTTATGCTCATTCTCTTCCTCCCAGGTGTTCATGGAGAGTCACTCACTGGGATACATTAAATAAAAGAGTATTTGTCTTCCACTTATGAACTAGGCTCTGATTTCCCTTGTAGTCACCTCCTGTAGCTGCTCCAGCTGGAATTAAGCTTTTGTGACAATAACCACACACAAAACATCCCAGACAAAGGTTTCCTAGAGCCCTAGAGTCTGGAATACCTC
This sequence comes from Falco peregrinus, assembly GCF_023634155.1. Lineage (NCBI taxonomy): Eukaryota > Metazoa > Chordata > Aves > Falconiformes > Falconidae > Falco > Falco peregrinus. The sequence continues at coordinate 3,658,587 of NC_073734.1, read as the reverse complement.
ATTCTCCACTGGTGTGGGAGATGGATAAATCTCCATTGCCACATCCCACTCAGGCCATCTAACAAACCCCCTGCTACAGCCACCTTGGGAGCTCCAGTTGTTTCCTCCTTTGCTGGTTCCAACTAACAGGGCAATAATTTATCATAGAAAATCTCACCAGGGATTAGGAGAAAATCTCACCAGGAGGCTGGGGATTAGGAGAGTCTCTAGTCATCATAGGGCAGAACGGTGGGACCCCGTTGGTGGGAGCACAGGAGAGCAAACCGAAAGGCACAGCAACGTATTTAATACCAGAGTTAACAACGGGTTATTTGTGAAAGGAGGATTGACCCTAAAGACCTCCAAGGTCTTCTGCAGCGCTGGACTCTGCCCCTCTGCAGCCAGGGAAGGCAGAGCCTGGGCCAGGGCTGGCACCGGCTGCCGGGCACTGAGCTCCTGTGCCGGGAGAGCAGCAAGCCTGGGGTGGACGGGTCCTGTAGAGCACTGGGCAGAGCAGATTTGCCATGTCTTTTGAACACCTTAGCACAATACTTCAGGCCATCTTCATCAATCAAGCAAAAGAAGGCGTTGCTTGGTCTGAATATTAGCAGGGTACGTCCTCTGTCTGTAACAGACAGTTCTTGTTCTTGGGTGCTAAGGAGGTGAGAGTCGGTCCAGTAAAAACAAGTTTATCTTGCTTCAGTTGAAAGCTTTATTAATTGAACCAATCTTTTAAAGATACTTGGAAATTGGGAACAACTACTGAGGGGCTTATGATATTTAGCAAAAGGATTTTTTTCTACCTGCTCCTCACTTGCAGGCTGTAAGGAGTAAGCTCTCAGCTTGCACAGTGCTGTCACCTGTAACACAGCAGCACGGAAACATCATCCGCATTATTCAGGCTCCCCATCCTTCAGCTGTAACTACACAGAGTTCACTGTGGAAGGGACAAAGCTGGGACAAGCGTGCTTGACTTCTAGCCACCAATTTACTAATAACATCCCAACGTAAATTTCTAATGATTTTCCACGTACTGCACCATCACGTTCTAATGCTCAGCTTGCCTGGGCGGTGCTAGCAGGGGTGCAGAGTTAGGGAGTAATTTACTGCCTGAAGAAACAGCAGGTTCATGGGTCCTGCTTGCATAAAGGTAATTGTGCTCGGGGACGGGGAGTTCCATGGCATTGCTCCAAGGTCCTTTTCATCCCTCTGGAAAGGCCACCCCAGTTCCCTCTGCGGTGCCTGGCCCTCCTGTGGGGAGCTGAGGCAGCCGTGTCCCTGCCTGTGCTACAGCTCATCCAGGGCACTTCACACAGAGACACTTCTCCGGGGTTTGGAGATCCCCTGCTTGTCCCCTGGCCGAGCAGCAGGTCCTTGCCACCAGCCCCTTCTCCCATCCCGGTGGTGTCTGTGATCCCACTGGGTCACAGCCTCTGTGAAGGATGTGGGAGATTTTTGTTGTGCAAGAACAGCTGCATGAACCGGACTGGTGACTCCTTGGCACTGCTTGTCCAAGTTAAATGTTTTGACCCTTCTGTCTGTCATCCTCACTAAAAATTAACTCCCTACAGAATGGAACCATTGCCAAGAAAACCTTTGTGTCACCAGCCGGTGGCTGGAGAAGAGCCCAGCAGCGCTGCAGAAGCAGTGGTGCTGCAATCCTGCCTGGCCTGGGCGAGCAGGGCCGGGTGCCGGAGGCCTTTCAGCCCTTGCCGTGGCCTCCCTGGTGGGGGGGAACCATCACAAATTGCATAGCTTTTCTCGAGCTTTTCTGCTGGCTCTGGGGTGTCTGAGCATCCCCACAAAGCTGGACTTCAGCCTGGGCACTGCAGATCCCAGCGGGGGCACGTCCCGCCGGCTCCCGTGCTGCTGCACCCATGCGGGGAATTTGGCCCCGAGATAACATCCTGTTCCTGCAAGAAGCCAGGCAGGATCTGCTGACTTGGCAGCCAGGACCCACCAGAGGCACGGAGAGCAGCAGCCCCCTCTCCGTACCAGCATCTTCTGCACCCAGAGCTGCTTCCCCTCCGCAGCTGCAGCGCTCAGCCAGCAATGCTGTGTGGGTGGCATATCCCAGTAGGAATGCTCCTGAGTCGGGCATGTTTTCCAGACTGCTTCACCAGGAGTACCACAGCTCAGCACATCATCTAGCGGGAGGGCTGATTCCCATGTGCATCGCCCTGTGGCCAGCACAAAACCTGCCTGGGAAAGGAGCAGCGTGGCCAGCGATGAATTCCTTTGCCCCCAAAGGCAGTGGAGCTACCTGCTCCATCCCTGATTGCTTTGTCTCTCATTGCTCCCCTTGCAGGAGTAAGATCTCTTTTTCTACTCTGCCACAGACCATCTGTTAGTAGCACCTTCTCAGAAAGCCTTTGTTTCCCTTATTACTGAGAAAGAAGGTGATTATAACATAGTCTTACATTTTTTCCCCTGGATGCTTCCCAAATGGTTTACTTTTGTTGTGCCAGGGTAGAATTAGCTCGCTCTCTTCTCAAGGGAAAGGCATTCCTCCCTCTCCGGGGAGGGCAGGCACAGAGGAATCCACCTTCACTCCCAGGGCTGGTAGGTACGTGCTTGCCAAAGTGGGGGACTTTCCCTTCAGTGCTTCTGAATATGACTACTCGGCAGCTTTCCTCGCCCCCCCTCTAAACTTCCCACCATAAAAAGAATTGCCACTTGTTCAGTAAATTTATCAGCTAATCCTTTTAATTCCACAGTCATATAATCCGTGCCTGCCAATTCACACAGTGCTGTGTACGTTCAGCTCTCCTCTCTCCTGCATACTGACAGCTCTACAAGGCCCCTGTGCAGTTCAGCTCAATAATACCTTTAGACTCACGCTTTGAAATTATTACTTGGATTTGTAGCTGGTTTCAGTAGACCTTATTTCAGTCTCTTAGCATTGCTGCGTTTGGCACATTGCTTTGCTTATTCTATAAGCTTATTACATAAGAATATTTGCATATTCTTAGGTAGCTTAACCGTGCAGGTGGGCTGTGGTCCTGCAGTCACGCTGAGCTGAGCTGGGTGTCCGTGGGCTGTCCTGAGCGAGTCACCTCTCCCATGCACAACCCGCCTTGTGCTGGTACTAGCTCTGAGCAGGATGGGGTCTAGCTGCAAAACCAATCCTGCTGCAAAATAATCTCACCAAAAAAAATAAAAAATTGTTAGCTTTAGACAGACTACTTTATTGACACCACTCACTGCGGGACTGACAGAGCTGTAGTGCCAGGCATGGGAGGCCACGAAGTATGTGGTTTAGGGCACAGCTACTCTTCCCACGGTGCCTTCCAGCAACATTGAGTTACAGCGACAGTCTCCTAGTCACCGCTGCCAGCGATGCTGGCTGTCACTGGGCTGCCTCTGCCCCACAACCAGCCTCTGCGCTCACTGCATCACCTTCAGCATCCACCTGGGCATTTTGCTGAGGGCCCTCCATGCACACACTTGTTGGAAAACCAGTGGAACCAGCGCAAATGGCATGAGGATGTGGCTGGGCCAGGACAGGGCTGCAGGCTCTGGCAGGAAAAGCATTCTGAGCTGCAGCAGTGGGTGGTGTGAGCAGCAGCACTCCTCCCTTACAGCTGTAGTAACCATGAAACCGGCTCAGCTGCAGTACCCGGCAGGCTGAACTCAAGTCAGCTCTGCTCCGTGGCTCACGAGGGGTGGTGGTAGTACAGCTGTTCAGCTGCTAGGAGCAAAACTGGTCACATCGCACAAGGAGATGTGCTGGAAAACACACCAGTGCTCCTTGCAGCACAGCCTCCACCTCCGTGATATGAACTGCGCCTGGCTGCTGCGGGAGGACACCCAGGGACAATAACTGGGGCTTCAGTTTTAGCTTGACTTGGTGAGGTAAAGCCCAAGATTTGGCACGGGAGGGACAGAGTGCCGCTTTCAACCCATGTAGAAAAGCAGCGCTGGCATCTCCTGGCAGAGCTCATTCACACGCTGCTGTTTCAACAGGCAGCGGTGATCCTTGCAGCTTTGCTGCCTGCTCTTCGCAGCTATATCTTATTTCCTGTGCATGGGAACAAACTGGTGTCTTTTCAGGACAACAAACAAGTGGCAGCAACTGATAACAGTCAAACACAGTGTGCAAGTGCCCTGGGTGATACACAATGCTTACTGTGTGTGTGACCCTCCACTAAGGACCCCCAACTTACCCACACCAGCTGTCCCTCCCCCTTTCCAAAGCTGCATGCTGCCCACCCCAGCTTCCCACAGCCACCAAGCAGGAGCTGTGCTCGTTCTCAGGGTGTCAGCCACTTTTGGAGAATGCCTGTACCATCTCTTCAGCCCTATGGACAGCTCAGATCACATACAGCTTCTCAGCAGCTAGAAGACCATGAAACTGCCCATGAAATGCCTTCAGCTGTAATTCCACATCTGCCTCATGTTGCTCTCTTTTGCTCCACTAACAAAAGGGGTTTTTTTTGCTCTGGCAACATTTCCAGAATCAGCTTGTCGAAGGACTGCTATCTGGATGCTCCTCATCTCCTTTCAGTGAGGGATTTTTTTTGCCAAAGTCAGTCGCACAGAATTCGGCAGTAGCACACCACCACCCTCTACTACTCCTTGCTGTAGCTTAAGAAACTGCAGACAGCTGAGTTGCCACAAGGAAATGTTACCTGTTGGCTGAACAATAGCACAGTGATTACAGCAAAACCCTTTGGAAGATTTTTAACTCGGGAGGATACTCGTGCCTGGCCTGAAGCAAATGAACAATGTCCTCACATGATGCCATCTGCCTGCTCTACTTGGCACAGAAGCTACGAGAGCAGAGGAAAAGGCTTGCGCAAGCTCCGGGCACAGGCAGCGGAGAAACTTGCTTGGCGCTTCTGAAAGGCAAGGAGCACAACAGCTCTCCTGGCAGTGGCAGACAGCCGGGGATGTGTCCAGGACGCCTTGCCTGCCCATTCTGAGCAAAATGCATGAGTGCCGCTCTTGTTCTGCATGGCAGCACACAGGTGGCCAGAACTGTGCCCAGGGGTGATTGTCCTTCCTGTGAAGGAAGAAAAAACACCTGGCTTTGTCTGTGCTTCAGCCTCAGAAATGCTCTGTAGGCATGATAATAATAACACGCTTAATTATGACTGTAATTTTTTTCACTGTATTGGTGAACACTGCTGAGCACCCTGAAACAGCACCAGAATTACGGTGTACCATGAAAAATGCTCCCCAGGGAATGGGATGGCCACATCCAGGCTGTAACTGCCCAGGGAGGCATCCTGCAGACCTTCGTCCTCCTCAGGCAGGTGGCTGGTCACGAGGCCCGGCCCCGGTGTGACGGCCTCTGCACAGTGGGACACGTTCCCCACTCCCAGGGCACACACTGGCTGCCTTTAGCAGGCGGCAAGGTGACTGCTTAAGGAAAACATGGAAAAAACGCCTTGCTGGGCAAACCCTTACACACAAAGCATAAGTTGGTGCAAAACTGTAATAGGCGAATCCAGGAGAGCGGCATAAATAAGAGATACCATAGGGTAGGTGGTGACAGAAAAGATTGTGAGATTCTAGATACAAATGAGCGCTTAGACAGTGCTGAAATCCATAGACGTACTCCATGGTTCGAGCGCCGTGCCCTCTCAAAGCACCACAAATGACAGTGAAGTCAGGCAGAGGAGGGAAAAAGCCAGCACAGCTCCAGGGGATTAAAGCAGTATGTCTGGGATGAAAGAGATATCCAACTTCAAATAAAGCCAAATGTGTTAGCACACAGTTGCCATCATTCTTCTGCGGGGCTGTGAAACTGGGACACCACGTGCATGCCATGCTGGCTCCACAGGCATCATGTCGGCGCCCCGCTTGTGCGGGTAGCACAGCGGAATGAAACCCCAACGCTCCAAGCACCAAAGCAACAGTGCCATGAGTGAAGGAGCATGGTTAGATGTGTGGTGAAGACACTGGGGAGGCTGCCCCATGGCAGCCAACTGACTGGCAGGCATCTGGCAGTGGATTATGTTCAAGGAAACCCTCCCATGCGCTGTGGTCCTGGCTGGGGGGGTGCAGAGTTTCTGGAAGCTGCCAAGGGAATCTGGAGTGATTTCACCGGGATCAGAGAGCAGAGTGGCACAGGAGCCAGCTGCGGGAGGGACAGGAGCCAACTTTTTGGTGACACAGTACCTGCAGGGAAACCCGACCCTGTGCCGAGCCGGAGGAACGTATCAGCTGTTCACAGCTACTTCCTCCTCCATTTTTCACAGCTTAAGCATTTGCCTGGCACCTCCATCCACTCACACAGCAAGCCCTCTGGCTTTCCGACCCTTCCCCATTTCCAAAGTATGTTTTCATCACCTTGGAAAAGTAATTTTCTATCAGTGTGAGTAACCTTTCCTTAACTCTTCCCCCTTCTTAGTCACAGAAGGGGGGTCCCCAGCTCCTCTTGCCTCCTGAGCCGTTCAGTATCGCGTCCCCACGCCACCCATACGTGGGGCGCCTGCTCTCCCAGAGCGTCCCTTGATTAAAACATGCCGCTGCCACCCTTCCCACACTCTCACTTTGCCTGCTCAGAAATACCCGCTCCTTCATCTAGGGCAACACGGATCAACGGGGGCCAATGTAAACCGACAGCCCAGGCGGCGGGCCCTTGGGCAGCAGGGCACCGGGGCCAGGCCGCAGCGGCGGGAGCGGCCAGGCCCGCTGCCCCCAGCCCCCGCCGGGCCCCTCCCCGCGGCCGCGCTGTGGGGACAGCCCGAGGGGCCTCGAAACCCCCGGCCCGGCCCCCCCGAACCGCCCGTCGCCTCACGCCCACGGCCGCCCCACTCCCCTCAGGGCCCCCCCCCCGCCCCCTTCTAGACGCTTCCGCGCCCCCCCGCCGCCGCGGCGGCGCTTCCGGCGCGGCCCCCGCCCTCCCGCATGCGCGCTGTGGCGCCGGCGGCGGCAGCGCAGGCGCGCGCGGCCCGCCCGGGGCTGTTCCAGGCCGCGTCTCCCCGCCCGCCGGGGCGCATGCGCGGGCCGGCGGCGCCGGAGTTCCTTGTGCGCGCCCCCTCCCCGGCGGCCGCGCAGGCGCAGAGCGGTAACGGAGGGGGCGGTCGGGCGCGTTCCGTTGGCAGCAGCCGGTTCCTGTCAGCGGCGGCGGGTGGCGGTGCCCGGTCCCGACGGCGAGCGGAGCCCCCGGCCTGGCCCGACCCGGTCCGATTCGCGGCCCCGACGTGCGGAGCGCCGCGCTCCCCGCCTGCCGGTGTCTCCCCTCCCCAGCCCGGGGCGGCGGAGGCAGCAGCCCCCCCCTCCCGGCCCGGCCCCCTCCTCCCGCCGCCCCCCTCGCCCCTGCCGGGCCGCGGAGCTGCGATGCCCTCGGACTTCATCTCTCTGCTCAGCGCCGACCTCGACCTCGAGTCCCCCAAGTCCCTCTACTCCAAGGGTGAGTGTGGCACCGGGCCGGGAGGCGGGGCCGCGGGGGGGCCGCCGTGCCCGCGCCGTTAACCATCGCTAACGGCCGGCTCTGCCGCCCGGGCCCGCGCGTCGGGCCGCCCCCCCCCTTCCCCCTCATCCTCCCGGGGCCGCCGGGGAGCTTCACGGGCCCCGAGCGTATCCCCCCCGCCCCCCCCCCCCCCCCCCCCCCCCGCCGGCCTGCGGGCCGCGCCGGGATGCTCGGCCGCTGGCGCCCCGCCGTGAGGGGCCCCGCCGCCCGCTCTGGGGCTGAGCCCGGCTCCCCCGGCCGCATTCCTGGCCCGGCCGCCGCGGCCTCAAGAATGTGTCCCGACAGGTTCCTGCGCCCGGGGCCCGGCGGCGGCCCCCGCGGGAGCGGCACTGCGGCGGGGGGGCTCCCCCCTTCCGCCCGCCGGTGCGGGGCCGGGAATGCGGCCGCGGCCCCGCGGGTCGCCCTGTTTACTTCACGGTTCGGCCGCGCATCTGCAGGGATGGGGGCCGAGCGCCGGTGCCGTCCGCGGGGGGCGGCCGCTTGGGCCGGCAGGCGGGAGCGCGGAGTAACGGGGCGCCCGGCATCTCCCGGGAGCGGCTCGTCGGGTTCCTCGGAGAAGGGTTTCGGGGGGGACGGAGGGGACGTGAACGTCCCGGTTTGGGTTAGAAAGTGGCAAAAAAACGGAAAAGTGGGGTGCCGCTTGGCCGCGGGGCGGTGGGTCGGTGGGTCCCGGTACCGGGGGGGAGGCGGGAGGTCGGCATCGCTGGGAGCCAGCCCCGGCCCGGGGGTCGAGGGGGGGAGCGGGGGTGACGCGGCATCACCGGGACGTGGCGAGCGGGGCCGGGAGGGAATGCAGGGAATGTGGAAAGTAAACGAACCGGGCGGCTATTTTCATAATATCTGAAATTCAGTTTTGACAAGTGCCCGCTAAGGCGGGTGCGAGCATCGGGAGGAGCGTCCCGCGCTGCAGGAGTCCCTGACCCCTCTCCTGCTCCAGAGACTTACGGAGTCGCTACCGGTAGTTCGTGGAACGGGTCTGCCCGCAGCGCAGCTGGCAGGGGGAGCTGGCTGGGGGGCTGTGACAAAAGAAATGGAAAGCCATTTATTACCCTGAAGGGAAGGTAGCTCATCAGGGTGTAATGCTGTGACAGGAAAGATTACATTTTTTTGGAATTTTGGGAACCAGTTTTAATACACTCATTAACTCTCGAGTTGTGTGTCCTAAGCGGTGAAGCTATAAGAAGTGGAAAGGCTTTAATGAATCAAAGCACATCTTTAAAGCGCTCAAACTGCTCTATGCCATCGCCTTGCTGTTTATAGATGTTAAAATTATCACCAGCGTATAATAGTTTGTAAATTTTTGTTATAGATTTTACTACAGAGGTTTAAGGCTCCCCTGTTATCTAACCCATATGTATTCTAGATGGCTTCAGCTTAGTGAGGACAGTAGAAGGGAAAGAGTATTTTGAGAACAGGGCACTCCAGTTAAAAACCACAGGTGATAAAACCCCATCAAAGTTATAATTTATTGTACTGGAAATTTGAAAAGTGTGCACTGTTAGAGTAAATTTGTAAAACATCTAAAATAAAAAGGTTCTGTATAAGTTGCAAAATTTCTTCAAGGGCTCGTGCTTAATTGAACAGAACTTTTGAACTCGCCTATCTTGCTGTGAATTCTGAGGTTTTTTATCTTTAATGAAATGGTTGAGTGTTTCAGGTAGGAAAAGGATCTCAAATTGATTAATCAAGGGTGTATTTTTTTTCTTTCGGTGGTGTTGATGTGGCTTCAGAGCTATAAAAAATATAGAGAAGGATGTTTGATGCTTCAGAGTGGTCATAGTGAGTGAGCTGCTTGATGCAAATGAGATGGCATATGATAGAGGTGTATAAAGCAGTGAATGGTTCTAAAGAGGTTGGAGCGAGGTTTGCTTTTCATATTGTGTCACAATAAAAGATCAAGGAAATGTTGAGTTGAAATGTAATTCTAATTTAAATTAAGATTTAGAACAAATGAATATTCTTTTCCAGAATGAATAATGAAGTGATCCTCTATGCTGTGAGGTGCGCAGGTACAATTTTTAGTTGGATTTAGGAAAAGGTATTAGTGGTTATCTGATTCATCAGAATACACTTCAGTGTGCCTTTTTTTTTTTTTCCTAGATAGATACAGATAAACTTATCCTGTGGACAAATGCTCTGGATCAGAGCATGAATACAACTGATGAGATAAAGGGAAAGGTCTGAACACAGTCAGAAAGCCACAAATACGCATTTGCAATGAGGGTGTGTTAGGAGCATGTAGCCTCTCATAACTGCTCTCCTTTTAGAAGCGCAGTTACCCTGCAGTTTGGAATCCAACTCACAGATTGAATTGGGGCCAGTAACTTTTCCTCTGAATTGCATTCCTGCGTGTGCATCGGGATGGTTGCGGTTTAATGATACCGGTCTTGTAACTTTGTTGATGATGATCACTGTGATGTTTCGGAAATAGATTATGAAGGTGAGAGAAGCTGTAAAATTGGGGTGGTCTCGGGAGTAACTGGGGCTTTCTAACGGACAAATTTGAGTTTATTGAAATTACAGTGGAAGAGTCTAGTGGATTGATTGAAATACACTCGCCTGCTCTTAAAAGTGAAGTTATATTTGCAAACTCGGTGAATCAAGCTGTAGCTTATGCTAGTGCAATTTTTTATGGTATAGTCTGGCCCATTCTCTGGCTTGCATGAGCATTTCAGTTAAGCTATTTGTTTTCATATTTCCTTTGAAAATGTTAAGCAAAACTTCCAAAAGCACACAAACCGAAGGTGAAATGGCAGTATGGACAAAGGGAGAGTTGTTAATTTAAAATCTGATCTGATAATTTGTTTGAGTTACTCTTCATTTATGCGTAGCTTGGGAAAGAGAGTATTTTTCTTTGAGTATGTAAATACTTTACCTTGCAGTTTTTACTCTTGGAAGTGTGATGTCATGAGCAGTTTCAGCCAGTATGAATTCCCATTTGCTGGGTTAAAGCCGTCTTGTCCCCTCTTTTCCTTGCTGCTCTGCTCATGCCAACACTTACGTGGCCATGCAGTGAACTGGATTGATCATGTTAAAATTAACTCAGCTTCTCCCTTATTCCTTCTCACCCTGCCCCCCAACAACAAAAAGGAAAAAGGGAAGAGAAATGTTGATTTTTAACTAGGTGAGTATCCTGGTCATGTTTGCTGTGGGTCTTCGTGAATGGCTTGTGCTGACTCAAGGAAAGGACATGTGAAAACGCGCAGTGGGAAGGGTGGGACTATTTCTTCCAGCAGCAGTGCCAGCTTATATTGGCTTAAAAGGATAGTGAAGCTGTACTTCAGCTGCAGGCCTCTGGAATAGGATTGGTTATGGCTGTTAAAAAAAAAAAAAAAAAAAGTGTTGATTCCAAGGCCTGTTTCTGAAGCTCGTCCCACAGGTCCTGAGGAACTGAGCTGCGCTAAGGACTAAAACCTGTCTTTTTCTGTAGGATTGATATTAAAAAAAGGCATACGTTTTGCAGCCGTTGCAGAAGGATGGTATCTCCTAACAGGAGGATAATAGAGATACAAAAAAATGTATGCATTTTTGAATGCTGAAAATGTTGAGAATGTAATAGGTTTAATTCCCATCTTTACATAACGTACTGTCCTTTTTGAGATAAAACAGCCCAAATGTGCATACAAATTAGTAATGTAGTAGAAAAATCAACTGGAGCGTAAAACCTAAAACCTTGAGGCTAGTTGTTGCATGGTTGAATATCATATGTAACATTCAAATATAGCAAAGTCAACTATTCATTGTCAACAGGCAGAGGGGAAAAACTGTGATTAAAGCAGTTCATCAAATGTCAGGTACTAAATCTGAATTGATTAAATGTGTGATTAATTTAGCTAATCATTCATTCTGAACAATTACAAAGTAATATGTGTGTACTAATAAAGTTGCATTTTTGCACTGCGGCAAGTACAATCAGAACTTTTATTCACCCCCTGGCCCCGGTTTTGCTTTATGTAGCTGAGGAACTGTAATACTATGAGACTTTTTGGAACTGGAAGCAACAAGAAAAATGTTAGTAGTCTCCTAAATAGCTCTTTTGCCCTAAAAATGTCATATAGTCAAAACTCAATTTTCCTCCATGCTTAAGTGTTAAATGGTGGTAATCTACTTGCATTTACTGAGACTTGTTGATACAATACATGGTTTTTGGTGATCTCCCTCTGCTGCCCCCCAAACTTTTTTTCATTCCATGATCTAAGGGATAACTCTAGTTAGACAGTGACTGAATTATCAAAGAGGGATGGAACAGATGCTTTATAAAAATAGTAAGAGCCTGCTTTTAATTTAGAACGTTAGAACTAGTACTAGCAGTTTGTAGGAATAGAAATAATACTTGGTTCTTTTTGTAATGATTCTTAGCTCTGCTTTTTGTTGCTCATAGAGGGTGCTGTGCTGGACAAGCAGTGCTGAGTGTTACTGAGGTATGGATTGCATACATCCGTCTGCTGCAGCTCTTCCAGCTGCCCCCGGGACAGTCTGACTTAAGTCAACTGAAATGGATTCTACCAAAGTTCCTTAAATTCTGTGTCAGCCTTGTAAATGACTGTTTCTACTTTCAATCTTACTAGTTGATTTGCTTTAAAAATAAAACCATGGAATATGTTGCTGCAAGATGATTATGTGTGGTGCTGGGGGTAGGGGGGAGGATTTTGAATTCACAGCTTTCCACATGCTAATTTGAATATTCCAGTGACATATATGTTTAAACAGACCCTTTTCCCTGCTGTCTGTTCTCATCCATGCCCTGCTCTCTGAATTGTGCCAGCACAGTTGTTTTTTGTGGTTGCAAGATGAATGGGATTGGGAAACCAATCTAGAATGAGTATATTTTACTTTTATTAGGATTTTCTAACATTGTTCTGCTCCCCGGTCTTGTTGCAGCTGCACAAGTAGTGGTGTCAAGACAAGAAAGGGGGTGTCAAGGATTGGGATTAAATGGTGGGGGATGCAGCAGATGAGGTAGAACTGCTAAATGGCTCTGCCACAGAAAGAAATGCTCCTCACGTTGTGCCCTGTGTTGCATTTGCTGTGCCTGTGCTCGTGTGCCGAGTCCAGGAAAGCCAGGCTTCCTGCCTGGGCTGGTTTCTTGGGGGTTGGTGAGGGAACCTGTTTCTGGAGGTCGGGAAGCCGGGCAGGATGTGTGGATGGCGGGGTGGGAGACTGTTCCTGCCTTAGGTTCTCCAATGCTTGCCTGTTTGCATCAGAGCATAAATGTGTGGTGTGGATCACAGAGTAGGGGAAATTAAGAGGAATTAAATAAGCTTTTTCTTTAGTTCCAAAGCGAGTTGGATTTTTTCGCTGTCAGTTTTACTCGATTTGGATACTTTATGTAGTTCTATGAAAGTTGTAGATATTTTTCTGTTAGAGACTCTCCATACGTTGTCGAATTCTCTTGTCCCATTTAAATTTAGATAGTCAAAGAAATCGTAATTGGAGAGAATATATTTCAGTCCCATGGAAGGATTTGAAAATTGCAGCGAGGAGCTTGAATTTGACTTGATTTAGCGAGATCTCAGCATAAGCATTACGGGTGTTGATGTAGCATGTTTGCAGCGATCTGTTCCACGAGCAAATGGGCTCTCATGCTTTCCCAGCCAGGACTGCTGTTGAAGCCTGCAGGCCATGAATATGTGGTTCCCTGTGGTCGCATGTGTTGGCTTCAGACCTCTTCCACTTGCAAAGGCAAATGTGTATGTTATGTTGTCTTTCAATTCAGCAATGTTGGAGGGTTCTCAGGGACCTAGAGGTTGGAAAACTGTTTGAAAGTTATTGTGTGGGCATTTCTGATTGTGATTATGATTTAGAGGAAGACGCTCCTTCCCAATACTTTATTTCTGCCCACCTTAGTATGTCTTTTATTTTTTTGGCTCATCATATTCTTCTTTGATGTGAGGTTATGCCATTTGGCATCTCTTATACTTTGTTTTGTTCTGGAAGGTTCTTTGTGCAGTTTTGACACATACTGTAATAGCTGAGAATCTTTAGAATATGAAAATATTAGGAGTCGAGTACTTGTGCTTCAGTTAGTTCAGGATCTGCATATTTGAAATCTGTTACAGCTGCTCATAAGGTGAATCCATAGGATACTGCTGTTCAGTATAGTCAAGAAGTAGAAACCAGATTGTACATTAAGATTTTTCAATTTTTGTAAAGTGTCTGATATTTTTTTTATAAGTTTTCAACAGCAGAGTTACCTTTTGGGGTCTGCTAACTAAAAATTATTGTCAACTTGGAGCTGTGATCTGATTTTTTTTCAGTGGTACACAGATTACTTAGTTTCATGTGGGAATGTATTTCTTTTGAGTTAGAGAAAATGAAAGAGAAGTATTGCTTTCTTTTGTACAAAAAGGCAACGGCCTGAACTATTTTTGGAGTTTAAGTACGCTGGTAAACCCTAGCAGGAATTGATGAGTGGCCGAAGTACAGGTAAAGTAAGGTATGTGGTTGTGTCTCTGCAGTTTATCATGTTTGTTATCATTTATGTAAAGAGTAAACTGATGAGGTTGAATATTCAGACAAGTTTTGGCTTTCTCATCAGCAAGTACAGCAATTATTTTAGGAACTGACTGAAATGAACTCTCAGCTCTAACTTTGAACTGTGTTGTAATAGCAGATTCTAATGGGCACATAGTAAAATCTTAAGTAACTGCTGTTTCCAAAAGTATGCAGTGCTTTAGCAGTGTTTGAAGTGTAAATGCTCAACAATCAGTTACATTATGTTATTGACTCGGTATAGTTCCGTGTGATCTGTGTGGTGAATATCACTGCACCAGTCTAAGAGGAATGTTTTCACTATTTACATAAATAGGCTCAGAAAAATCGTTCCCCAATTCCCCTTGATTACTTGTCCTTCCAGTAGTTGCAAAGGTTTTACAGTTGCTTTGTAAATCATTAGAAAGAATTTTGGGTCACCTTACAAAGTTTATAAGATAATGCAATATCCTAAGGTAATTCAAAGTTGTGATACTGAAAGCAGATTTGAGTTGCGGTAAAGTTCAGGCTGTCTGGCAAACGAAAAGATGGATAACAGTTCCTATTAATGTCCAGGCAAGATGAAGCATATAGAAAAGAAAGAGGTTTGAAGATAGTAATAAGAAGTTTTCAAATGTTGGAGTTCTGCTCCCGTTCAGAAAAACTGACATTACCAGCCAGTTGTTTCAGTCTCTCATTGTCTAGAGGCCTGATTTTTCCCCCCCTTTTTTTGTATGGATTCACTCAGCAGAAGAATCTGTAAGTTTTGATAGTAGCACTACAGAGTGATTGGAAAACAATAAGCTGCAGAGTTCAGTAGCTTCTATTAACTATGACAGTTTCTGTTTTCTTGTGCATAGGGGAACGTGACCTACTAATGTGACTATTTACGAAGCAGCTTGCAGGACCACTGTCAGTTAAGTGGGGCAGGAAGGTGCGAGTTGTGACTGTCTGCCTCTGTTAAAATTATGTTTCTCTTCCTTCCATGTCTCTCCTTGGAGAGTGTTGATGGCAACAGTGCCATCGGAGCTGCAGGCTGTAGCAAAGCTCATGCCAAGCAGCCCTGCACATCTATACGTTTGAGTAACATGAGTACCACTATTAATATGTTTCATCATTCGCATGTTGTGAGTGCCCCTTCATATGTATGCATGCATATGCTTAACTGGGCTGTAACAGGACTATCTAGAATCTTATTCAATTCTTTTTTGACTCTTAATTAGTTTTCGGATTCAGCAAGAAATTCCACAGTCCAGTTGTGTGATAAAGAAATATTTCTTGTCTTCCGTTTAAAGTTTACTCTCTTTTCAGTTTAGTGTCAGGAATGAGGAGATCTCTTAGTCTTTAAAATATCTGAGTATGTTTTTGTTTCTTGGTGGGGGCAGAAAGGTGGCTTAGCTTGGAATATATGTTCCTATTAAAGCAGACTTACTGAGGAACTTATAATTACAGTTCCTAATAGTCCTGGTTATATCTTGTAAGTAAATGCGACGGACCACAGGAATGTGATTGAGGTTAAACTTCTGAAAACAACCAGATATCCCAGTTGTGCAGGGGCTGGGAGAGGAGAGCAGGGTGATTACTGCTGGAGGCAGTGCCAGCTTTTAGTCACACAGCTGCTGAGGTTGGCCGGGTCCTCTTGAGATCATCTAATCCACCCCCCACCCCCTGCTCAAGCTGCACCAGCTAGAGCAGTTTTCCTGGGACTGTGTCCAGTTGGGTTTTGACTGTCTTCATGGATGCAGACTCCTCAAGCTCTCTGGGCAAGCCATGCCTCTGTTTGGCTACCTTCATGGTTAAGGTAATTAAGATGGAGTTTAATGTGTTTCAGTTGGTGCCCGTTGCCTCTTGTCCTGTCACTGGGCTCTGCTGAAAAGAGCCTCTCACTCCCTCCCATCAGGTGTTTCTACACATGGATAAGATCCCTCTGAGCCTGTTCTTGTCCAGGCTGAACAGTCCCAGCTCTCTCAGCCTCTCCCTGGTGTGAAAGATGCCCTTCATCTTTGGGGCCCTAAATGCATCTCTGTGAATTCTGAACAGCTTTTACTGTTGTTGGGCCGTCTGTGAAATCAGTAGTGTTACGTTGCAGTCCTTTTCTTACTGGGGCATGAAGGCAGGTTTTTCCTCTTGAATATACCAGTTTATTTTCCTTTGCACTGAGATTTTGTAGCTTATTGGTTTTGCTGAGGGGTATCTACCAGGTTCAAAGCCTCCTGGGAAATACGACTGCCACGTTGCTCCATTAAGAAAGGGGCTTACACTTGTTTATCAAGAGCTTTGAAAGTGACTTTCTGGGCATTCCTGGAGTTCTGTGCTCCAAATGTGCTCGGCACGTTCAGCAGTTTTAAACTCTTCTCTGCGTTTGTTAGTGATACCATCATCTCTAGTCTGTAAGTGTATTTGTATGAGTGGTCAGCCCACTCTTAGCCCATCTGCAGATTTCATTTGGGAATAAATATTTGTTTTTCTTTTAGGGCATTTGAATTGTAGGCAGGGCCATCTGCCTCGCCTTGAAACTTGAACTGCACCTGGAATGGAGTTGCTCTTTCATCAGATGGGGAAATAATTTGGTTTCTTATTTTGTGGCCTGAAAGCATTCGGTTTAAGCTTCAGTAATTCAGTTAAGTTATTTGCTGCCACTTAAGTAAAAAAGGTGCTTTTGGAGGTGTGGTAGCAAGGAAAGGATTATAATATATATACTCCTTGCCATGCAGGTACTTCAATATATTAACACAACAGCAAAATAATTCATTTAGGAGGACTACTACCTTTCTGCACCTGAGCCAAGGAGCCTACAGGCTTTGTTTTTACTGAATTGAGTTTTCAGATGTAGAGGAAAGACAGCTGAAGTACTCTGGGCCTTTGAAACACTTCATAGAGTGTGATACTAGTTACCTGTTTAAGAAACTCTTTGAGTACAAGTTTCACCCCCCCACCCCCCCCACCCCCCCCCCCCCCCCAGAAGTCCAGTAAGGAAAGACAACTTAATTGAGCTGGAGAGATCTTTAAGTATAATGGCATATGACTCTTGAGAAGCTGGCCATAGCAGACTATAATAGCTCAGTTTATTGGGGGGTGAGGTGGGATAGTCTTAGGTGATGGATGCTGGAATTCTCAGAAACTTTTGTCAGGTATGCTGTAACCATGCAGATACGATCTTTATCTGCATGCTTGCCAGTTATCTCCAGGAGCTCCGACCCTCAGTGGACTCATCTTCCATTATATTGCCTTTCCTTGAATCAGTGTCAAGCTTCAGCATATACAAGGTGTTAACTGTATACACAGCTTAACTGTAGATACCAAACTGAAGAAGGTTTGAATGAAGGGGAGAGGGGAGTACAAAAGCTGTGAAAGGTATACTGTTGATAACTAGGCCATGCTTATTTATTATTTTTCGTGACTTCAGAGATGAGATACCCAATTCACTGACCAGGCAGCAATTTAAAATAAGACAGGGGTTTTTTTCTTCTTCTTCTTTTTTTTTTTTTTTTTTTCTCCTCTCCTACCTTTAATTGTGGAAACAATTGTCAGGTATTTTGGGTGGTAAAAAGATAAATGGTTCAAGAAGTTGTTAGATTTGTAGAGGTTATATCTATTTAGGGAGGCCTGCAAACTAGGGAGTCTGTAGCCAATTCTCAGAATTTGGAAAGTCTTCTAATAGAAATATTTTAAATGTACTGGTTCTTGTGAACCTTTCCTTATAGTTGGCTGCTATCAGAGGAAAGATGTGGGCTAATCAATATTTAGTTTGATTTGTTAACAACCATCCTTAAGTTTTATGTAACTTGGCAGTTCCAGAGCAGTTATAGCAGAGATTCTTTCGTTGCTGTCTCTCCGATTCCATTGGGGTCTTAGCTCTGTAGTACAGAAAGGGATCTTTTATCCACCTTTTGCTGTTAAATGGTTGGCTTAGGTTCCCACTTCTCTCTTGAGAGTCATGTGCGAACATATTTGAAACTATTAAGTTTCAAAACCTGTTTTTACAAAAAACTTGCATCTTTATTTCCTTGAGGAATTCCTTCCAGGTGTCCAGGTGCAGTATTTATTGTGCAGGCTTGCGTGTGGTTGAACACGCACCTCCTTAGCTGCATCTAGCTTTACCTGCAGCCCGGGAGGCTTGGTGTGTATCGGCAGCACTGCTTGTCGGGAAGAATGAAGGGCTTGTAGGTGCAGGGCTTGAGATGGAACTGTAGCACCTTGTGCTTGATGAAAGCTTACTTTGAGCAAATGCTGTCCATAACACTGTACCGTTCAGGCTCACTAAAAAATTTATTTATAACCTTTCTTCCAATTTCCGGCGCGAGCGTGTTCATCATAGCTGCTGTTAGCGCTAAAGGTGACAGAAAGCTGAGCGGGCAACCTGGGATTTGTGTGCCATGCTCCGAGATGCCTTCTGACTGTATGAGATGCGTGTGAAGCATCCAGGCTGTCTCATTATTTTCAGTGGCTTTTTTTTTAATATTGATGTGGTTTTACCTCCTAATCTGGGATCTTGCAATATTGGAGAGAAACTGGTGAGATACAAGAGCCTTGAGCTCCATCACTTTCACACAACATGTCACTTTTGTGTACCTGGTTAGTCAGTTTATTAGGAGCGGTGTTACAGATGTCAGGCTTTCAGCAGAGCTTTCTTTTAACTGTGCCAAGGAGTATTGTTTGTTAAACATTACTTCGTGTTTGTTTTTAAAAATTAAGTTTATCACCAAACATAGTAATTGAATTCTAAGTAGAAACCAAAATGACGGTAGGAAGCATAAATATTTCTCAGTTTTGGGGAGGATGAAAGAAGATACTTTTTATTGTCAGTATCTTACTGGGATGAGTAAAAGGAGGGAGGCGTGAAGATGGCTTGTGGGCTCAAGGAGCTGGACATCATGCTAGGAGTTACTAGGGCATGTCAAGCCTCATGAACTTGATGCTCAGGATTATAATAAAATATGAACCCAAGAGGTGACTGCAATGTATTAACTCTGTGTGAATACCTGTACACTCTTGTTCTTCATGTCAAATATCATAGTATAGCCTCAAAAGAAAAAAATGCCCATATGCTGGTGTTACATTTCTTGTCCTACAGCAAATGTAAGAGATGGCAAAAATAACTCTTCTGGAAAAAAAGGTGCAAACCTGCCAAGGCTGAGAACTGTTGTTGTGAGACAATAGCAAATTGAGGGTTGGGGGGGACTTCTGAATTTGCCTCTGAATTTGAATGGTGCTTTGCACCAAAGGAGCTAGCTCCGCTGGCTGGAGCAGCTGAATTACCTCTGTGTTTCTGGTGAACTTTGATTTTGAACCAATAATGGTGTTTTGAAGTGGTTGATAAATAGCTGCTATTGATATTCTTTGGTGATACTGTATTTGGGGTTCTTTGAGCATTTGAGAAATGAAGTCTTTGTAGTGACAGAATGCGAAGATGGGGAGAAACCCAGCTATCCTTAAAAGTCAGTTCAGTGCAGAATCACAAATAAAGAAATGCCATAACGACCCTATAGAACAGTGTTATATGGCAAAATGAGGTTTGAATTCCTTAATTGAATTTTCATACCTGTCATGTTTGGATTCTTTCCAAACATAAGCTTAGATCTATTTCCTGCATGCTGGAAGATTAAAACATGGCAACGTTGGATTTATTTCTTCTTTAATACTTAAGGTATTGTGAAGGGATTGGGATCTCCACCCCTGCCCCCATTTTGGGTTGTTCGAGAGAAATGTGTATCCTTAAATACTACTCCTGTTATGTGATAAAGCCTTTCAAATATGTTGCTGGAGTGTTTTAACTGTTTAGCGGAGCAGTGCCCTGTTTGTCCACTGATGTTTTAGTAGTCTCTTTTGAGTTTTTGGGTTTTTGTCTGGAGTTTACAACTGCATAGGATAAGACTTTTCAGTAAGTCATTACTGGTCCATTTCTTGAAGTGACAATTGCTAAATAATGTTGTTCTCTATTTCTGAGATGTGTAAAATTGGATGCAAACAAGACACAGGATTTATACTGCCTGTCTACATTTATAAAAGTACTCTTTGAGCTGTGAATGGGGATGACTGAAACACAGCCAGGAAAGCTTTATTTGATATTTGGATGAACGCCATAAATAGAATTCAGCTAACACATGCCTTTGTCAGTTGTTGAAATTCAACTTTAAAAGGATTAATTTCTCAACCCTACCCTGCTGTGCAGAATCCTGAATATTGAGATTAACAGCTTCTCTGAAGGTTAGTGGAATACTGCAGTAACTGATTTTTGTTCAGTTATGAATTGCTTGCAAAATTACCTTTTTAATACTATATTTTTTGGTACTAACACTTGTGCTTTAAAAAAATGCAAGAAGCAACTTCTGGCGTTCATTTTTAAGTACAAGAAATAATGATATTATGATTGTGATAAAATTGTAATGACTTTGGTAGTTAATAATATATTACTGATCATCTTTCTTTAAAAATGAAGTGGCTGTCTTCCAGCAAACTCTTCTCTCTTCTTCACTAACATATTATAATGTACATTTCAGTATTGGAGGAGCAGCACTTGCAGGCAAGATTTGGTTTTTGCAGTGCCCAGTGCTACATCATCAACACGGAGCGCTCAAATTCTCTGTTGATTCTTCAGAGTGGGGCTGCACCAAGATACTTTTTAATCATGAAGTTGTCTAGTGCAGGCAGAACTGTGACATCTGCCTTTCCCTATGTGCTCATGAATCATGTTGATTTAGGGTTTGCTTCTTTTGTCTGAAGCCAGGGGGAACTGGAAGGAAGATTTTCTGTTTGGCTGTGTAAAACATCCTTGTATACACTGCAGTTTCTTTGAAAACCTGCCACTGTTGCTGTAGCAGCAATATAGGTCTGCCAGTATTGACAATAACAGGAGCACTGGCGGGAAGACTTGCTTCCAGTCTTTTACTTTACCGTCTACAGATACTCTGAATATAGTGTGGTAGGTAAAGAGGGAGGGAATAGTACTCTGTAGTTTGTTTCCACTGTCCTCTCTTTAGAGGTGATACTGAAATGAAAGCACCAGTACAATGTCAGGAAGCATAGCAAGTGTCTTGCTGACGTACCTTCATTTGAGAGCTGGGTGAAAAATAGTGCTCCAGGTAGTGCTGGGGAACTTACTCAGAATACATTAATGTCTACAGGAACAGATGGAAGTAGTCTTCACCTGTTTTAGGTTACACCATCAATTTGCACCGAGTCCTATGTTTAATCCCATTATCCCAAGACGTAATCAAAGATGTGAAATGAAAGCATTGTTTTAGTGTTACCTAGTGGATTGAGCACTGGGTAGGACAAACTCGATTGTATCCTGCTGCTGGCTGGGCAGCACAAGAAGTGACGTTCTTCCCGCCCGCAATCAGTTTCTGCAAAAAATAGGAGTAATCAGACTGACAGCTTTGTAAAATGTTTTAAAGTGTTTGCATCAAGACTGCTAAGGAGTGTATGGTGTCCTTTTGCTCAACTTCACTGAGTACAGGCCTTTTCTTGCTCTTCAGCTTTTGCCATGCAGTTATGCGACAGGTATCTTTATGCTTTAGTAGGACTTGGCAGTGTTAGGTTTACGGTTGGACTTGATGATCTTAGAGGTCTCTTCTAACCTAAATGATTCTATGATTCTTTGCACGGTTGCTGTGTTTTATCTGTTCTTACGTGTGCTGAAGCAGGGTCTTCCCTTCTTGCTCTGGATGCCAAGTTAAATCTTTCTCCAGGGCTGTTTGCCTCAATTTCACTGCTGCTAAGCAAGCCTATTTTTAAGTCTACTGAAGTTGCAAAAATGTTGGGAAATACAGAAACTCTGATAGTTTGTAATATAAATCCTCTTTTGACAGGTACAGAACAAAAGCTGATTTACTCTTTATGTTGTCTATTCTTTACTTCTACCAAATCTTTTTTGTAACTTATAAAATCTCTGCTGTACCTTAAGCAGAGCTGCCACTGTCTGCAGTTGTTACGGGTGATTCTCACTTGTATGAGTGAGAGTTTGGATCTCCTGTGGAGTACCCAAAAAAGCCAACCAACCAAACAAAAATGAAAGGGGAAAAAACCCAAGCCCAAAACCCCAACAACAAAACCACCACACCGGAGTAGAAAGTACTTTAGTGGTCACAGATTCATCTGGCCCTTGCCTATCTCAGCCTGTTTCTGTTCTGTTTTTATGCACCAGGCGCTCTTTCTTCTAGTTGCCTTTCTCAGAGTCTCAAAGCTTCCTCTGTTGAGCTTCTTACTGAGTCCTCGTTATCCTGCTTTGGCTTCCCATCTGTGCAGTCCCTGTTCCTGATCACTGCCCCTTATCTGCGTGCCATCTCATGGAACAGCAATTCTTTAAATATTCCACTGGCTAGCTACAAATTCTGTATCATTTGCACAAAAGTATAGGTGTGTATTCTCAATGTAGCTGTAGTAATGTTTCATCTTGCTAACTCTGAGTCAAAAGAGCAAAATTTACTCCATAGGATCCTGATGTTACTTCTCCCAGCTTAGCCTAGGTGTAATGAGAGCAGTCACTGTGCCATGAAATGTGGAGTTTCTGAATTGGTTCCAATGCCTGTTATACTTGGGGGTGGCCTAAGCCTTCTGAAACGTATCGTCTATTCTCTGTGCTGTAATAACCAAACTTGTTCAGTAAATGCTTTTTCTGGGATCTGCAGGTGAACCTGTTTGTCTTTGGTGTATGTACAGAAGGAGCTGAGGGGAGGACTAAGAACCAGAGGGCTCATCAGCTGGCTCCTACAGGTTCTTCCTGACAGGCAAAATAGTTTGCTTCAAAGTATTCCCACACCCAAGCTTTTGTATACAGAAAAATCCATGAGGGTAACATGGCACTCACATTATGCAGTGAAGCAAGACATTGGTTAGATGTTGAATATTTAGAGCTAGCACCCCCCCTGTTTCCGCTGCACAGCCCCGCCCCCCCCAAAAAAACAACAACCCCACACAACCAAAAACCCAAAAACCCCCCCAAAACCCAAACAAAACACACAACAAACAAACAAACCCCAACAAAATCAAAACCCAACAACCAAAACCGAAACAAACCCTCTTTGTGAACTAAGCTGTTGTGGTGGAAGAATTCAACCGCTAAACTATATTTATCATAGACACTGGACTTCTGAGTAGAACAGAACTTCAGGATAAAAACCCCAAACCAACCACAAGGTCTTCTGGCAGATTCAGAGGCCTAGACTTTTCAAGTATATTTTGGTTTTAGGATCTCTTACCTGCAAAACTGACTGAAAGATACTTAGTTGCAGGTACGGTTTTGTTAAAATGCAGCTAGGTTTGGAGTGAGGAGTGACAGTCAGGCCCTTAGTTGACATTTGGAACTCTGCAAATACAGGTTTAGCCCAAAACTGTGTCTTAACGTGAACTGATTAGCGTAATAGAATCTTTGTACGTGTCTGTATGGGTACTCTGAACCGGTGTTTGTATGCTTAGCTGGGCTTACGGTGGAGTATAGACACCATTTTTTTTCCTTTATAGAGTTTCTGTAATTTGCTGAGCATGTGTGCTCTGCTTTTCTTTTCTCGCCTACCCCCTGTGTAGGAGAGGCTGCTTGCAGGTTCATGTATTTCTAATTGTTTTTTAATTTTAGTTCCATATAAACAAGTCTCTTTGCCTGTTTGCTTGCTTGTTTTTTTGATCAGCTTAGAGTACATCATTAGAAGAGATTTCTGCTTGGATGCTGCCAGCTGATTAGAAGAGTACACCAAGGTTTTGTCTAATCTCTGGTGTGACTGTCATGTGCTGCAGCAAGGAAATGGCTTTGGAAGAAGCAGCCAAATCTGTACGGGTATTAAAAAATGTTGAGGAGCCTAGTATCAGTGTGGATCAAATGGGCAGCCATTCAGTGCAGGGAGCTTATTAAAAGACAAGGATTAACTTTGCTGCTGTTCATGAGGTCATAGAAGTGGTAAGGGATTCCAGGATGTGCCTACTCTTAAAGGCAAGAAATGCCAGCTGCAAATGGAAAATGTCTCTGCTTCTGCTGCAAACAATTTGGCTGGTTCTCATCATCACCCATTTACTGATTGCACGCTCCTGCATGATTGCCTTTTGAACAGGAAGGATGCCATTACCTTTTAGCCTGGGGGTGAGGATAAAATGGGTGCTGCTCAAGAAGCCCCCTGAATTAGAGGAGGTGAAGTCACCGGGACAGACCGCTGTGGCAGAACAGACAGACAGGTGGGCTGGGGGAGGGCTGGGGCTGTTTTTCAGTGACCTCCAGGCTGGGCCTGGGTGACAACATGGAGAAGTGGCGTTGAAGTAGGAGCTGGAGCTGCAGCGAGGTTAAATGATGTCTGACATCTTTGTTATTAAGAGGAAAACTGTAGGGAAAAAAAAAAGGGGGATTTTCCACATTGTGATTAGAAATGGATTTACAGGCTATTACATGCAATGGAAGGATGGCTTCAGCTAAAGGCAAAAGCAATACTTTCCTGGGTTGCTTTTTTTGTGTTCTTAACTATGTGTTGTCAAAAATAACCTGCCAACATTTCCCCGCTATTTCAAGTTTAACTGGTTATTCTACTGAATTTAAATTGATTACTTAAGGGGGAAAAAAAAACACAAACCAAACAGGCAGGAGAGGGAATTACATGCCTAGAAAGCAGAAACAGCTATTTTATTGCATATTGCTCTTTTAATTCTATAGCAGAATTCTGTGGAGCTGTAGCAGTCTGGAGTAGATGACCTTTTCAGATGTTGATATCTGTCTCCCGCTATGTTAGTTATGGCCTCATTTGCTAGTAGGTTAGGGCAAAGTTCTCCATCAAGTTCATAACACGGCTTCCACGTGTGGAAGTTCTGAGTGGCGTGGCTTTGCTTTTGGTACAGAATAGCAAAGGGTAGGGACATCGCTGGTACATCTAAAGAGCATTCCATAACGTTTAAGGCATTTGGTGGTACTGGCAAAATGAGGATGTACGCATTCCTCATGGATGAGCCTGCTGTTGCATTTAAACATTGGAAATGGGTATCTTCTGCTGTTTTCCGTATCTTCTGTGCTCCCAGTGTCACCGAGTGCTGAGTTAAAAGATCTTTGGTCAACCAACCAGAAGGTTCTCAATTAAATTTACTGGTAGGCTAGGAAAGCCTCACAAAAGTTTGGGAACAGACAAGTTCTTCTGTAACATCATGAACCAGTCCTAGCACAGTGTGAGTTAGAGGCACTAAATTACTAGAAATCGCAGTTCTTAATCTGTATAGCTGAAATTCCTATGTAGATGCAACCAAAACATCGTTCAAGATTCATTAAAGGTAGGTAGCTGCAGAAAAGTTCTGCAAGTGCTGCATGTGGTGGAATACTGGATCAGTGTGTACTTGGTTTGCTGCATTACAGCTGAACTAATTATTTGCAACTAATTTCATCAGCTGTAATGGGGAAAGTACTTCTCTTTCTTTTTCTGCCTTCTGTCTTCTTGAAGTGACAGCATCTGTCTCCATTTCAGCATTACACTTGTGTTATTTAGCAGGACACCTTTTACTTGAAAGCGGCTTGTGTTCTGACCATAAGAGGTTATCTGAAATGAGAATTCTCCTTTTTCGTTACGAGGGAGAGCACTCTCCCTGGTGAGAATATGAATGCTTTGGAAAAAGCGGAGCTTTCTTTGGGACATGTCCAAAGCTCCAGTGACTTCTCACAGTTGTCTTAGCACTCCCAAGCAGGAAGCAGTTCTGTTAAGTTGTGTTCCCTTTTCTTTCATAAGCTTAACTGCTATGTTCCTAAGAATAAAGTTTAAATAGAATCACAGTTTACTATTTAGTAAGGAGGAATCTAATGTTGCTGGTCACAAGGCATGTTGTGCTTCTAAAAGGTCCTTTGATACTGTGGTGATGAGAATGGTTTAAAAATTTCAGTATAGTGTTTTCTGTTGGTGGTGATGGGGGAAGGCTGGAGCACTTGAATTTTGCTGTAAGCCCAGATGCCTGTTATTTAGCCTGGTTAGTCTGTGTTTAGAAACCTAAAAACATTCTTACAAAAGGGACAACGTGTGTGCGTGCACTAAGGTGCAGTGAGTAAAATAAGAAGAAAAAGAGCGCTTACAAATTTCAGTTTGCCATCATGAACCACCAGCTCTTTGCACTTCCACTGTAATATCATCTGATCAGCTTCACGCACTCTTTCCTACCTTCTTGGAGTTATTTTGCTAAATCATTCCAAGGCCTCTCCACTCTCTCCCTCAGACAGAGCTCCTGTCACCAGCTGCTGGGACTGATCCAGGTACATGTTGACCCAAGAATATATTTTTGTTCAGACTCATGGTAACGTATCCAGCCCTTTCACAGATAGGTTTTGTTCAGTTCTTTTAACGTAAATTGAACTGATTTCACTTGTGCGTAGCAGTTTATACGAGGTGAGCATCCCTTCTAGCAGTGTCGTATTTCCTTTAGTGTATCTTCTGGATGTGTTGCTGCTTTTGCAGTTCTTTGGGAAAAGCGGCGGTGAATACCTTTTGCCTGGGACTGGATGCTGGCTCGGTTCCCACTGATAGCCGAGTGTACTGGCATGCTTATTATTTGGCTTGGATACATTGTTGTTGATGTGCTGCAATAACAAGCAAGTCCAGTGTCATATTACTTGATTATTTTTCATTAATATTTCAATTCTGAATGTTTTGTGCAGTTTCAAGAAGTACATAACAAAATCTTGCCTTTCTCAGATTTAAAATTTTGTGTTGTTGGATATTGACCTGATGTTGGGTGCTGTTCTGGTCAATAAAGCCATGTGAAATATAATTTTCTGAACTGTCAGTATAACTGGCAGGAAGATCAAAGTTACAAGCAGCTGATCTCAGATGAGAGATTATAGGAGCAGGATAATCGGATAAAGGGTGGTTGAAGAAATTTGACACTTAAAATACTTTTTGTAAATCTGCCTGTCCCCGTGTGTCCTGGATTTCAGTAGTAGAATTTGCAAAGCTCGGGCTCATCTAGTTAGGGCATTTTGAGGAAAGATACAAGACTCGGAACTCTGTTGTAAACAGGATGTGTAATAACTGATGACATGAATGCAGGTGAAAGTTTGTATGTGGAAATGAGTGTGTGTGACTCTTGGCTGATCATAAGTGATTTGTTATTTTGTTTGTGTGTTGATCTTGTTTATATTTCATAATAGTAATCCTGAAATGCATGTTCCTCTCTTCCTATTTGGAGAAAGAAAATATGTTTAGGGGAGGTGCTGGGTACAAATGGAGCTACTTCTAGCAAAAAAAACCCCAGACACTTGAGATCAACTAATCTATTTATCGAGAGGATTTGAAATCGGCAGTAAGTTACAAGACACTTTGTGCTGTTGTGTTGGCTGGCTGAAATGCGACTCATTGATTCAACACAGTGGCTGCTGAATACAGGAATTCTGTCTATATCTTTTTTTTTTGCTAATCAGATAGAAATATGTAATATGCCGAATTTTTATTTTTGCCTTCAAATGTAATACTACATTTACGTAACAGCCTTTTCTTTTTTGTGGGTGTTTTCCACATGAATAAACATAAAATTTTAGCAGAAAATTTCATGTACTTTGTGTTTGTGGGTGTGTGCACACGTATGTAAAACATAGTGGTAGAGGTGAACTGATGAATAGGGGATGGAGCTTTAGCTATTTAAATAGAGTATCAGGCGTGGATGGAAACTATATCCTCTGGGGAAGAATTAGTTTCCTTGCAACAATTCTAATCTTTCTGGAATCTGTCAGTTTTTGCTTTAATGCTATTTATAGTGCAGCATATATAAACATTGGCCTGTGTTTAAGTGAAAACACAAAGTTTCATTTGAAGTCTGATTTGGGTAGAGCAGGTTTGTTGCAGTAAACTTTCTTAAGGGTACCAAAACAATTTCAGATTCCTCAGAGAAGCTTGGAACGATAGCTTCCCTAGTAATCTAGCTCTCTAGAGATGTGGTTTAGACTATGAAACTACATCTGTTCTGAAGACAAGCCAGGAGAGGGTTGGGGTTTTGTTTTGATTTGTTTTGTGTTGCTTGATTTTTTTAAAGCTTGGATTTGACTTTAAACTTCTGTCATGTGTTTATAGAACGGTTTGGGTTGGAAGGGAGCTTTAAAAGTCATCTAGTCCAGCCCCCATGTCATGGGCCAGGACACCTTCCACTAGATCAGCTTGCTCGGAGCCCTGTCCTGCCTGGCCTTGAACACTTGCAGTGATGGGGTATCCGCAGCCTCTCTGGTCAAACCTGTTCCAGTGTTTCACCACCCTTGTTGTAAAAAATGTCTTCCTTATCTAGTCTGAATCCCCCCTCTTTTGATTTAAAACCATGACCCCTTGTCCTGTCACTGCAGGCCCTACTGAAAAGTCTGTCCCCATCTTCCTTAAAAGCCCTCTTTAAGTATTGAAAGGTCATTATAAGGTCTCCCCAGAGCCTTTTCCTCTCCCGGCTGGACAACCCCAACTCTCAGCCTCTCCTCAGCTGTCTCAGCCTGTGCTCCAGCCCTCGGACCATTTTGTGGCCTCCTCTGGACCCACTCCAACAGGTCAATGCCTTTCCTGTGCTGCCGTAATCCCATGGTTTTGATCTTTTTTCTTCCTCGTGTTCCCCAGTAGACCTCCCATGTTTTCCCCTCGCTCCTGTTTGGGACTTTTCTTACGCAGCGTTTCCACACTGCTGGGAAGGGAGGTAGGTTATGGGGAGCCACAAGAGGACAGGGGAAGATCACTTCCCCAGCTTTTCCAGGCCTGAGGAGGTATTGGTGGTGGCTGGGGCTGGGCTGTCTGTTTTGGACCTTCATGGTGCTGTTTGTTCTCCTCTTCCACCACATCTGTGTTCTCTTAGGCTGTGCCTCGTAGCTGTGTTCCCTTCCATCCTAACAGCTAGCTCTGTCCTCTTGTATTTACAGCTGTCAAGGCTAATGCCAGCTGTTCTTCCAAGTGTAGGGCTCATCTTCAGTTTTAGGTGTGGTATTCCAAGTGCATCAGCATAAAAGCCAGGTGTCATGTTTTAGACCATGTTTCAAGTAGTTCGGTCTTTTATCAATGAAGCATGAAATTAAATATTTGCTCTTAATAGTCTTGTGATCTTTGGGAATGTGCTTCGGTTCTAATGCTGACTTTTCTTTCCTTCCTCCTCTTTGTCACGTTGTTAGAATTATTCACAAAGATTATAATTGTGCTTGTTGTGGATTTCTGTTAAAATGTATGTGCTCCCTGAGGAAAAAAATACGCTGTGGGAGTTTTGGATCTGAGTATCTCTTTAAAGCAGCAAACTTGACAGAACCTTCATGATGATTGAGAGTTAAAAATAAATTTCTTAAACAAAAAACACCTCCAATAACTAACCTGAAGAGAAACACTCACTCTTACCTAATAACTCAGCCTTTGGAAATGAGGCTTTGTATTCAACACCAGATATCTTATGAGTCATGACGGAATTATGGTGATGAGTAACTCTCTCCTCAAAGAGGATTTCTTGAGAGACAGCAGAAAGGAATGAAAAATGTATGTATATATGTGCAACGTTGTTCTGGTTTCAGCTGGGATGGACTTTATTATTTTCCTAGGAGCTGGTATGATGCTGTGTTTTGGCTTTGATGTGAGACTTTTCAGTTCCTCAGGCCTTGCTAGCAAAAAGGCTGGAGGGGCACAAGGAGTTGGGAGGGGACACATAGGGAGGGGAATCAGAGCTATAAATAATTCACCTTTATGTTGCAAATCCAGATCTACTTGAGCCACTTCAATCTTGGCTGCTTTATCTACCTGCTGATTGTTTAAATGTTCTTGAGTAGCTCCACTCTTGGGTACATGAGCATCTATATGATGCATTTTTACAACCAGGTTCTCCACCCGAGCAGCGATACCCTGCCATAATGCAGCAGCCCAGATGGGTTTACCTCTGTGTTGCCAATTGCTCTTCTTCCATTGCTGTAACCCTCCCCACGGGGCATTTGCCACCAGCCGTGAGTCAGTATAGAGGTAAAGTATCGGCCACCTTTCTCATTCAGCGGCATCTGAGGCTTCCCGGATAGCTTTCACTTCTGCAATCTGGCTGGATTCACCTTCTCCTTCAGCAGTTTCTGCAGCTTGTTTACTGATGGGTCCTGCCGTATTGCTGACCCAAACTAGCCAAAGAGATACTCCATACCATGGGATGTCGTGCATGGTGTATATATACCTGGGGGGCTGGCCGGGTGGGCAGGCCGTCGCTCTGGGACTGGCTGGGCATCGGTCTGCAGGCGGTGAGCAGTTGCACTGCGCACCACGTGTTCCTTCTTCCTTTCCCTCTGAATTTTATTCTTCCCCTTCCCCTTTTCATTATAACTGTTACTGCCATCATTGTTATTATTTTTCTTTCATTTTTATTCAATTTCAGTTATTCAGTTGTTCTTATGTCAACCCGTGAGTTTTATGTTCCTTTCCAACTCTCCTCCCCATCCCTCGGGGGGGGTTGTGGGGGAGTGACTGAGCAGCTGTCTGGTACTTAATTACCAGCCGGGGTTAAACCACAACAAACATATACATAAAAATAAGGTTTCTATACATACGTGCACACACACATACGCTGTGTTACAATCCCTCATTTTGGGGCCCCTCACTAAACATTTTGTATTACAGAAATACTTGGTGAGTTGCTTCCAGTGTCTTAGACATAAAAGAATATTCAGCATAAGCAAAGCTGCCTGTCAAGTGACTGCATCAGCTTTAAATATTGCTACTACTCCTCTAGAGGCAACAGCCTTCCCAGCTCTGGCACAGGGAAGAATTAAGCCATTCTTAGATGGCTTAATAGGAAGAATTTGTTCCAGGGTACACTTGGAGCTAAGATTGCTTTTTATCAACAGTGGTGAATGGGCATAATTTTCCATACAAGAGGTAGTGACGGATACCTCGGGTGGTAATTACAGTGCTGCAGCTGCTCCAGCACTGAACACCTGCCTATGGCTGGCTTTTCAACTGAAGGGAGCTCTGATTTTACTAACCTCCTGTAAGTAGTAGTACCGGTGCCAGCCAGAAGAAAGGCTGATGCTCACTTAGAAGGGATGGCTGGCTGGAGCTATGGTACAGACTGCTGGCTGCAGGGGCAATAATACTTAGCGGTGCAGGGAAGTCAA
This sequence comes from Falco peregrinus, assembly GCF_023634155.1. Taxonomy (NCBI): domain Eukaryota; kingdom Metazoa; phylum Chordata; class Aves; order Falconiformes; family Falconidae; genus Falco; species Falco peregrinus. Next base: position 3,627,676 of record NC_073734.1, on the reverse strand, counting down.
GTAGGGAAGCACTGTCTCATGTCATAACTGTATTTTTATTCAGCTGGTATTTGTGCTCTTCATTGTTGTGATAAAATCCGAACCTTTCATTCTTGAATTAAGAATTATTCATCTTGAATTAAGATACTCATCTTGAAAAAACATTGTAGTTCAGTAGGAACTAGACCCACACACACCTTATGGTTTCTAAACACCACATTTTATTTGGAGGGTTTTTTTGACTTACCAATAGCTGTACCAGCAGCCAAGCTTATAGGAGTCATTCAGTGTGGAAATAAATAGACGTCTTCTCTGAAAGCTGCCTGCCTTTTTGTGGTCCACAGAAGCTTTCTCAGAACGCAGCATGACAAATAACAAACATCTGCAAAATAGGCAGCGCCGGCTGTGTTTCTGTGCATGTAGAATGTGAGGTGGCTCGGGAGCATGAGCTGGACTGGCTAGTTTTTAGAAAGGTGCAAACGCACGTGTTTAGTTCTTTCATGTAAATTCCCCAGGATTTGTACATGAGGGCTGGGTTAACAGCTTGTGAAAGCAAACTGAGAGCCCAGATTGAAAATCCCCAATAGCAGTCAGCGTAAGTGCATTAATAGGGTTCTTGCTCTAATACTTGTGTGTATTAAACCACATTTGAATTTACCATGACACCTGTTGACAAACTGTATTGTCCTGGCGTCTCTGCAGAAACTGCCTGGTAGTGACTATTTAAAGCAGTAACCTGACTGCTTGGCTTCCCATTTCTGGATTTTACACTGGTCCTCCCTGTTGTTAAAACTGAATACAGCTGCGCAGAGTGTTAAATGCCATTAGATCAAATATGCTCCTTTTTGCAAGGCAAATGACGCACAGCCTCTCTACTCTTCCTTCAGTGGATGGGCCAGCCAGAACTTGACTGGTCGATTTTTAATCTTTTTTTACCCAAGGCAGGGTAGGTAACAGTTGATCTTCTAGTGCCCTTTTTGTTCTTGTTCCAAGAGTGAATGAATGTCTGTTGCATCTCTCTCCCATTAATTTAGCACTTGTGGTTCACTGGAAGAAGTACATTCAATAAAATAAGACAAACCCCCCCCCTCTACTTTCTTCACTGTCCTCAGACATTTTTGTTCAAATATCAGTATGACTTCTTTCTGGTTATTTAGTCAATGGATATTTTTTGGTTTTACTTTGTACTTTCTGCACTCCCTTCCTATCTTAAAATAGAACTGTGCCTTCATAGTCCCCTTCCACCTCATTGGCACAGCAGGCATAAAGAGGTAGTATTTGGGCAATAACAATTTTAAATAGTTTAGTTTGGTTTTTAATTTTTGCATTGGATTGAAGTCTGTATGCACATGCAGCTTAAGTAAAAATTGTAAGAAAAAATAAAGGCATGATTCTCTGATTCACCTTTTTTAATAAAGGCTAAAATTTAGAATACATTTAAACAACGTAAGAGCTCATACACATAAAAAGTACATAATACTCCTGCTTAATAAAATGTGTTATCACTAAAACGGAACTAACCTTTTTTTGGAAAAGTAAATGAAGTATAAAATGAGAAGCACCATTGTAACTGTATCTTTACATAAGCAATTTTAAACTGGTCTAATTTATTTTACTTTGAAAGCCAGTTTTATGGTGTTGAAAATCACTAGCTCAGGAGAATATGAAATTAGGTCTTAATATCTGAGGAAAGTTAATTTTAAAAAGACAAGTCCTCTTTGAGGGAAATGCTAATGCAGCTGTTCCTCATAGTAGAACAGGAGCAAAAGTTTGCCTTTTTGCTTTGCCTTTTGTGCATTGTAAGGTCGTCATTAAGCACAAGTAAATATATATTCTCAGCATTATAGGTAACTTTCATAGAAAACCTCTGCAGAGGTTTCTGTTTGGGATTGGGATTGCAGCCTCTAGTTGCCAATATTTGGATTATCATTTTAAATTAAAACAATGTTGTTTTGGTTATTTGTTATGGTACTGAAAAGTTAGTTCTCTGAAAAGTGGGTGTAACTGGAAAAAAAAAAAAGGATGATGTTGCAGCAGATGGGCCAAAGTTTGCTGGGCTGTGGAGCTGACTCCGGTTACACCTTGCTGCCAGTTTGCAGCTGTTGTTGGGAGTTGCTTGTGATTTTGTACATGACAGGCAAGTCGTATCCCGTAAACAGCATTAAAAGTTTTCTTGGGCTCTTTTTATGCCAGTTAGTGGTGGGAGTGTTTGAACTCTTACCCAGTAGGGTAGCTGTTCTGGTTTGTGGCATTTCTATGTGTTATATTTTTAATACAATTATGTGTTGCTGGGTGTGCATATACGTGTGTGTTTCCTAGAGTATGGTTCACTTTTTACGGGGCCTAATGCAATTAAAGCTTTTTAGTTAACAACTTTGTGAGTTTTCTAATTTTTACAGAATTGCTGCACAGGTGTATTTTACTTGAGGATCAATTGAGTATAGTTGTTGCTTCATGGGGGGGAAAAATTCTTCTAAAATGCACATTGAGTTTTCCATATATGTTTCAGACACCTAAATAATACATAGAAAGGCATTTCATGAAGTTTTGTGGGGTGGAATGGTTGATGCAGTTTACAGCTGTTCATCTAGGTTATTTTCATCTCCAAATCGAGTGTCTGAAATGATGCATCTTTGGTGTATGCCTGGGAAGAGGTGCATTTACAGCTGTGTGCTCATGCCTGAGCAGTTGTTCTCTCTGAGTAAGAGCTCAGTGGAACGTTCTCCATCTCTGGGTGCATAGAGAGCTCTTACTACTTGAACTCTGAAGCAGCCATCCAACAGTAGGCAGTGACCTGCTTTGAGCTGTCAGCAAGCATGGGGGGGCAGGTTGAACACGAGGCTGTTGACTTCGCTTCTTGTGTGTCTTGGGTGATGAAGCTGTTGGGTGAGCTGTGTGGGGTGGCCACAGCAGTTTCGCAATAGAGAAGGTGCAAAGAAGTTGCTTAGAGGTTCTGCTATGGTACAGAATCTGCCACGGTTCCCTCAAAGAGCTTTCTGTGTAAACTGGACCAGCACTAGCCATTTTGTTAGTAGGAACTGCTTTCTTTCAAGCATCTTCATGAGTTTACAGCAAAAAGAAATGGCGTAGATAAGTAAAAGTAAAGGATCTTACAAAATAGGAATTAGCGTTTATTGCATGGGAAGACTTTATAGGATGTTCAGCAGATGATGATACTAAATTAGGCTCTTTTTCCTTGGAAGTCAGTTGCACAATTTGAATTCTGAGAACAGGTTTGCCTTTGATTCTCATGTAATTTTTTCGTACGTGTTGTCAGCCCCTTCATTCTAAATGAGTATAGCGTCTGTGGAAGTTCATGAATTATTTCTTTGTTTGAACAAGTTTGTGTCCTTCTGTTTTGGTCTTGAGAATGTGTATCTTAATGTCTTAGTGGTTTGTTTGTTTTCTGAAATAACTTTATTCCACAATGTTAAGATCTCCAAGTGTTTGTTTGGATTATTGTTTGTATCTTTTAGGAAAAAACATAATTTCTTCTCTCTTACAGAATATGAATAAATTTTTGACTAAATTCTTTTTGTTCAACAGAATCTGTCTATGACCTTCTCCCAAAGGAGCTGCAGTTACCACCTTCCAGAGAAACATCTGTAGCATCCATGAGCCAAACAAGTGGTGGCGAGGCAGGTTCGCCGCCTCCAGCTGTAGTTGCTGCTGGTAAGCATTCTCGTTTATTCAGTTGCTTTGTTAAGGTTTGTAGCGTTCTGGCCAACATGAACAGTGCTGGCAAAGTTTTGATTGTAAAAATAGAGCTTGTGTAGAAGTAACAGAGTTCATTCTAGGAGAATTTAGGTAATATAAATTAAACTGAGTGATCTAAATTATCAGATATTCTATGTTAACGGTTGCTGTATGTCACATATATATCTTCATAAGAAATTATCTGTTTTGCTCTGCTGTTATTATGCAGCACAGACCTGTTAACTCCTAGAATGCACTCTTGTCTTCAGAGATAATAAATACCTATTTGGAACTAAGGCAGAATGCTGACTGACTGTAAAACAGCGCATTCTAGATAGGATAAAAAAATGGAATGGGAGATTACATTTTGGGCTGTGAAGCTTTTACCAAACTAAGGAGGAGGAAAGGTCATGTTTTCCTTTGAGGCCTGAGGAAGCTTAGTATTTAAACTCCATTCACATGTAGCTCTCTCTTGTAATGTATTACAGAATTCTCAAATACGTGAGAATATAATATACATCAGGATAGCACTTGTATAAACTGAAAAGTTTAAGTTAGTTATTTTTCTAATTGACAGCATAAAAAATGAGGCATGACCTTTTTATCTTTGTCTTTATTTTACTCCCAGTCATGTTTTAGACTTTAGTCTAAAGACTCTGTCATTAATTTTCATTAAACATAAAAATGTGAGGATTTAAGGACAAAGTTCTGGTTTGTGAGGTTAGCTGTAGTGCTGGTTTGCATCTGGAATCCTTATCAGTAACTTGTATATATTAGTAAACAGCTGTGCAATGAGGAAAAAACAATCATTGCGCTCATGATAGATGCATCTTTCTTCATTGGATAAGGGTTTTTTTTTGTATAATTTGATCCCCATATTTCTTACAAGGTCATGTTCCACTTTCCTAATTGGTCTTAAATTTTGGCTTGAGAAAAATGTATATATTTAAGGTGAAGATTCAGATAGCTGCATTACCCTTTTTTCTCTCTGTGAATTCATATGCATTAAATGTTTGTGTGAGAATGTTTCCCAGATTTGCATGGTACAGGAATCCTGATCAGAAACTAAAGTGATTGTAGACTTGTCAGAGAAACTTTACAGCACTGCTCACCATTCATGTTTTGCCAGACCTCTTCTAAGAGAACCTGTGGATTTAACTGTGCACAGTGGAACTTCGGTCATTGAAAGAAATTGATGGTTTTATTTATTATATTGAAAGGCTTTGATATTTTTATATCACTTATTCAAAAATAATTTGGGCATATATTTCTAAAATCAAGATACGTAATGATCGGTTTGGTTTGAAGACATAGCAACAATGAAATCTTGTAGAAACATATACCTCAAAAACAAGTGGGGAAAAAAAAAATCCCACAAACCCTGTTACACTGTAAATCCACAGATAGACATGAACTGCTAATTAATTCTGTATCTAACAGAAAAGACTTTAAAACTTGAATGGAACTAAATGTCTGTTACCTCCAGGTATTTAGTGTCTGCTAACAGCCAGTCCAGTTCCTTTTAAAAAAACCTAAGAACGTGTTAGTTGTGTTCGGGTTAAACTGCAGCACAATTGTCTTGAATGAAAAACTTAAAAAAAAAATAGCTTTGAGATCTTTTGTTGACACTGAAAGGAGACCTACTCATTCAATTAAGAACACTTACCAATGTTGGAGATTGTGTAGTTTCACAAAGACTTTAAGCTGAATATGCTGCCGGAAGAGGAGTTTTTCCTGTGTGTGCTGCAGAGCTGTTGGATCAAGGACCTGCTCCGTGTTAGAGTTGCCCTGGATGGGTTCGCTGCAGGTCTACAGAAATGCTTTTGGTGGCACAAGGAAAGGAGTAATACTTTGGTGGCACAAGGAAGGGGATAGAAGGAGCAGTAAAAAAGGTGGAGCTAGCTTCTCTCAATGGCTTTCAGTTTCTGCTGGTTTAAATTGTTAACTGAATTGGGGCTTTGGAGGGCTTCCATCAGAGTTGTGACGAGACAGTTAAGTTTCTGGGTGCCGTTAAAATCAGGATCAGAAGTATTAAGCACAAGCAACTTTAGTTCTCCAAGTTGTTAAAAACTGTCTGGTTGGTTGGTTGTTTTTTTTTAAAAAAAACCCAAATGGAGCAAAGACTACTTTTGTTTTCATTGTCTATGTCACTGTCCATTACAGCGAGGACAAGAACAATTCAATCTTGGTCTTCTGTAAACACATGATTGTGATGACCAGGATCATTCAGCGGTGAGCTGTGCTGTGTGCACGTGTAAGGAGAGGTGAGCACTGAGCAGCGTGCCTGGTGCTGTGGTGGGAGAGTGGGTGCCCAGCTTCCATAGGGGTCAGGGAAGGCTCAGCCTCAGCATTTTGGCCAAAAAGTATCAGATAGGTAGTTGTAATGTAACAGGTTAGTGGGCTTTTTGTGTGTGTTTTGATGTTTTTCCCCACTCTTCCACCACATCCTTGAAAGAAAATACATGTATCTTAGATAAATATTTACCTGCAAAACAGGTCTGTAAGCTGTGTTCCAAAACTATAGAGGCAGAGCAGAAAGCTGAAAAGAACAGTCCTTGCTCCTCCCTCTGGTGTTGGGAGGTTATATATATGTAAAGTATATATTAAAATATAATACATAATAAAACCCAAGGGTGGTCAGATGATTGGGTATCTCTGGTAAGTCTGAGGCCAGACCTTTTTTTTTCCTCTTTAAAGCTGGGGTCAAACTCTTAGGAACAGAGGAAGGAACATCAGTGTCTACAAAAGTTGTAGGTGAGGTTAGGAGGACAGGGGAATTTACTCTTTGCAGTAGATCTCAGTGGATTGTTTTATAGTCATAGTTGCCCCCCCCCCCCCCCCAATTCCTGCTGTGTAGTGACTGGTTAGGATTCCTCCCCTAAGCCATCTTGAGCTCAGCATTCTGAACTGATGCTGGTACCTGCAGCACACAGCGACCTTGGAGGAGGAGGGGTCTCCGGTGTTCTACGTTTTCTTCCAGAATCCCTGGAGCACTTTTGCTTTTCATAGAGGTTAGCTCTATGTTTCCTCTGCACCCAAATCTCTCCACTTTCACAATAGAATAGCACACAAGTGTTTCAGCTGCATTCTTGCTGTAGCTACACCATGTTTCTAGAGAAACATAGAGAAATGTATTCCATTTTACTATTTTTCTTTAATTGTTTTAGGGTTGCTTCAGTGTCTTCGAAAAGTTACTATCGTGTTTTTGAGCCCTGTTCACCCTGCCTCGTGTAGTAATGAGAAGTCTGGCTGGGCTGGGCTCTGATTTCTTAGGAAAATCAGCCTGGGCTTTCTGCCTGTCTATATGCTTATACAGAAAAACATAAATATACAGAAAAACATAAATACATATTTCACATACATATTTTTAAAGAGCAAGATTGACTATTCATTTGCATGTATCAAGTCCTTAATAGGCATATTTTTGAGGAGCTGACACTATGCAGACAATAGGGTGAGGAGGAAAGGTGAATTTGGCCACCTAGTAGTGCTCCTGTATCTGTCAGCTCTTACTTGCTCTAAACCCTCACTTCTTTGGGAGATGATAGGGGAACGACAGTTCAGTCTCCATAGCATTGTAGGTAACTTGATTTACTCTTGCTTCTAAAAGGAAAGGCTAATTTGAAATGCTGCTAGCAACACTGTATGTAGAAGTCAATGGCAGGTATGATTACTCTCGATAATGAGAGGATTGCATTACAGGGAACGATCCAAAGTGGGGAGGGCTTTTTACTGCTCCTGTAATAGTTAACACAGTTAGTTCTCTGCTTCCAAAAACACAGAGTAAGATAGTATCTGGCCGAAATTCAGAAACTTGTGGCTTTTCTGTCAGTCACTTTGCTGTGGGGTTTTGTTCCATATAAATCACATTATAGGTGAGAAATATATATTGCTGCAGTTAACTTCTCTGGTTTTTTTGGAGGAGCAGGATGGGCTGTTTTTAGCAGTGATGACCTTGCAGGGGCAGACTTCTAGTTCTTCCATTTGGAAATTTGTTTTGTGATTTACAGAACAGTTTTAAGAGTATTAAAATGGAATGTTACTGATTGGATTTTCATTAATTTGTTAATAAATGTGTATCTCCTATTCATTAATCCAGACAAAAGAGGTATTACCCACTCTCTGAATATCAAACAGGCAAGTATAATTTAATAGAACTCCAGGATTTTGAGCTGCAATGTTCACAACCTGAGCTGCTCTCTCAAGCTTCTAATTCTGTTATTCTTCCGGAAGGTAGAAGGGAGGGAAAGGATCTACTTTTGCTGCTAGAAACTGTTCTCTGTGCTTGCTGTTTGAATTGCAAGTGTCTTTGTTCAGGGGACAGGAAAAGGAGGATTTTGCCTGGTGCGGTACCATAAACACATTAAATATGAATCATCTTCCAGACTCTTGAAATGCATGAGGGTGTCATGCTGAGAAATGTCATTGTAAGCTGTGCCTGGAGATTTCTTACATGAAATAAATGTGCCTGAAGCTTTAATAATGCCTTCTACACAATATTTTTAAGCTCCAGTTGCAAGGAGGGATGCTTGATTCCTTTCACTTGCTTCTTAAAGGTTGAACAGTTTTTTCGTGTTGATCAAGACTCACTGAACAAGTGCTTCAAATGCTAATTTAAGTCCTTCCTTCACACTGCTAATTTAAGTCCTTCCTCAAAGGTGTCCTTCTAGTTGGCAGGTCAACACCTTATTCTTGTCTTTTGAGGATGATGCAGGAGTATGTTCAACTACACACTTGAAACAACTGTTGCATTTTCATCTTTTATCTCCAGTTACAGGAATGCTCAAACCTTCTGAACCCCAGTGAAGAAAACTTACAGAAACTTGCCCCTCTGCTTATCATCCATTCATTCTTTCTGTAGCAGCTCTTGGAATGAGCTTCTTCAGCTTGTTGATGATCTCTTACTTAAGCTACTCTGTTTTCCAGAGAGGTATACATTTCCATACTTTTTTTAATTGCTCCCCAGGACAGTATTTCCTGCATCATTTCCATTCAGACATTTTCCAGTGCTTACTTCAAATTGGATTGTCCACAGAGTGGTGTTCTTGCTGTAACAAAAGGGTAACAGTTTTTATGTGACTGAAATATATATTTACTGATCTCTTTTTGCATTCTTCATACTTGATTACAATTAATCTGGGAGGTATTGAATTTTTCTGGCTCCCAAACACCTATAATTGTATCCTGGGCAAATACTTAGTAAAGGATAAAGCTTTACCTTTTCGTGGTCATGTCAATTTTGTGCTCCTTTTTAAGTAAAGGGACAAACTACTAGTCCCAGACAGGCATAATTGGCTTTTTTGGTCAGTTGTTGTTGAAACACTTGCCATAAGCATTTTTGGTTAGTTTAATTATGAAAATAAGGCTTTGCTTCACAATTGCTACTGTAGAGAAATGGATAAAAATACTTGCATCATCTATGGGGTAGAGATCGGGTATGAAGATCTGTGGGTCATCTTTCCCACTACCAAGATAAGGCTTTTTCATCATTCTCAAGCTAAAGGTTCTAACAAAACCTCGGAATGGAGATATGTGTGTGTGTAGGGGTGTTTTTCCAATTTTTTTTTTTTTTTTTTTTTTTTTTTTTTAGTAGCTAGAGTCAGGCTTCTTAATTTCTACTTTTAATGAAAATATTTTGTCAGTTTATCATCCTTCCTGGTGTCATTAGTCAGTTTTTCCTGTTGATACAGAAATAATAACCAGAGATTTCAAAGGGGATATCAGTGGTGCTACTAATTCTATTATCCTGACCTTATAATTACACATTGTAAACAAATTATCAGAAAAAAAGATTCTTCTTTGTAGTTGGTCTCTAATGCCTGTAAAAACTTCCATTTCTTTGTAGGCTTTTCCCTTCCTTTTCCCACCGCCCTCCCAGCTGGAAATGCCTTCCTGTAATTTCCTAGGAGGATGTCTTCCAGGGATTTCTCTCTGCAGTGTGCTTGCTTCAGTCATGTGTCAAATACTTCTTTCTTACAGAATCAATTTAAACCAGATCCTAATGCTCTTTAAAAATGCATCTTCCTGATACTGTGTATGAGTACAGTGCCGTACCCACTCTGGCTCGTTAGTGCTAACACATATGTGAACAAGTTTCACTCCTGCTCCTGGCAAGTGTGTGCCCAGGAGAGCTGTGGTGGAGCTGGATCGCATTAGTCTGGGAGAGTCCGGGCTGTGATGAGCTATGGCTCAGGGCAGTGGAAAGGTTCCTTCATCATGCTGAGCTGTCGGCTGATGAGAAGCCATTGTTAGGAAATGGGAAAGAAAAGGATTTCTCTTACTGTTTCCTTTGAATGGAAACTTTTTAGATGTGTTCTGTGTAAATTCAGTTGAGACATCGTAGTTGTGTGGGATTGTGCATGCACTGAGCATGTAGCTGCTTTTCTGCTTTGAGCAGAGCTTCCTTATAATAACCTATAAAAGATTATATTGATGTACTCTGGACCATCGCTTTTCTTCTAAAGTTCATTTTCAGTCTTCCTGAATCTCATACAGTCAGTAAACCCAATTTTCCAGAACTGCTCCATCAAACACAAGCTGTGTTACCATTCTGAGAGATTTTTTTAATGGCAAATTCTTGCATTAAGTGACTCCTATTCTTACATCGAAAAGGCTTAAGAATTACTTTGCAATGAGAGAATTCCTTATTCCTTAATGAATAATGAAAAACCAAGCCAGTGAAGGGCACACAGAGAACAGTTCTACTGTGCTATTCTTTGGGCACCTCCTTGCAGTAGCAGCATTTAAGACTTTGTGAAGGCCAGGTGGACTTCTGAATTTCCTAGGGGAAAAAACCAACCATGTATCTAAAGAACAAGAGTCTGTTTCTTAAATTGAAGTGTTCTTTTGTCAGATCCATAAACCCTGACATTGACATACACTCACTCTTTTAGAGTCACGGGCTAGGAGGTGACAGTAGAGCTTGAGGAGAGCAGCTGAGGGTCCTAGAGTTCTGACTTGCTTGGATGCAGCGAGTTATCACCCCGAGTTGGGAAGGATCTAAGATACATGGAATTGATGTGCGTGAGCCACTAACAAAAGTTCTAAACCTGAGTGTGGATTTAATAACAGATGTCATTTATAACAAACAAAACCTGATTGATTGATGTATTTACCCGAAGTATAATACACTGCTTGGTTCAGCATGTGAATGTAAGGGGAATTTACACTGGGGCTTAATGTAAATTAAATTAACCTACCTATCTTGAATCTGAGTGTTTTTAATAACTGGTGAATTGGATTGCTTTATTATATTTGCTGGGATGCTAGTTTTTTTCTCTATTAATACACTTAACTTGCATTCTAGCTTCGCCATTCAGAGACAGGCATCGAGTGGTGGGTTGTGTGACAGTGTCTGTCAATAGTGAAGACAAATAGTGCCAGAGACACTTAACCCATCCAATCTCACCCAGGGTATAGGTCGGTCTTGTTTTCAGACTTCTTCATAAGTCTCTTTTTTCTTTCTTTCCTTTTTCCTTTTTTTTGTTTTCCTTTTTTTTTTAATTATTTATTTCTAAATAGTGGATTGATACTGGTTTGAAACTAAACTTTTTGGAAAAGTTTTTGACATTACATCAGTAATAAAAGAAGAAGAAAAGTAGAAACCCAAGTTTGGCATGTGAGGTATTGAAAGCAGGTTTGCAGCCACTTTGTAAGTTCATGGTGGAAATTTTGCACGTAGTATCCTTCTGGTTTTGTTCTGAAATTGTGCTTCTGTGTCCAGTGGTTCAAATAAACCAACTAATACACAAAAGTCTTATCAAGAGTATGACATGTTAGATAAATTAACAAATATAATAAATGGGTATAATTCATATATTAAGCTTGTACGCCACCTAAACCTCACCCTGTGTGGTGAGTCTTCATTTTTGACACTTGTTTTCTGAACATAGTGTAGGGGATCACATGGGATACAGGCTAGGTTCTGAGAAACAGGCGAGTTCTTTAATAGGTCTTTGCTAGTCCTGGCTGTTCATGCACAGGTGGTTGAAAAACTGGTGAAAACAAAAATATCTCCTGTTTACTTGTGTTGACAATGTTAAGCTTTCCAGTCTGGGAAATGACTTGGTTTGCACTCCAGCTGCAATAAAATAAATAAATAAAAAGTCATCAGGAGGCTATTTGTTTCTTTTTGAGGACTTGGTAATCCTTGTTGTAGTTAAGGATCTCTTTGGAAAGAATGAACAAGGATTTCAGGATTGGCTCCACCTAAGTATCTAAAGACAAGACTCCTTCAATGCCAAGTAGTGATTTTATTTTTTTCTTCTTTCTCCTGCATTTCAGACCTTTTTTAGAGGCTGAATGCCTTGTTTGACTTCACAAGATAATAGGATATAGAAATATATATCATTGCCTTAGTTGCTAACTCAGGAGGTAATACAGTTTCTTTGTACAATGCTCTATGTTACTGAAAAGAAAAAGACTGCGCTGATTTGCTCATGGGGATGCTCTTTGCTGTGTGTTCCTTCAGTCTCTGATGATATATCAGCCTGTGATTTTTTAGCAGCGTGCATTTGTGTCACGTGTGTTGCATCCCTTCTCCCACTGCCTGCTTTTTGGCTGCTTTTTATTTTCAGAAAGAACCTGAATTATGCAGTCTGTTGGTTGTGAATGTAAATCTGTTCACTGCCTGAAAGAGGTAAATGTTTTGGGAGCAGTAGGCCACCTTTTTAGACTTTCTGGGAAGCCAGTGTACAAATGACTGGTATCATGAACAACTGGAATTTCCTTGAAATTTAGTCTTCCCAGGAGTGGTGCAGAGTAATTAGTTATCTTTATTTGCATTTGGAACTCCGGCACTAATCACCTAGTTTTGTTCTTGGTTATTTTCTGTCTTTCATTTACACATTGCAGAATTGCTTATTATTGATGTGTAAATTGTGATGTGCAAAACAGAACCGGGACTTCCTTATGCCTAATTGTTTGATACCATTCTGCCTGCCTTGGAGAAAAAAAGCTTGTAGGACAGGTGACAAATTCTGAATTACTTATTTCAACTACCTTAATGTTACAGTGATGGCAATGAATAGATTCAGGAGGTTTAGTTTCAACAGTGATCAAAGTTGCTCTAGTGTGAAAGTAGTTTTCTTTTCTCTCTCTCTTTTTTTTTTTTTTTTTTTATTAAGAAAAAGGAAAAAAACCCTAACAAACCACCTTGTGATGCTGGTGCACGTTTCATTTACAATACTGTGGCTGCATACTTGCCATAACATGCACTTGGCTTCTATTCAGTGTTGTTGCTCCAAAAACAATTTTTGAGGCTGTGTTAAAAAATATTCAGTCTTCTATTTCAAAATGTACATACTCATTTAAACTATATGTTTGTTATTGCAAGCACTGTTGAATTGCAAATGAAAAAGCCACCTGTAACAATTCCCATTAATATGTGTCTAAAGAAAGTAACCTTAAATAAAAGAAATGCTTAAACTGGGAAAAGGTGTGTGTATGTTTCCACTTTAACCTGACAGACCAGCGACCAGCTACACTCCTCACACTGGATGTCCACTGGTTGTATTTTGTTTATTATTTGCATGTGGGGGAAAACATCATTCCTCAAAATCAGGAACTGCAAAGTCCTTTCACCTTTTGAAGCAATACCAGTCAAGTTTGAATTACTGAAAACTTTAAAGTAAACTCTCTCTCCCCCCCCCCCCCCCCCCCCCCCAAATAACGCAGCACATTCAACCAAGAGATCTCCTTTGGGTACCAGATATGCATGTGTTGTCACTGGCTTTAGAATAAATAAATAAAAAAAATGAGAGCCATGTAAAACATGCAGTGGTTTATTCATTACAGTATATGTGAACTCTTATTGGGTCTACCCCATTTATTTACTTATTAGTTCAAAGGAAGACAAGTTGGCTAAAGGCCTGTGGACTCTGAGAGAACATAAATTCTACTATGTTTCTTTGCATAACTTAGTAATTGCTTTAGTAACATGTTAACTTATCCCCCCAAATAGATTTTAAATGTGTATGTTTGATTGTTCTAATATAACCAGTTTATTTAATTCGCTGTAATATGCCATACGTTCTTACCTCTTTTTAATTCTAATAATAGAGAAGACACTGGCCTGTACATGCTTTAAAACAGTTGCACGTTTATAGATGGTAATGGCATTCATTTGAGGATATATAAAGCTAAAGAGAGGGGCTTTTTTGCCATTACTGTGTAGCTTGATACTGTTTTGATAATCTTACTGTTACACAGGGGTGTCTCTGGTAAATGGAGGAGAGTATAACCATTTTATAATGGACAGTATTTCTTTCCCTTTTAAATGTATAAAGATAACAACTATACACATATTCATACACATACATGCATTTTAACTTTTAGGGGGGAAATTAAGGAGAAATTGTTTAGGATAGCAATAATGATAGCAACTTATATATTACAAAATGCTGTACCCTAAAATAATGATACCATTACCAGCTCTTTTATGCTTATACTGAAAAGCATTTTGTTTAGTGATTTATTTCTAATTTTATTTTTTCTAGGAAAGTGAGGGAAAAGTACAGTTGTTGCATTTCTGGACAGAATATGCGTGGAACCATTTGATAAGCAGGGTATGATCAGTGCTTGGCATACCCGTTCTAGTGCAGAGCTGTGTACGGATTGTCACTTCAAGTTTTGCTTCTAGGTCTTTTAAAAGACCTTTCTAAAACATTCGCGGTATTTGCTGCAAAAAGAGAAATCTTTGATACTAATCTATTGGAGGAAGGGTCTTCCAATTCTAGAGCTCTGCTTGGTTCAATGTACATAATTATTTATTTGTCAAAGTCTTTGTCATGCACAGGCAAACATGAGATGTGCATACACTGCGTTGTACTGTGCATGATACTGAGTTTAATCTGTTAAAAGAAGAATTAATTTTAAATGGGGGAAATATTGCTGTTCAGTAATCCAGTTCTGCAGCATTACTGCTGTGTGCTCTATGTGTTCCATTTGCAAACACTTGCATGCAGCATATATGCTGTAGGCATGCTGCATATGTCTGTTTCTTTCTGTTAGAGTGTATAAATGATGAATGGAATCTAATTCTATTTTAACAAAACAAATATCCCAAAGAGCAACAATCTTTCTCAACTCAAAGTGGCTGCAAATCAGCTCCTAAATATTGTCACTGAAATTAATATTTAGATTTAATAGTTCTTGCCAATCCTATAATAGAAATGTTTTTGGAAAAAGCATTGCATTAATGCATGATATAGAAAGGATAAATTTGCCTTTAAATTGGAATGCAGTTCAAAGTGACTGAATTCTCCAATTTCAGCCACTATATTTGCCAAAGAACAAACTGAAAAATGGAACTGGTATCATTCATCTGCTCCTGCTTCATTGGGAGGTTCGGGGAAGGGACTTCCTATGAAGACAATAGCAGAATAGTTTATTGATAAACTGTAATGACCACTAAATTTTACAATCTGAAGTGTAGATTTGCTTTCAAACTAATTTAGCACAGGAAAGCTGTAAGAAACAGTAACCGTTTAAAAATGCTTTTATCATCAGTCATTGATAGCCCCAGTAATCACAAATAGGCTGATTTATAGGAAGGTTTGCTAAGTTTTGCTGTTAGTTATATATGTGTATATATGGGTAGATTCATCTATATATCTATATCATGGCTGAACATACTTTATTCTGTTACTTTTAAATAGCTTAAATTGGATAAAATAGTTGAACTATCTCTAAACCTTTGAGATGAGACATTAATACAATATTTTGGATTTTAAATCCTAAACAAGAACAATGAAAACATCATGTTCCTCTTAATAGGTTTTACGTCTATGACACTAGTAACTAGCTGAACAAACACTTTGTATAATTATGTATATGTATTATATACAAATTTTTGCCAAAATTAGATTACTTCTGTGGTTCTGGTTTATTGTGTAAGATGTGGTCAACAGTGCAGAAACACAGAAAACAGTCTCGCCCCTAGGAAGCTTAAATCTGAATATAAAATTGTTAGTTATTTCTCAGTGAGCTACAGCTGATTTAAATAAATACATAAAGACCTATGATTGTCTGTACTGCTTTCTCCGAAATGTTTTAGTCTGTGTTTTCAGTTGATTTGTCCGTTAAAATACTTGAGTGGAAATGATTATGTTGTTCTCCAGAAATCTTCAGGGTTTTACTTTAATAATCTAGCTGTCCTTTCACATTTCTAAAACAATCTAAAAGATTGATCTGTGCGACCTCTGGAGAAGTTATAATCACATTGTTTAAAATATCCTGCTTAATACAAATTTTTCAGAGGTCTGTCCCAAGCTGTGTCTCTGTGCATAAGGGACTTGGCTAATGAAGTCTGAGAGAAATCAGTCTTGGTGACTGAAAGAGTCAAATTACAGAAATTTCATGTCCTCTCGTACCAGCATGTCACCAATACCGATATTTCATCCCTGTTTTGAACCTTCAAAATAAACAGCTGTGTCATAGTGACTGATACCAGTTCCATTTTGCCTACCAACTCAGTTGATTTTATATTTTATTTCTCATTTATGATGGAATAATCAGCAGCTCTTTTTCTCATTTATTTTCTCATATTTTTATTCCAGGATTTGCCTCTGAAGCAGGGAGTGTCTGCATTAAAAATGACCTGTAGTTCTCTGCTTCATAGGTTAGAAACTTATTTTAATATTTTGTGGCTAAGCACAGTCCCGTCTTTTTCAAAAATAAAATTTTCCAACAATAAATGGTTTAATTGGCATTGAATGTGGATTATAAGCATTTTGCATTGGGGCTTCCATTATTTTAGATGAAATGGCTTCTACACAAATAATTAGTCCAGCTGAGGCAATGAAAGCTCTGTTTACTTGCAGCCATTTTTACGAATTAACATTAAGTTTTAAAAAAGTCGATTACTGTGGATCATACTAAGTCTTATTTGGACATTTCCAAAGTACTGTATTGGTTAGGCTGTATTGCTTTAAGCATTTACATTCTAAAACTTAACCAAATTCCAAATATTTGTTGGGGGAAAGAAATCGGTTCATAAATCTCTTTATTTCAATGGGACTGCTATAGCCAGCACACACAGAACCATGTATCTTGTATTTACTTCTGAATTATACACCGCAGATGCTTCTTCAGCTCCTTCCTCTTCCTCCATGGGCGGTGCTTGCAGCTCCTTTACCACCTCTTCCAGTCCTACCATATACTCTACCTCAGTCACCGACAGCAAGGCTATGCAAGTGGAGAGCTGCTCCTCAGCCGTGGGGGTAAGTACCAGAGGGGTAAGTGAAAAGCAGTTAACCAGTAACACAGTCCAGCAGCAGCAGTCGACGCCGAAGAGACACACAGTCCTGTACATCTCGCCACCACCTGAGGACTTGCTGGACAACAGTCGGATGTCCTGCCAGGATGAGGGGTGTGGATTGGAGTCAGAACAGAGCTGCAGTATGTGGATGGAGGATTCACCCTCCAACTTCAGTAACATGAGTACCAGTTCCTACAATGATAACACTGAGGTGCCACGTAAATCACGCAAACGAAATCCAAAGCAGAGGCCAGGGATCAAACGTCGAGATTGTGAAGAGTCCAACATGGATATATTTGATGCCGACAGTGCCAAAGCGCCTCACTATGTCCTTTCTCAGCTCAGCACGGACAGCAAAGGCAACTCAAAAGCAGGAAATGGGTTGGTATCTGCTTTTTTTTTTTTTTTAAAAAAAAAGTCCTATCACCATATGTAAAACCAAACTAATAAAACTCCCCCTGTGCCCTGTCAAATGTTCTGCTCAGGTTCTCACATAAATCCCTTCCCTTCTCTGCTGTTCCCTTTTGTGTCCATAAGTTCTCATTAGACTTGTTAATCTTTATTTAGAAGATAAAGCTAAACTTCATGCAACAATTGGACGCAGCGCTGATGAGCTCATCTATGTTCTTGTTTAAGTGAAATTCCTAAAAGATTGTGCAATTCCATTTATAAAATGGCAATGCAAACGTATTCAAAAAGAAAGGCAGAAGCGGAATGGATGCACCCTATATCTTAATGTTTTTTTGCAGGATTTTATGTGAGGATTTCAGTCTGTACACTTCAGCTGCTTCTGTTTGTCTCTCTATTTACCAAATAGAGAGATGGAAGTAGAAGTTAATGGCTCGTTAGGATTTCTCATCATTTAAATTAACACATGCTTTACTTTTTATAAAATGTGAACCAAATTTTGTTTTTTCTTGTGAATTCACTTCTGTATTTGATTTTTTCAGAAATAAATCTCTGATCCTGTTTCTCTCTGTGCTTCTGGGTTGTGTGCATGCGTGTGTCTGTACGTGGGCACGCCTGGGTGGTGGTCTCTCATCTCTCCCACTTCACACTCTTCACTAAATGCATTTCAGTAGTTGCTTAAAGAGGAGAAAATCCATCAGTTTACAATAGTGTGTTGATACATTTTTTGATTTTATTTTTTAACTTGTGGCTTCTTTAGTACTTTTAAGATGGTAAAGAGGATAGATTTGGCTGCTTTTTTGGGGGGGGGGGAGTATATTTTGTTTGGTTTTACTTTTATGTATGTGCTTGCAGTACGTTCTAATGTTCATCCCAGTAATGGTGAATATTAAAATTTGACTGATGGGAAAGATTATGAACTTCTCATATTCCAAAGGGAAAGAGCCTGGAGTCTGTATTCCCAGGGTCATTGCAGTTCCATACTTAAAATTTCATTGTAAGTGATTCTGAGAAACTCTCCAGAGTGTGCTGCTGCTGCCTGCCAGCCTGTGCACCGCGTCGGGAGGAGCAGAGCTGGCTGGTACCAGGCGCGTTGGCTCTGCCACCCACTCCTGTCCCTTCAGACCGCTGGGTCTTTGGGTGTCTCCCTCCACTCTAAGGGGGTGGAGGTTAGAGTCAACCACTCTGAGCTTGACTGCAGTTGTCCAGCGTGTCGTTTTCACCAGCTGAAATTGGTAATAAAGTAAAACATTAGTACATCGTAGAACTGAAGAAGCAAATTAACATATGTAAAGCAGCTGCTTGGAACTAGGAAGCTGCCTCCAGCCAGCCCAAAGGAGGTCACGCTCTCCCTTACAAAAGGGAATAAACTTTTATCGAAAGGCAAGAACTGTGTGACTGTAAATGTGATTTCTGGACAGGAAAGGGAGATTTAGTAAACTCTGGAACAGTATGTACGATCCCAACCTAAAACATCACAAGATTGTAACATTCCCTAAAACACTAGGGGCTAACCAGTGAGTGTTCGTGGGTACTGCCAGCCATACTCTGTGAACGCAGCGGCAGGCAGGCGGAATTTTGTTCCTGATGGGTTGTGCACAGGCTAGGTTGAAATGCAGCAAAACTCTTACTCAACAGAATTGTCCTAAAAGCGGTGGGATACGAAATGGTCAAGACAGGATAAAATTTAATTTTCCAGTTGGAATATGGAGATTCAGCATTACAAATCTAGGTCACAGTAGTGACTTCTTTTTTTTAACTTTCCAGCCTGGTGGAGTTCAGCCAAGGGAATTCATTTACTTCTGGCTTTAAGAAAAGAGCAAGGGAGCACCCTTGCTGATTTGTGAAGTGGAAATAGCATTTGCCTCAAAAGAGACTTCTGGTCAGTTGTCTTTAAAAGCTAGGAAGAAAAGAGTGTATTCCTGCAGAAACTATTGGAATTTGTGAAAGCCTTTTTAGAAATTAATGAATTGGTGGTGATTTAGGGCAAAATGTCTGAGATTTCCAACATGCTTGGTCTTACTTTCACTTTCAGATCTTCACTGGGAACAGCCCTGATGCCAGTGCAGGACCAGGCAAACATTAACTCAGGAAATCTGGTTTAATAGAATCGTGGGGTTTGCCACTTATGTTTCTCTTTAAGCAAAGAAGTGCTAGCTTTGAGGAGACGCCTGGTAACAGTTAAGCTAATAAATAAATGTGTGTGTGGACAAAGTGTTTCACTATTTGTATGTGCGTGAATAGTAGTATTATAAATAAACTGAATTTAAAGCATGTGTAGATGATATATCCTTGTGACTTGAGAAGAAAGACCACCGAGAAGTTCCGGTGAAGGCTTTACAGTTGCTTTCACATTCAGCTAATCGGATTGAAAGTAATGATTAGGTTTACTTAGGTTTACAGGGAAGACTTGCAAAATAATTGTTAGGTAGCATCTCTTTGCTGATGCAAACGTATACATATGAGAATGTATAAAATATTAGTAAGTTGACAATTAAAGTAACTTGGGGTTTAGGAGTAAAGTGCTCTCAGGGAAACGGAGCTGTGCTTGAGAGCTGGAGTGTGATGTCACACTGCTAAAACTTGACATTTGGAGTGTTAGAAGTGAATTGCATTGTGGTGGCCCCTGCTCTAGTGCTTCCCTTCAAAATTCAATATCTCAGTCTTCCATAGTAATTTATGGAGCTGAAACTTCCAAGTGTGGCAAGGTCAGATTAAGCAGTTCCTGCCATGTCTTCCCACCCAGTGCTCTCCAGCGGTGCTGCGGTGCTGGGGCTGCCTGGCGGAGGTGCAGGAGGCACGGGTCCCAGCGCAGCAGGTGTTTGCAGGAGCTGAGGTGGCCCAGCATTCCTTCTCGCGTTCCCTGAGGGAAGCGAATAGGTAGTAGAGGTGTGATTTAAAATTCTGTCCAAGAAAAAGAAGATAGTCCCTGAAAGTTCCTAAATGTATTCCTTTTAATTACTAGTCCGTTGGAGTAACGTCCTGACAGGAAGAGCAGAGAAAGTGATTATCTAACAAGCTTGGGTTTGATTAGTGTTTTTGCTTAACTTGTACAGAAGCAAAGAGCATAGTGGTGTTAATTAGTGTATCACAGGTTTTGTATATGCTACATTGAGGAAGAATTTTGTCCCTTTTCCTAAAAGAAGGTATGTTTTCCTATAGCATTTTTATTATTTTTTAAACAGCCTGTTTGACTAAACTGTGGCAGAGTAATTGGAACTCCTTGGCAGAAAAATGGTACCCTTGCAGTTGTTTTTTTTTTATACTAGGCTTTTTTTAAATCTAGATCCTGCCTCTCTGCTGTTATTTAGTTGGAGATGAGTGTGCAGGGCAGGCAGGGCTGCACAGGGTCACGCGCCGGGCATCCCTGCTGGGCTCGGCTGGCAGAGCAGCAGGCTCGCTGGGCGGCCCATGGTGAACTGGTTAACCTGCACCAACAGAAACACCTGAATGAAATTCATACAAAGCACAGACCTCCTAACGGCTCAGTAATGTCCATTTTCACCCTTTGCTACATGCATGAAGAGGTTTTGGAAGGCTTAGCAGAGAGACGAGCGTGACCGATAGGACCTTCAGGGGTCTGAGATTCCTGCTTCTGCAGGACAGGTGCTGGGCCAGGCTGCGCGGGGGCCGGGGACGGCGCGGAAGCGTGTGCTTGCTAGTGGCCTTGCGCAGGAGGAGTTTTAGGAAAGGTGCTGATTTTGTTAGTATAAATCATCTGGTAATTGGGAGGAGCGTGCTACAGGTTACCCCAGCCTTCAGGGCAGCAAAAAACTCATGCAGTGGCAGAGCTCTCAGTAAACTGTTTTGAAGAAAAAGCATTTCTTTTGCCCTTCTCGCTGAGAAGTAAAAATCCTGGTAAATTACTTCCCTATGTTGCACATGGAAACAGGATTTTTTTAAGCAATTCACACCTGTTATTTTCAACTGCTTTCTTCAGAACCATTAGTGGTTAGAAACTACTTTTGGTAGTAAAAAAATACTGCATTTGCATAAATTCATTGAGCCCTTTTTCTGCCTGTACCTTTTACCATGGCATGTTTACATTTGGTAGTGTTAAATGAGTTTATTAGACTTCAAGTTCATTATATAAACCTGCTCTGTACAAGATCAAGAGTCTTTTTCCATTGTGCTTTAAAGTGAATGCAAAATCGATCACGTGATGTTATACTTTGGAGGGCTTCTTCATTCAGGTTTTAATTATGGAACTGAACACAAGATACAGTACATCTTGAGGTGTGCACCTGAAAAAGTCTTTTTGCATACATTGCAGATTTAAAATTGGTGCAATTATGTCAGAGCTTTTTATAATAACTAATTTGGTTTTTACATAAATTTATCAATCTGTTTTGACAGAAATTAATGTTTGAGTTTGCATGGATATGCAAGTTCAGGTGGAGACAGGCATGAGGCTGTTTTCCTGTTTAAAGAAGTATCATTTAACCTTAAATCCATTTTCAGTGTGTGTGTGTACATATGTATATTTGTTACAGAAGCGAAACAGCTTGTTCAGATAATATCAGGCTGTATCATATACTATGAAAAAGCAGGTTATGAGCTGCCTTCTGTTTGTTAACAGTTTAATGCTAATTGCTTTTCCCTTTACGTTTACTCTCTGAAAAGCAGTTCATATTTGCACTGGATGGAGGAGGCAGGGAAGCACTGTTCCTCTTCATCCTGCAGGTTTCCTTCTCTGTCAGAAAGAGAATTCCAAAGTTTGATCTCAGCTATAAATCTTTTATCCATTAATATACACCTTTTATCTTTTTAGCTTTTCTGT
This sequence comes from Falco peregrinus, assembly GCF_023634155.1. NCBI lineage: Eukaryota > Metazoa > Chordata > Aves > Falconiformes > Falconidae > Falco > Falco peregrinus. The sequence continues at coordinate 3,605,555 of NC_073734.1, read as the reverse complement.
GAATTAGTTTGTTTTTATTGGGGAGCTGCTTATGACATGTTTTTAATGGTCTGCTTTGACTTCCCAGAGCATCAGAGAACCAGAAAGGAGCTGGAGGGAAGAAGACCCCAATGTTGTGCGGTCAGTATCCGACCAAGAGTGAGGGGAAAGAGCTGAAGATAGTGGTACAGCCGGAAACCCAGCACAGGGCTCGTTACCTGACTGAAGGCAGCCGAGGCTCGGTGAAAGACCGGACACAGCAAGGCTTTCCAACTGTGAAGGTAGGCTGCTTGGTGTTAGGTGATGTGGGGGCTCCTTCCCAAGGGATGCTTCAGTAGAATGGGAGCTGGTTCAGTTCAGACAGGCCTAGGATCGCTATTTTTAGAGGAAAGGGGGGAGACTTTGTAGTCTCTTTGCTGTAGAGACTGTACTGTATCTCTTCGTGCTGGTAGTAAGAAGTCTTGCTTTCATCACAAAGTTACAGGAGGAAGGAATCTGTGTCAAGACAGTGATATATGATCTGTGATGTGTGTCCTGTTAGACTACAATTCCACAAACGGTGTAAATAGACACTTGAAGCGTACAAAACTAGGATAGTGAAATGCTGTAACTGTTTGATTGCTGATGACAGTGGGTCGTCATTATGCCTTTTTGGTAAGGACATAAAACTAGTTTTCATTTAAAAATATAAAAGTGGGGCTGTTTATTTTATTTTTATTTTTGGGGTTTTTTTTTTAGTGAGAAGTATTTGAATCCACATATCCAGTGTCTGTCTTTCAAGTAGAGTTGTAAACATCTGACTGAGGTGTAGTTTATGGGTCATACTGCTCAGTGTGGTTAGCTGTATTGAAGTACATGGGACGAGTAAAACTGGAGAATGAGGGGAAGGAAAGGTGAAGCGGTTGTATGCACTTGTAACAAAAGCAGCCCGTTTCCTGTATAGACTTCGGTGACCTGAAGTTGAAGTGTTGATGATCACTTGCTCTGAGGCAGGGGTGAGCGGCACACAGGGCTGAATGGTGTCCTTCATCCTTCTGATCAAGGGGAAGGATCTGGATGGAGCAGATGCAGTCGGGAAGCCAGGGCCTGGCTGCATAGCTGGTTTCTCCAGTGAGCATTTGGTTTCTTTGTCTTGCTTCATTTGGAGGGGAGGAAAGGACGACTGATGTAATTCATCTTTATTCAAAGAGGGGAAAAAATTGTTCAGGATTGTGCTTGCCAGGCTGGTGAAGAGGGCTTTACTGTAAGTTCGTCAGAAGATGGGGACCAAAGCCTGGAAGTAAAAGAGGAACTACAAATAGGGGAGAAACACAAGGAAGCCAGCCACAAAGAGATCTTTCACACTGCTGCTCAGAAGGGAGAAGGCGCGAAGGCTGTCCTCCAGTGACTGCACGCTAACGCACAGAGTGTGAATTTGCAGGTCTGGTTTCTTCCCTTGTGTAGTCACAGGGCTGTGACTTGACTGGAATCACAGAGACCTGAGGTAGCGTGCGCTGCTGGAACACAGTTGTGGATGTGCACCAGCTGTTTAGGAAGAAAAAAGGAAGTCACATATTGTAGGGAGCTCCCCGACTGTGCAGACCTCCAGCATGAGATTGGAGACTGGCCTGTTGAGAGCAGAGGAGGAAGTTCAGGGCTGTTTTGGTATCTGTTACAGACTGCCTGACTGGGAAGACAATAGATGATGCTTTCTATAGATAGTGAACAGGAGCATCCTGCATACAGACCTCTCCTGGCATGAAAGGTTTCAGCCATCTGTCCATCTGCAAGGATGGCTGCATAGCCTGGTGGAAGCAATGGAAGAACTCGAGGACTGTGCTTGTTAAGGTTTCCTAACGCAGGTGGTAGAGGGGCTTACCAGGAGAGAGGCTTTACTTGACGTGCACAGAAGCAAACAGACGAACTGGTGTCAAATACCATCACAGAAGTTGTAGCGACCACGGTATGAATGTGAGAGTGGATGCTGCACTGAATACAGGCCAGCATTGCACACTCACTGGAACTGAGGCAAATGGCATACTGGTCATATTGGGAGTAGTGAGACCAGCAGGTTGAGTGAGTAGACCACTATATTTGTTGTCATACAAATAAGAAGGGTGAAAGACATGTCCTTTCATAGTTCTTCTTAGTTATGCCACTTTGAGAAGGCAGCAAAGCAGTTCTCAATCCAAACTAATTTACCAGGTCCAAAAAGAAATGTTTGTTTATGATACAGCTTTTAAAATTTTTGCTGACTACTGCTGACAGAGTATAGAAGTATATTTATCTTTAAAGTCCTGTTCAGCAGTGTTAAAAACATCTCTGGCACTTTGCTCAGTTCTCCTGAGTAATGCAGAAATCCAGTAAAGTTTCGTAAGAAAAGATTCATTCATATAGTCCTGTTGCTATGGTGATCTAGTGCTCATTTATGTGAATTTTCTTAATGGGCCTTTGTTCATCTGAATTTAATTCCTTTCCCAGTTACCCTTTAGCACCCAGCAGTGAACATTCTGTTTGGAAGAGTCTCGTGTTACTGAATTCCTGGAAGCTCAAGCTCACTTTACCAGTGGGCAAACTAGTTCATACCCTGCCTGTAAAAGTCTGCCAGGGCTGGACAGATGAAATGGGCCAGTGGGTCTTCAGGCAGTCTGAGCTAGTAGGAAAAATATGTAAAGGACAAGAGAGGGCTTTTTGTTTCGTTTGTGTGTTGTGGGGTGGGTTTTTTTTTGGTGTTCTAAAGATGGGGATGAACAGTGTAAAAATGCTGCTAGTTCAGCAGAGATCTGGTGGTTGCTGTTCCTGGCAGCACCTGTGACAGGCGACCACTCCGACTGCATCGCTCTTAAGCAGACTGAGGAGGAGAAGCGGGTTCTGTGGCCCTTTAAAGAAAACAGTGTTATTTGATGATTTAGAATGAGAGAGTCTACAATCAATATGCAATTTAAAATTGTATAAATGAATCGTAGTAGAGTGACTTGCCTGGCAAAAGAAAGATTATCCTGACTGCAGAGCGTCAGCGGAGGTATTCCAGCCATCAGTCGCGGGTTTGTGTCTTTTCTTGCTAGCAGTATTGCAAAGCTGGAGCAGTTACCATCTAGAAGATGGGAGACGCTCTTGCGCACCTTTAGTATCTTCTTCTAACCAGACCACTGGGGAAGAAAAGCCGCACTGGTTAGCTGTGGTGATGCTGTTTCTAGCCAAGGAGATCTTGGTGATGTGACACAGACTGTTCATTCAGCTTTCCGTCCAAGAGAGATTCAATGGTGGAATATCAGAGTACCCTTTACTGCCCTTTGCTTTCTTTTGACCATCTGGTGAAATTAAGTCCCTTGTTGGCTGTTTTCACGCTCTCTTGTTTATTAGTGCTGTCCTGGATTTTGAGTTCAGTGATATGCACTAGACCTGTTAGGGTGGTTCATGTGGGGGAGCCTGTGCTAGGCCACCTCCAGAAATATTTTGGCTTTGCCCATCCGTAACAGTCATAATCCACCTGTCTGCTGTAAGCTAAGTGCTCCTTTTGGGCACAAGAAGCATACTATGATTTTATCAGTATTTGTTGGTTGTTGTGTTTTTTTGTTCTTTTTTTTTTAATTTGCTTTCCCCCCCCCTAATTTGCTAAGAACTTAATTTTCTAGGTATGTCAGGGACTAATCCCCTAAGAGATCCTCTGGAGGATTCTGCTTTCATTTGCAAACTCTTACTGGTAAAGGTTGAGCATCTTTCTGCAAGTAGACTGGGCTCCCAGGCTTAGGACGAAACGTAATACTGTCACCCAGAAATCCTCTAGCAACAATTGTGGCTTAATGAAAACATGAAAAATACTTGTTTTATCTCCTTGTGGAATGCTGTGGCAAAGAATTTCCACCTCTGGCCTGGGAATTTGGCAGAAATCTAGTGTTTCTTGTTCACTTGGACTATTTTATTACCTAATAAGTAAGTGTATTCACTTGGACTATTTTATTACCTAATATGTAAAAGTGTAAGAGAGGTTACTTTGTAATGCAGTATCCAGCTTTACCAAGACTACTTCTACCTCAGAGTATTTTTAGCATATAGCACCACAGTGGGGTTCTGCTAATGAAAAAAGCATTAGAAGGACACAGATCCTTCATGCTAGGATGTCAATGTTACAAAAACAAACACGTTTTTCACTAACATGTTCTGGGGTAATTACGGCTTGCACACCAGACTGCTAAATCATTATGTGAAATGTACATCTGATCAGCTTTTATTTATTGTTTCAGTAAGTGAATCCTGACACTGTTCATAAACTTTAAGTAGGAGATGTCAAGTTGCCAATTTTTATTTTGGTGTCTGAGGGAAAACTAGGTTTGTGTGGTTGGGCTGTGCAATCATTCATCCCATTCCTGCCTCTGCTTCCCCCCTCACCCTGTTCTGACTCACCCAGTGGTTTTGCAAGTGTTAGACAGTTTTATTCTGGTTTCACAAAAATTGCAAGGTGCTGCTGGCATGAAGATGGGATCCTAGAAGTGTAGCACGCTAATTGATTGATTTGCACATACACACTGACCAACAAATTCTCATCAACACTGGAACCAACCACAGCAAGTGTTCTCTTTCTCAGCTGCCTGCTGGATGTAGGTGCGGGGGGGAAGGAGGATCCTGGCAAGAGACAGGGAAATAGTCACGGTTGGGGTGGGAGTAAGGGGTTATAAGAGACCTGAAAGTTGAAGTTAGCATAATTCTGTGTGAAGGCGAATAGGATTCAAGCAGGTTTAAAATAAACTATTATTAATAATTAAAAAAAAAAAAAGTTACCAGTTTATTAAATGCTGACTTGTCTTTTAATGGAAGAACAAATGAAAAAAGATAAAAAATATTTGCATTTTGTTCATAAACTAGATGAAAGATTTTTGTTGCTTCTTCCCTTAGGGTTGTTTCCAACAACGCTGGAAGCAGAGTCACTTCATATTCTGCTGCATAAAATGTTTCCTGTTTCAATTAAGAGGCATTTCTGGCCAATTGATATATTTAATTTGTGTTGCCATGTTTCAGCTGGAAGGTCACAACGAGCCGGTGGTGCTGCAGGTATTTGTGGGTAATGACTCCGGTCGAGTGAAGCCGCATGGGTTCTACCAGGCCTGCAGGGTTACTGGGAGAAACACCACTCCCTGTAAAGAAGTGGATATAGAGGGAACTACTGTTATTGAGGTCGGACTGGACCCAAGCAACAATATGACACTTGCGTGAGTAACTTTTTTAAAAAAATATTTTCATTTATTAGCTTGTTTTCAGAAACTGATTTTCCTTTTTCAATGGAATTGGTTGGTAGCTAAATGTCTGAACATCTTGGCACACACCAGGCACTTAGTGAAGCTGAGTGTGTAAGAAAAACTTGTAAATTGCATTCTGCATTTGTTTATTATACTTAATGCTTAAATCTGGTCTCCTTAACCTGTATCAATTACCTTTGTTACATTAGTTCTGTGTTCTGGTTGATCAATAATGTGCATATTCAAGCATTAGTTGAACTATAAACTGGTCGCTGATTCTGCTGGTTGTCCTGTCTTCTAACAAGTACAGAATTGCTAATTGGAAGAGGGAAGGAGTATATTGGCCCAAACAGCTGGAGCTGTGACTAGTGAGGCTAGACTTTGGCTTTTCTTCTCTCTTGCTTTGCTTGTTCCATTTCTATCGTTTCCACGAGATAGTCCTTTCTCACGGAAGCCTCCTGCTTTGCCATTGTTACACAGCTTGTCTGGTCGAGTATAGGTGGTGTTTGGGATACACTTTACAGATGACCGTAGGCAGTGTTCCGCTGCTGCTGAGGAGGGTTGCGCTTGGTCTGATGGCAGTAGCTGATTTTTGAGCAAGTGTGTTCATCTGCCTGCGTGGTTTTCAGATCTCACAAGAAACTTCAGATATTAAATTATTCTCTTGCAGGCTTTTCACATGTATCTTAATGTATAGAAAGGGAGTGATCTTTCAAAGTATTCTTTCTGGTTGAATGACTTTTTTTTTTTTTTTTAATGGGTATGTGGTTTCAAGCTGCCACTTTTTACTTAAAGCTTGTCTTGTTTCAGGAGAAGAAACGTTTATTCAATTTACAGTGTCCACTTCTTAAGCAGGATAATAGTTTGCCAGTAGACTGAATCTATTTGATTTTTTAAAATACAGGACATATTCCCACGATAAGTTCAGAAACTGCCTCTTAAAGAGTAATTTTATAATTGTCCTCAAGTGTTAATGTAAAACCATCTAAGTATAGAGATACTAGAAAGATGAATTTGGAGTTATCTAGGAAGAAAAGTTTTGCCTAGGCTGTTTTCTCAAACGATACCTTGATGTCTCAAAAGAAGTCTTCCTAGTATTTCAGTGATGCTGTAGCACCTCTCTGATGGTGGTAATGCCAGTGCCACCTTCTGAATCACGCGCTCCTCCTCTGCTCCCTAGCTGTTGCTTGCTGGCCCTCATGCAGCACAAAAATTCATTGTAGTCAAATTAGATGTCAGAGGGTCCCTGTGCTTTTTGGATGTAGGGCCTAAGGATTGGTAAAATTACAATATTCTTCTTTCCTAATACATCAGACTGTGTTTGGTGGTTGGATTTTTTTGTTGTTATCTATTGCTTGAAACCATTTTGCATCGAGCATGTCTTTCTGAAAGTTAGCACTGCATCTCCCTCTCACCCATATATTTCACATAGCACCACAGTTTATGGTATGATGTATCACTTCCAAGGTCCACTGAGCATAAAAAAATAATATGACTACAGTAAGTTTTCTTCTGGTACTGCTTTAAGCGTATGCAGGATATTTTGTAGTGATAATCCTACAAACCCAGATCTAGCCCCGGGACTGGAAGAATGAAGATCTGCGATTATAAATTGAATGCTTACCAGAATTACTTTGTTACATTGCATTTTATGTTTTATTTGTGCTACTTTCATATCCCTTCCTGTCACGATTCATCATCCAAATTATGTAGGGTTGCATTGAAAACCAGGCTATATAATGAGAAAGCTCATACAGAGATTTCATGTAAATAAAAAAACCTGCTCTAATAATATTTCAGTAATTACTTCAAGAGTTTTGACTTTATGGTTTATGTAACTAGTCGATTAAAGATGCTGAACTTAATAAACTCTATTAAACTGTTAACTATTTTGTGTTGTTAGGGTTGATTGTGTGGGAATACTGAAGCTGAGAAATGCTGATGTTGAAGCTAGGATAGGGATTGCTGGCTCAAAGAAAAAAAGCACACGTGCTAGGCTGGTATTCCGTGTTAACATCACGCGCAAAGATGGTTCAACTTTGACTCTTCAGACACCTTCTTCCCCAATTTTGTGCAGTAAGTATCAAAATAAAAAGCTGTTATTATAGGATTCTAGATTTTAGTATGATTGTCATAAAATGCCTTGGGGAGGAAAAAAATACTCCGATGTTAATATGTGATTATTTCAGAATTGCTATGGCTAAGATCCCATGGACTGATTTTTATTTGGGATGAGGTGTTAGTGAAATGGCTGACCAATATTTAGAAGTAGTTACAAATTTTGCGATCTTTTATTAAATTAATTTTTGCCTTTTTAAAAAGTCAGAATTTTTGTCATGTTTGCTTCTATGACTTTTTTGATACGGGTTTTAATCTCTTCTGTATTGTCACGTTCATCTGTCAGCTTTCAGTCATAGCAAGGGCTCCTGGTAAGTTAGGAAGCATGGCTCTTTACAGTTGTGGTAGTTCATTGGACCAGAGCTGCATCTGTTCTGGTCCAGTGCAAGAGTGAAACTTGTAATAGTTTTTTACTAAAATGCTCTGTTTAGCACGGAGCACAGATGGCTGTGATGACTGGTTAAGTTACACTGAACAGCAGGGAAGACGAAATCAGGGGCGATTGCAGTACCTCAGGGGCTGCCTGTGCTTGTAGAGTCTGCAGTGACTTCCAGTTATGGGGAATTCTGCTTATTTGTCAAAGAGAAAAGAGGGGGAAATGTGTTCAGTACAGTTGTTGTTGGGATTATTGATACATCTTGATGAACAAGATGGTAGAAGAGGTTTTTCTCCATGCGTGGAGCACAGTGTGAATATGCAAGCTCCTGGTTGCTTGTGTTGTCTTCTTTCCGTTGTATAGAAAGGTGGTTTGGTTTTTTTTTGTGTGTGTGTGTGTTGGTTTTTTTTCCTAAATGCTGTCAGTACATATTGTGTCAGGGCTCCTATTCAACTCATCAGAAACTGGAGCTTTGTTGCCAGTGAAAGAACAGATTGCAAGAGGAGATAATTAAAAACATGTGAGCTTCCACATCAGATACCACTGTGCGATTCCAGTGCTGCAGGCAACAGGCGATTTGGCAGATGTGGCATGTAGCCCGTCTCCCAGTATTCTACTGTCTCAGAGAATGCCTCTGCAAGACTTGGGGAGAGCAGGAACTCTGCACAAACCCTGAAAAGGCTGATAACCAAAGACGTGTCCTGATGAGGCAGGGGAGGACTCTCCTCCTATCTTCAGCCGTGTGCTAGGCTTTAGGCAATAGTTTGATTTTGGGTGGCTTTTCCAGAAGGGTCAGCTTGAGGTGTTCTCATCACTTTTTTTTCCTCTTCCTCCTGCTGTTTTTTGCTAGATCTTTCTTTTTCCAGTGTTTTTTAAACTAGTGGGGTTCTCAGATTTATGCATTTATGTTATTGGAAATATACGTAAGTACATTTGCTAGAAATATGGTTGTCTCCATAGCTCCATTTCAGTCAGTATAGCATCGTAGGATCTGATCCTAATTTTCAGATGTAAGAAAAAAACATTTTCTATAAATTTTCAAAAAGCTGTTTCTGTATACATTTTGTTTATATCTTTAACTTAGTGGTTAAAGGGAAAATTATTTAAATCATAGCAGAAATGGGAATGGAAATCATCTGGTGTTTTCTTAAACATATAACAATCCAAAACTGGCTATTTTAAGTGGAAGCTGAGAGTCTGAGATGGTTTAGAGACCGATTTTAAAATAGGCTGTTTAGCTAAAAAAAAAAAAAAAAAAAAAAAAAAAGCAGCTGTATTTGGTGCACTTCCTGCTTAGCTTGTTGGTAAGGCCATTCCAGTATTTTTGTGAGGGTCCCTTCTAGTCTTCATGCTCTCATGGCTGAATGCATCCCTTTTATACCCATAACATTAGTAGCTACATTTTGAGATGTGGGCAGTGATTAAAAGCAGAATATATGAGAGGGATGACATGCTAAGGGCCATTAGAAGAAAAGGAAGAAGGAAAGAAGGAAGCAAGCTATTCTTCCATTCTAAAAAGAAAACACCGCCAAACCCAAACCCAAAACTGTGAAGAGTAAATTTGTTTTGTTTTTAACAAGCTGGGGTTTGGTCAGTTGCTAAGAAAATCTTGCTAATTGTATGAGTTGCTAAGAGATTGCCCAGGAATTTTATAGCATCTCCATTGCTCGAAGTGTAAAACAAAGAAACAAAATACTCTGGTTAGACTTGTGTCTTTGAGGAGTGATGTGGGTAAAACTGCTCACGATGTGAAGGTTGAGAGGGAATTCTTGAGGCTCTTTCCAGGCTTGCTTTCCAGGATTTTGTGCTTCTGCTGTCTTAACTTACTCCAAAGTTACAGTGACTTGCAGTAGACCTTAGCCAACCAAATAATGCTAATACTGGCTGATCAATATGGCATCAATTTACTGTTTATTGAGTTATTTGTTAATATAAATCATCTCCTCAGGCACGTTACAGCTGATTTGTTTGCTGCATACATTTTACTACAGATGCATACTGTACCTTCTCATATTAAGGTTTGCATTTTCACTCATCAGAGCCTGTTCATGTTGGGTTTGATAACTACTATTGCCATCAAAGTTGCAATTATGTTCCTAAAACCGTAGGAAAGACATTAAGTGGATGCAGGCTCTTTATTTAAGGTCTATGTTTTAAATAGGCTTTGTTAACTTGCTAGCAAACCTAAATCCAGTTACTCTTTTCAGAAGTTCATGTGCCTTGAGCATATTTAGTCGTTGCGTAATGGTTGCCTAGGAACCCGCTGCAACAGTTGTAGAAAAATCCTTTCCGAAAGGTCATTAAATAATTTGGAGTGCTACAGAATGTATGTTCTTCTGTGTGCTAAGCCCAGAGAATATTGTTACTAAACACTGAAAGTGGGCCATGTAAGTGCAAAGCACAAGTACAAGCTTATGCCCCTAGGATTTTATGGTGAATAGAAAAGGTTGTTAAGAAACCTGTATTAGAAAGTGGAATTAATTTATACTAAATGTGCAAAGTATATTATTTTAAAATGAATGTCCACTTGAATTATTTGGTGCTCATTTTCATTTAACACACATGGTCTTCTTTGTTCTATGCTTTAAAAAGCATAGAAATAGTTTGCAGCAAAGACTGTTTGTAATCTGCGTTATGTGAAACTTCACCCGAGTCGCTGGCTGAGGCAGAGGTTTCCAGGGATGTGTAGCTGTCAGCCACGGTCTCTTGGCTGGTTTATGGGCTATAAATCGCTATAATCCTAACTACAGAGACACGACTCTTGCAAGGATTTGTATTAGCTGAAATATATGCATCTAGAAAGTCATAGAATCATGGAATGGGTTGGGTTGGAAGGAACCATAAATGTCACCTAGTTCCAGCCCCCTGCCATGGGCAGGGACACCTGCCACTCGCCCAGGTTGCTCAAAGCCTTGGGTTAGTTCTTGCACCAGCCAGACAGCTGTGTCTACTAAAAAAAAAAATAATCTGTAAAAAAACCAGGTAATACAGGAATTACTACTTCTACCTTTTTGCACAACAGAACGAAATAAGCTTCATTAAAAAAAAATAAGTTTTTATGACCTTAAGAATAAATTTGAAGGTGTGCTTCAGCTGTGTCTGAGGGCTGATGCATTCGTTTATTGCTCTTTATGCCAGGAGATTACAGAACCAAATTTTCTTTCCTTCTGAACCCTTCTTGAGATTTAGCTCCAGCACTAAAAGTTTTGTTGTGCAGATTTAATAAATGCAGGAGAAAAGGGAAAAGATTAGTGGATCATTTATTTACCTAAATGTGATTTTTATTGAGGTCATTCTATTTAGTGTAGGAATGATAGAAACGGTTGTCTTCTGAAAAGTTTCATCATGAATGATATAGTAAAGGAAGAAGCTCAAGAATTATTTTGTTCTTTCCTTTATTCTGCTGTAAGTAAAAGCTTTTTGTTTTTGCTGTTGATATTTTCTTGATTTCAAACTGCGGGTTTTTTTTCAATTGCAGCTCAACCAGCAGGAGTTCCAGAGATCCTAAAGAAAAGTCTGCACAGTTGTTCAGTGAAGGGTGAAGAGGAAGTTTTTCTGATTGGCAAGAACTTTCTAAAGGGAACAAAAGTGATTTTCCAAGAGAATGTTTCTGGTTAGTGTGAAAGTAATAATGGCTTGGCATGCTCTTTGGCATGATGTTTGGGTTTATGTTGGTTGATAAAGTTTAGCTTTAGAGAGCAAACTGAGCAGCAGAATCAAAGGCACTAAAATGAATTGATTTATATGGATATGCAATAAATTATTCTTTTCAACTTTCATTTAGATGAGAATTCTTGGAAGGCAGAAGCTGAAATAGACATGGAATTATTTCATCAGGTACTTCTGTATTATTATTATTGTTATTACTTCTTTTTTTTAAAGAAGGACTCCAACTGTATTTCTGAAGAAAAATCAAATAAGCCTTTCCCTCTTCCTCTGCATTTCTAGAAATAATATTCCTTTTCTTCTAATAGGTTTTTCAGTGAGTCTGGTAGAATATAATTGTTTTGGATTTATACAAGTATAATTGTTCAGTTTCTAACTGAGAACTTAGGTACCACAGTATGCCGCATATACCACAGTAGGAGTGTGGTATATGAACTTGGTGAGCAAGTCTTTGCCCTACAGTGTAATTAGAAGGCCTAATACAATTTTTCCAGTAGCTTTCCTAAGGACACATTAGATTACTACTGAGTGGAAATAGATTGTATGTACGCCATAGTCTTTGTACCTGGCTGAATTTCTGTTCCACTCTGAAATGTTTTGCGAAGTATTTGGTGCTGGGTTGTGGGTTTTTTTGACACACAGAGTGTCTTTATGGACTATTGGACTGAAATTAGAGAAATTATTAGACGTAAATGATGTCTGACAAATGTCATCTTGCTCCCACCTCTGAAGGCAGTATTCCATGCAGGCACTGGTGTAGAAATTGTTTCTTACTTCTAGCAGGGTAGACAGGTAGTTGGGGAATAGACAGATCACTAATCACTCTTACTGTTGATGAATGATTGCAGGCCTATTTTTTGATGTCTGCTCAGCGTTAAATCCTCTTAGGTGTGACATGAAACTGCATCCTCCATCTGTTCATGCTGAATACAAAGACCTGATTCAGCACAACAGCGAAGTGTCTGAGTCCAGCAGAATGTGATGGCAAACTGCAGTTCAGTAAGGCATGTTAGGCATAAGCTTATGTTTAAAGTACTGGACTTCATGTCTTTCCTTTCTGCACCTTCCGTTTGAGTTACAAACTGCCAGTGAGCATTGTATAGGCAGATAATTCAAATCTCTCTTCTGGCACAGGTTAGTTATCAGTTTATTTCACTGAAAATGTGACTTGATGTTTCCCCCAATGTCTTTGTTCTTTGTGGTGATCACTCTCTCTGTTTGATGGATGTAAATACAATTAAGCTCAATAGTGATGAAATACAGTTTCTAATGTCTTATTTTCAAAATTATTTTTGCATTGCAGAACCACCTTATTGTGAAGGTGCCACCATATCATGACCAGCAAATAACCTCAGCTGTTTCTGTGGGAATATATGTGGTTACCAATGCTGGAAGATCACATGATGTGCAACCATTTACGTACACTCCAGATACATGTATGTAAAACTGAGAACTGGAAGAAGGAATGGGCAGTTTTACCTGCTAAGCATCTCATTTCTGATTTCGTAGTGTTTAGTCCATACAACAGAACTGTTAAGTAACGTGGATCTTTTCAAATGCCTCTTGCTGGTGAGGTTTGCTCTGTTAGGTAATAAAATCTAGAGGCTTTGCTTTTCTCGTTTATGTGGCAAGTATCTCAAATTTCAGCTGCATGGAGACAGGTGTTCTTACAAAGTAGCATCCATTTCTAGTATAAGGCTCAAAATGAACTGAGCACGAAAAAAGTATACATGTTGCATACAGTGCACCAAATGCAAACAAAAGATAGCACCAAGCTTTATCCTAAGGAAAGTTGAAGTTTGACAAGATCATGTCTTTTTGTTTGTTTATTTATTGATTTACAATACACACTGCAAAGTTTGTGTGGTTTTCAGAGGACCTTTATTTCTTTAAGATATAAGTAACTGTTTTGGTTTGCTTTGGTTTTTTTTGCTTGTTTGTTGTTTTAACATAAGGAAGTTCTCAATGTGTTTTGTCTCAACAGCTGGTACTCTGAATGTTAATGTGAAGAAGGAAATCTCCAGCCCAGCCCAACATTGTTCTTTTGAAGAGGCTATAAAAGGTACTAAATTGATTCTTATCATTGTTATTAATAATTTAACTATAAATTCTTGCCCAAATTTGGAGGAATGAATCAGACATCCTGTTGAAAATAAGTGTACTTGTGAAATCTGGCCATATTCTTACAGTGAGGTTTGTTTTCTGATTCTGAATATTTTACTTTATAACAGTATTCCTTTAAGTGTATTGTAACATGAACAGTATAGAACAATAACTTTGCAAAAAATAATATTAAAAAGAAATAGTTTCATTTTTTGTGCTTCAGGCCCTGCAGTCTAATCTTCCTTTATTATGCTTGCAAGTGAAGAAGAAAAAAGAAAGAAGCCTAAGATGGTAGTTAGTACAAAGGATTTAGAAACTGTGTAGTCTTAATTTAAGAAAAAACACATGTAAAGGTGGTGGTGGGGAAGAACTGAGCACTGAAAAATACAAAGATGCCAACTTGGTATTTTTTGGAAGCTGTCCGGTGGTGTTGTAAGACTGCGTTCAGTGGGTCTAGTGAAGAACGCTAATTCTGGCAATTTTAACTTACTCCCTTCAGGGAGGGCTTCCCCCCCCACCCCTGCCCGACCATTCTGTCCGTGCAAAGTTAGTCGTTTTGTTCTAAGGGACCAAGTTTTGGGTTTGCTTGGTTTTTAAGTGTGAAGTGAATTGATCCTTCAAATATTGAAATAGAGGAAGGAAATGTTTCTTACTTGACTGTTAAAACTATGGTAGTGTGCAAAGGTTAGTGGAAATTTCCATAGCCTGCTCTGGTGAAAGCAGGTTGAAAGGTAAGCAAATGCACAGTGTGATCACAAGTTTGATAGGAATCCATAGCTCCAGGTTAAAATCATGAAGCTCATGTTTGAAGTTAATAGCTTGGTCTTGGCAGGGGATATATTTACAAGTTGACTTTCAGCTTGTTAGGGAGGATAATACAAGATACGATGAGTTTAAACCTGCAGAGAGTATTTGGGGGAGAAATATGCAAAAATATTTAGGGCAATGAAGAAGCTGATAAAAAGGCTGATTAGGCTTCTAGTAGCGAGATTAAAAAGATGAGGAAAATAACTACTGTATCAGGGCAAGCCTGACATCCATCTAATCTAGTATGGAGGCTTAACCAAGGGAAGAGACCAACTGCTTCAGGAGAACATCTGCTGTTCATAAGAACACAGCGTGCTATTTCTGTTACTTCATGTCCTCCATTTAATTTATCACATTTAATGTGATAAATCTTAATTTACTTTCTTGTGTGGGTTTTCTGCTAGCCAGCTCTTTTTCTGACAATCATTCCTGTACCTCTTCTACTCTAGGTTGATCATGAACTAAAGTCAGACAATTTTGTCTGCTTTGTGTACTTTGTCTCTGGATATTTCCCAGCCTGTCCTTCCTCACAGTTCTGAATTGATAAAGACCAGGTGGGAATCCAGTGGGATGCTACTTCCTTGCTGTTTCCTTTCACTGGGAGCGAAATCCTAGAATTCACAGTTTCTTAAGTGGCATCATTTCCAGCAGTCCTGGCCAAATAGAAAGAACTGTTGTTGCTGGACACATGTACAGTTATGCGTTTTGCTGCAGGGCCTTTCTCTTCCTATCACAGGCAATTTTAATCTTTGTCTCTGGTATCTCTGAATATTTATTAAAATAATTTCTATTAAAACACCTGTGTATGTAAAAAAGCCAAAACGTGACTTCCCAAAGCCAGTACAGATTCTTAGCTCTAATGTTTTTAGAGTCCGCAGATTTGACAGACTTGAATGACAAGTTACATTTCAAGACAACAAATCTATAATTCTAAGCTGTTCTGTAAAACTTGAAGGAGATGGAGATACATGGACAACTATGTAGTTCGGGTCTTTGCCTTCCAACAATGAAGTAGCACTGGACCATTTTTTTAAGTGGTTAATGGTGGTTTCAGCTTCCAGTTCGCGAGTAAATGGAAAGAGGGGTGTGTATGTCTTGGTATTGGTGGTAACTATTCAGAATTTCTCAACGAAGTGTATTACAAAAACATAGTACAAAATCAGGTGTTCCTCTGCTTTTGAAACTTCTTTTTCGTTATTAATCTCCCTTCTTTTTTTCATTCTTTCAAGCAAATACATCACCATGAATGAACGTAGCATTGCTAGTACCTAATCTGTATACCATTGGGGTTTTTAAAAATTGCTTAGATAATTTTTTTATTGTTTCTGATGAACACAACATGATTAAGCACATAGAAGAGAAAAGCTTATAAATAGTGACTACAGTATAGAAAAATATTAACTGGTGTCTTTAAATGTGCTGTATGACTAGCTGTCCTGAAGTCGGTGTATTTTAGAGTAGTTTCATTCAAATTGTGTTCCCTGCCAGCAGCACAGCCCAGCACATCAGGTCACGGGGCTTGTATTTCTGGAGCCACCCCAAACCTGTGAGTTAACAGGAGGGAAAGAGTTTATTTGGGTGTCAGTATATTGACAACTGTTGCCATACTGATGGCTGATAATTTATTGCTGAAGAGAGAAAATAACATTTCGGGAGAGAATCTTTGGTTTTACATAGAGTAAACACACGAGGACTGTAACTGAGGACGTGGCATACTCTTGATAGAAATTTGCAGAAAATTTACTGCCATGTTATTGTAAGATCTAAATTTGTTTAAAGCCTGGAGATCTGTTGCTTTATGTTGACGATTAATTCTTTAATTTACTTATAAGTACTTACGGAACTATGTTTTTTACCGGCTTTGCCATGGATTTGTTTTAAGCTCAATTTCAGCAGTATTTGAAATCAAGGCAGTATGATTCATTTACAGCAAAGATCTCAGTTTATGTAATATTTTTTGTGTGGATCGGGAAAAATTAAAACTAAAAAGATCTAATTAATTTTAAGAAGCCAGCTTTCTACATTAAAAAAGATAGACAATATAGGTTCTGCAAAGGCAGAATAACAACTTGCTCTTGCTACAGAGCTGACATGCAGATTTATCAAGTTTTTGCTTGATTAGTCCTTTAGCAGAACAAAAGTAGAGTCTAAATGCTTTGAGCATTCTGTTCATATGGTTATCTGAAAGCAGACATTTTTCAAAATTAAATAGAGAAGTTGTACACTTAAAGTGCAGTAAAGTTTAAAACCTGATAATTTGTGGACAGATGTCTTAAGCTGTTAGTTTGTAGTTCAGGCGGTTGGTGGATGGCTGTCCTGGTCTAGAAAGATACGAAATGGAAGGAAATCAAAATACAGCATTGCTGTTAGTCTTAAAAATAACTGTTGAAAGTTTCAGGTTTTCTAGGATTATCTGTAGTATTCCAAGTATTTGAAGTATTCGAATGTTTGCAATGATCCCTCTGCGTATTGGTGTCTTAGATGAGGATGAGAGCTCTTATGGTGGAACTGAAAAGTGAAACGGGAAGCAGGCACCACCAGAAACCCACTCTTTGCCTAGTGAATGTTAACGCTCTGTTGCCCTTCTTTTTTTATTTGTGATGGCAGCAGCGAAGGCCACTGGTTGTAACCTGGAGAAGGTGAACATTCTTCCTAGTGCCTTGATAACTCCACTCATGCCAAGCAGTATGATTAAGAGTGAAGATGTGGCTCCAATGGAAGTAAGTGCAGAAAAAAGATCTCCCCCTGTCTTCAAGGTAAGTTTGATAGTGATCTGAAGACAGTAGCTTTAATAGTCTTAGTTACATCTACCCATTAGCCCACATTCTAACAGTTGCAAGAGTAACACACAGGAACAGTGTCATGTCTGAGATCCGTCGGGGTATAACGTGACAACAGAGCATGATTAAAATAACAGACGATTTCCTTTGAATGCTGGAACAAGATGTTACTTTCAAACAGAGTGATTGATTGGTTAGTGGTACTATGATGAATTGTTCTTTGTCCTGTGACACAGAACTAGTAAGTTACTGTAGGAATTTTATTGTAATCACTTCCTAGCATCACTTTTGTTAAATTGTACCGTAGCCCCTTCCTTGAAAAGTAGCATTTCCACTGCTAGCCATTTGCTTATATGTTTGGTTATGTGTGGAGAGATACATCAGATCTTCTGTCTGATCTTTCTTGAACGTAGTGGATTGGTGGAAATTTTATAAGCATAACCTGAGTAAGCTTACAGATTGCTTAATGTGTTGCACTTTCCAGGCTTCAAGTGTGGTTGGACCAACTCAACAAACATTGGAAAACAGTATGTCTGGCATATCAACTTCTGCTTCCCATTTACCTTCTGAAAATGAAAACCAGCAACAAATGCAGCAGAAGGTGTATAATCCAGAGACATTAACTACTATCCAAACGCAGGACATTTCCCAGCCTGGTAGCTTTTCAGCAGTCTCTGCTCCGGGTCAGCTGCAGAACAGTGATGCATTATTGCAGCAAGCTGCACAGTTCCAAACAAGAGATTCCCAAACCAGGGAAGTCTTGCAATCAGATGGCACAGTAGTCACTTTGTCACAATTAACTGATGCATCACAACAACAACAGTCTACACTCTCAGAACCAGCACAGGCATTGCAGCAACAGATTTCATCCAGTATTTTCTCATCAGCAAGTGGCGTGAGTCAGCTGCAGAACACTATACAGCAACTGCAAGCTGGAAATTATCCAACAAACACTGCCACTGGCAGCAACAGAAATGTTGACTTGGTGCAACAGGTATTGGAAGCTCAACAGCAGTTATCTTCTGTTCTGTTTTCTGGTTCAGACAACAGTGAGGATGTTCAAGATCAGCTAAATGCAGATATCTTTCAGCAAGTTAGCCAGATACAAAATAGTGTAAATCCCGGGATATTTTCCTCATCAGACACAGCTGTCCATTCCAGAGCAGAGAACCTTTTGCCTGGACGAGCTGAAAATGTTCACTCACAGCCTGAAAATGCATTGTCCAATCAACAGCAGCAACAACAGCAGCAGCAGCAGCAGCAGGCGATGGAGACTTCTGCGGCAATGGTGATAGGAATCCAACAAAACATTTGCCAAGCTGCAACGCAAATGCAGTCTGATTTGTTCTCTTCAACAACTTCAGGGAACGGAGCCCTCCAACAGTCACCTGTTTACCAGCAGGCTTCTCACATAATGAGTGGGTTATCCACAAGTGAAGACATGCAAATGCAGTGCGAATTATTCTCTTCATCTCCTGGTGTTTCTGGAAGTGAAACTACTCCTACTGCTCAGCAGCAGGTCTCCAACAACGGACCTGCTATGTTTCAGGCATCAAATTCTGCGGATGGAGAAGAAGCTTCAGGACAGAGTAAACAGATGCAGAGTAATGTGTTTCAGACGATGGTTCAAATGCAGCATAGTGGGGAAAGTCAATCTCAAGTTAATCTCTTTTCATCTACCAAAAGCATGATGACTGTTCAGGCAAGTGGAACTCAACAACAGGGAGGTGGTCTGTTCCAGCAAGGCGGAGAAATCATGTCGATTCAGTCGGGAAGCTTTATGCAGCAGTCTCCGCATTCACAAGCTCAGCTTTTTCACTCTCAGAATCCTATTGGCGATACTCAGAATATATCACAGGAAACACAAGGCTCTATTTTTCACAGTCCAAATTCCATTGTCCACAACCAGACTAGTACTAACTCCTCAGACCAACTGCAGCCTCCAATGTTCCACTCACAGAACGCCATGGGTGTATTACAGAGCTCGTCAGTTCCTCAAGACCAGCAGTCTGCCAACATGTTCCTTTCCCAAAGTTCAATGAGCAACCCTGCAACTCAGGAAGAACAGATGTCCTTCTTTACAAGCCCAAATTCCATTTCTCCTCTTCAGACAGCAACAAACACTGAACAGCAGACTTCTTTCCAGCAGCAGACACAGATATCTCATATCCAGAGTTCTATGCTTCCCCAAGAACAGCCCCAGGCTCAGCCTGCTCAGCAAGGTTTGTTTCAGCCTCAAGTGTCATTAGGCTCCATCCAGTCCAGTTCAATTCCTCAGAACCAACAAGGAGCTATCTTCCAGCCTCAGCATTCAATAGTTGCTATTCAGAGTAGTCCTCCGTCTCAAGAACAGCAGCAGCAACAACAGCAGAACATGATGTTCAGTAATCAAAATGCCATGAGTACAATTGCTTCTCAAAAGCAGAACATGATTTTCAATCCGAATCAAAACCCAGTTACCAATCAGGAGCAACAAGGCCAGTCCATTTTTCATCCACAGACTAACATGGCATCAATGAACCAGGAGCAGCAGCCCATGCAGTTCCAGAGTCAGACTACAGTGTCTTCTCTTCAGAATCCTGGATCCAACCAGGCGGAAGCACAGCAGCCAGCCATCTTCCATAACTCACCCCAGATTCAGTTGGTCCAAGGATCGCCAAGTTCTCAAGAGCAACAAGTCACCCTCTTCATCTCTTCAGCTTCCATGTCTGCCTTGCAGAATAGTATGAGCCAGCAAGAGCTGCAGCAGTCTCCTATGTACTCTTCTCAAAACAGCATGGCAGGAATGCAAGGAACTGCTTCTCCTCCACAGCAACAAGCTTCTTTGTTTCACAACACAGGAGGAGGTGCTATCAACCAGCTGCAGAATTCTCCTGCTTCATCTCAGCAAACATCGGGAATTTTCCTTTTTGGCATTCAAAACAGTAAGTGATAAGTGCCTGATTCTGAGTTTAGAATTTCGAAGAGCTATTAATTGGAGTCCACAAGACAATTGATTGTTCAAGTCTAAGATATTACAAAAACTAAATATATATCTAGAATAAATGATGTAGCACTACAGTGGAGAATATACATATTCATCGTGTTGCTCTGAATATTGATTTTGCATGAGTACACTTAGCTAAAATACCTGTTAGTGGTCTTACACTTAGGATTGATGTGATAAAACCAGCTTAGAATTGTGTGTATATCTCTATAGAAATAAGTATATATATATGAAATAATATATAAGACATTATTAATAACACATACACAAATAACGTGTGAATACATGTGTGCACATGTTACAAATAACAGTTAGGCCCTCTTAGGACAGCTCTGCTAATCTTTGTCTTGCTGCATTTGGTTTCCACAATTTATGCAGTGGCTTTCTCCATGTGTTGTTGAAGAAAAGCAAAGATTTTCTGAAACTGCATAGTCCAGAAAAGCGTCTATTGATGAGTATTTGAACCCCCTTTAGTTTTATAAGCCTGCGCTTTTCCATATCTCATCTCTGAATTGAGCCTCTGTGGCAGTTCTTTGGGACATAGATCCTTTCCGCTGCCTGTCGTACCTGTGAAGCTCCAGAAGTAGCAGGTGCAGGTGATGATTGTGGCAGCTTGTGAAAGCCGTGGACAGAAAGCCCTTAGTCTGTGGGTTACACCTGAATGTGGGCTTTGCTGTATGAACTCTTTGGTCATCAGGCAATCCGCAGCCAAACCTTTCCGTGAAGCTGACGATAGTGCTAACAATAGGAGACGAGACTCGATTTGCAGGTTGTAGAAGGAGCTAGCGGACACCTTGGCTGAACTGAAAAAGATACATCTCTCTATTAAGAAAGGATGAGCATATTCAACACTTCCCTTATGCTGTGCATTTTGCTTTACTTCCAGCTAAGCGTTGTCCTTTGGGGTGTTAGTAGCATTTGGTTTTACTGCAGAGTCCGTGTATTCAATATGTATGCCTTGAGCCTCTGCTTATACCCTGAGGCAGTGGTGAGCAACAGTGGTCTTGTGAACAAAAGCACATGTAACTTTCTACAGGTTATAGTCAGTATGGATGTATGTGAAGGCGCTGGCTAATTCACTGCGTGTATTAAGCTAATCTAAGTGATCCTTTGTTCTTCCCTTGCTGTCTAACAGACTGTGGCCAGCTGCTAACTTCTGGACCAGCTACGTTGCCGGATGAGTTGATGGCTATAAGTCAGCCAGGTCAGCCACAGAGCGAAGGACAAGCAGCAGTGCCAGCGCTTCTCTCCCAGCAGATATCGGAGACTTCTCCGCTACCTTCGGCTATGGCAACCAATCAGAATATTGAGAAAATAGATGATCTGCTTGTGTCATTGCAAAATCAGGGGAACAATATGGCTGGCTCATTTTAATTAATCAAGTAAGTAATGCATTTGAGTTTCTGGGTTCTTCCCTGCTACACATACTTTTGCTCAGTGAGTCTTCATTCTGGAGTGTATTACCATGCTTTAAGAGGTCAGCTGAAATGTCAGTAATGCTGAATTAAGAACATAATACCAGTGGAGAGAATCAAGGGTTATTAAAAACAGTCATCAGAATTTGTATGAAACGGTTGAGGCTGGGTCTTGTTCAGTTGTGGTATGTTTTGTCATCTGTTGTTACAGTCTAGTACTTTATTAGGAAGGAGAGTAGATCACTGACAGCTCAGCAGATAAAACAGTTGCGAAATATGACTGTAGTTAAAAACTTAAGGCTTATTGAGTAAATAACATGTCAAGTGTCTACTGTTCTGAAGTTGCCCCCTGGGTTACAATAATGTAATGTGAAAACAAGTTTTGGTAGAATATGGCAGCTGTTGAGAGTACGCCACATGCCGAGTCTTTGCTAAAAATGAGCTGACACGATCAGCTGTTACTAGGAAACATTCTGCTTTTAGAAGGTGCCTTTTTCAGAGAGGTGGAAGAGGCTTTGACTACAAATGAGTACCCAAGAACCAGGACGATTCTGGGATCTAGTATTGTCTGCAGTCTGTATCTTGGCTCTAGTTAACTGTGTTGCTGTCCTAAATCCCTCATAAGTTTCATTTAAGTGATACGCTCCATTTTCTAACCTAAACTGTTTTGTATATGAAATTACGAACTTTAAAAAACAAACCAACCAAACCAAACAGCAAAAAACCCCAGGAGCATGGAAGGAGAGTAAACCTGCTTTATGGAGGAGAGTGCGTGCTGATACTAAGTGGCTTCATGTCTCCTTGTGAAGAGCACTTCCAAGATGAGGGAACTACACAGAAGTAAGAGGATGACTTCTGTTTGTTCTGCCTAACTTTTTTGGTTGCTTGTTTTTTCCTGCAGATATTCTGTGAAGAAAAAAGTGATGATTTCCCAGATCCTCTCAGACCTTCCAACTCTGGATTAGGCTGTGCGGAACTGATTGCTTCTGTCAAAAAGTGGCCCTCTTCTCTAAAGAGCACACACGTGGCCAGTTGCAGTGTCTAGCACCTAAGGCTATGACCATAGTACTTGGGATCTGTAGTGCCAATAATGCTGAGAAGCTA
The DNA here is from genome assembly GCF_023634155.1 of Falco peregrinus. Classification (NCBI taxonomy): domain Eukaryota; kingdom Metazoa; phylum Chordata; class Aves; order Falconiformes; family Falconidae; genus Falco; species Falco peregrinus. The sequence continues at coordinate 3,583,008 of NC_073734.1, read as the reverse complement.
TGCTTTGTTTTGCTGGGGCATGGGATTGTACTGTTACCAGATTCCTAAAGCTCATTGACAGTGGGGTGCTCTCCGAATTTAAAGCATATCTGGTCAGTTATTATTGTTAGAAGGTAATACATGTTACCACGTTTACTTTTTTCCCTCCTCTTCCTTCTTCACATCCACTCTTTTGACTAGAAAAGCTTGCGAAGCAGAAACATCAAATGCCTGTGACATGAGCCATGACTCATAGCTGTCAGTATGTGAAGGGGTCGCATGTTTTACGGTTGAGTAGGAGAGCTAATACTGCAATTTTTTAATTGCAGTAGGTGGCAATGAAAAATATTGGTAACTGTTGTAAACAAACAGAGAATTGCTTGCTGCTGTAGATAGCCAGAGGTGGGTGCTGCCCATCTGAGAATGTGATTAACGGTTTTCCATGTCTCGTACGTCTAAGTGTACATAGAGCAAGGGTTTAGTGGCTCTAACAAAATGAAGAAATGAAGGGGAACTTTCAATTAAATTTTGCTCTTAAAATCTTATCCTCAAAAATACCTTCAACTTGAAAAGAACATTCTGTCTGGCTGAGGAAAGAATTCCTCTGTGTCCCTCACTCTGACTGTATGGATAGAACTCTGTAAAGCAGCATTAGCCGTTCTCAAACCAGCCTTCTCCCTTTCATTCTTTTCATGGTTTTCCTTCTTTCTCCCTCAGTTTCATGTTGCGTTTTTAAAGAAAGACATAAATATCCTACTGGCTTTAAAGATCAGAGGCAGCTTTTAGGAATCCGTGGCATTCAATTGCTTAGTCAGTAGAAGCTTTGACAAATAATCAAGGATTAAGGAAAGAGGAAGAATTTCTCTGCCACCTTCTAAATGCAGGAATCCCCCTTAACCAGTCATTTTCTAGCTGTTAACTGATGTAAATCTTCAGCTTGACTTTACTCCAAGTAGGGGGCAAATTACGTAATTCGTAAGCATTCTTGAAAAATTCACTTCATGCTGAGCCATTGCATCTTTGTAGCATATTGAGCTCATTGCAGTTTTGAAGTGATTATTTTATTCCTCCAACGATCCTCCAAGTATAGTTTCTAGATTGTCATGTTTCAATTAAAAAAAAAAAAAAAAAGATGATGTTACAGAATGTAAAACCAACCCACTCCAGACCATGCAGTTGTATTGTGAGGCATGTGAATTTTTTTGGGTGCTCCAACTATCTGGACAGTTTTGTGATATCTCACTACAGCCTCATTCAGATGTTTGTTTCTTCTCCTTCTGCACGTAGAAAGCTGTTGCTGCAGTTAGAGCCAAACAGCTGTCACGTATGGCTATTATGCCTTGGTAGAGTGTAGTTGGTATCATGTCATTTTTCATTTTTGTTATTTTAAATAACAAAGAATAATCTGTAAATGGATTTTAAGTTACTCTAGTCTGTTTACTGTGTGTTTTTCCCTTAACTTGTGTGCTTAGTTGAGCCGTGTAGAGTTTTTGTTTGTTTTAATGGATTTCCCGTTTGTCAGTCTGTCATAACGTTCACTTTCTCTTTCTGTCTCTCTTTCTCTCTCTCATTGAGAGGCATTGAATTACGTTTTCAGTAGTAAGGCTTCTTGCCGATATGAAGGGAACTTTTCAGAAAGAGACCTGCTCTGGGTCATTTAATTTTGAATACAGTTTTCAATCGTTCAAGTTTTGGATGGTTTATATCTAATGTGTGTTTCATTTTTTTGGAAAGCTATATTTTGTATTTAGGAAATGGTATACTATTTTGCTATTTGTACTGAGTGAGTACATTGGCATAAATATAAAAATTTATATATATACATATATATAAAATATTCTTTTTGCCACACATTTTTGTGGTAAATTTGTGAGTTTGTCTGATGTTCTACCACAACGTGGCGTCTGATAACAGTGGGGTGGGGTGGGGTTTGTTATGTCTTTATTGAGTATTTAAGTACTTTTTGCAACATAAATAACTTGTTCATCTCTCGCCATTCCATCAGGCAATTTATTGTTCCAGCTGGCTATGAGAAGCTTCACTGTGTGTTTCAATGTGTCTGTCACTCAGCAATACGATCTAGGAAGGAAACCTGTAGGCATTTAGGCGTATCTTAAATAATGGGGTTTCATTCAGAATGAGCCATTCAGCTTTTATCCACTATCATTGTCTATTTAATATTTTATTATTAGCGCCTCTGTGTTTTAACTCTTAATTTATGATTATGCTAAAATGTTTAAAATTTTAATCATGATAAAAAAAACTTTCCCTGCTTCATAATGTCCAGAGCTGCTTTAACCCTGAACCATACTTTTCTTTCTATGATTTTTTTTTTTATTCCCCTCCCTGCTAAGATGAAATATTAACAAAATCTTGTTACGGTTATGACATGAAAACGGCAATCTTGCAGCATTGACTAAATGCTGTAGGAAGCTAGGTAGAAAACTTGAGAATTATGGACCGAAACAACTTCCAGATGGTCTTGGAAGTCGATAGCCAGTTATTTGAAAATGAACTGGTGGGTTTTGCAGGATTGCAGTCCCAGAACAAGCTGCTGGGTGTCATCTGGGGCCTTCATACACAGAAGAAGTAATAGGAATGATAAATTCGCTTGTGTGCTGCTTCAATTCGTTCAGTTGTTCCAAAGGGGTGTATCCTTATGTTCAAGTGCTGTCGGTCAGTGCCAAGTCACCAGGGACCAATTCTCCATTTCACAAGATGGGTGTCCAAAGAGAACTTCATACCAAGACTGCTACAGCTCCAGGGGAAGGGTATGTTTGAATTGTGTGCGTATTTTAGGTCACTTGTGAAGAGAAGAGGAAAAAAAAAAAAACAAAAACGGAGAGAAAAAAAAAAAAGGGCTGTGCTATCACATTTTTCACTTCTGGATAACACCTTTCTTTTCTTGTGTTAAATTTATCTTGTTCATTTTAGGTCAATGTTTAAATGTACAACACTTTGAACATGTGATTTGGTTACAAAAAGTATTTGTCTTATGAATGAAGAGGTTGCTCAGCGGTTGATTAGTGCTTGAACTGCTGCTTGCAGACAGCTGTTATGGAGGATAAAGAGAGGTTTGATAAGCCAATAAAGAGCTTAAAGACAGGCTGTGGGATTTCATGGCAGAAAAACCCTGGAACAGTGTGAGCCACATCTGTATTTAGAGTCCTGAACATGTACTTTTGTAATTTGAACAGTTGATACTGATAATTGGAGCTTACTCTGCTGCTTTTTTTGTTTGTTTGTTTGTTTAATCCCTGTGTTCACTCCTCTGCGCGCTCACGCTGGCGTGCCTGTTAGCTGCGAACAGACAGTGCTTGTTTGCAGAGGCAGTGGCATCGTGTCCGGTCCGTTTGGGTTGAGAAAGTTAGATGATACTGAGATGTTAGTCTCTATAAAGGTAAAGCTCCTGATGTTATTGTAAAGGGGAAGTTACTATCACATCCACAAAGCAGTGATTAAGTGTAGAAGACAGGTGAAAAAAAACTGTAGAGCTGCGTTGCTGGGATGGGTTTTCTGTATCCTGTTTTTTCTGCTGCTTGAGCTTGCTCTTTAAAGAATCATTAAATCTAAACCTCAGTGTTAAATGTGGGCTATACTCTTCAGCTGTTTGTGCCTCTAAAGCGCCCGTGGCCTGCTGCCTGCACAGCGCCGGCGGTGCATGGTGCTTTACAGAACGGCCAGTTGCTGGCACAGGTTCAAATTGAGGGAGACGTACCTGCTAGTCACCAGGCGCGAGGCTGCGTGCATTCTCTTCTCTGCTCATACACTGTGTGTATATATATATATAAAAATATGAATAACAGGTAATACACAGTTATTAGCTAAACATCTCCTCTGGCAGGAAGTTACTGGTGCTTCGTGCTTAATTAGCAAGTCCACGTTTTGTTATTAATTGCCTCTTCACTGTCTGATCTTTCAGCAGTTACTCAAGCCAAATGCTTTGCTATTACTTTAACATAAAAATAGTTCGAGAAATAATTTCAGGGTTGCTGTTTTAAAGTGGATGTTTAATCACCAATCATTTTATTATAATTACTTTTAATTACTGACAGGGTGGTTTCTTCCTGTCTAGTTTTAAGACAGAATAAAGCATGGGGAGTTAAGCATTTGTAACTTTGGCAGGTTTTTTAACTGAAAATACTAGGAGTATGGGCAGCTGTATCAGTGGACATTCCCCCAATTTAGAGAAGTTGAACTTTTTTTTTAAAAAAAGCTTTTAATGTTATTTTGGTTTAGGATATAGTTTCTAAAAAGAAAACTTTTCTGAATAGATTTTCTACTACTATTATCTTTCCAGAGTCGTCAGAAAAAATACCAAGCGAGTCAGAAGCTTGCATTTGTCTTAAAACATAGTGTAAATCACCATTTGAGTAGCAGGAAAGAATGATTTATTAAAAAGCAAAGTCAAAACTGTTGTTACTAGACTAAAAAAACCTACACGTAGTTTCCCTCAAGGGTACGTATGTGTGTGCGCAGGCATGCATGTGCACGTGCATGAGAAGTTGGAAAAGAGTTGTACTGTCAGGTTTGGAATCTCGTGCCTTTGCGTGGCAGACGGTTGGGTTACTTTTTCAGGGTGGTTATGGGGAAGAGTGTGAGGGGTTACGGACAATTATCTTGAGAGAGAGAAGCAAGAACGAGGAGAATGAATTGCTTTGCATGCTCTTGTGCAAAAAGTTGTAGGTGGGAGACGAGAAGAAATACTGATCGCTGGTGGCTTCTCATTACTGCAAAATTTATTTTCAAGGAATAGGTGTTTTTTGTGTCCCAGTAGGACTGGTGGCAGCTCTGTTATTTTAGAATCTAAAAGGAAACTAGTACTCAGACGCTTTGTTTGTTTGTTTTTTTGATTTGGAGTAGTCTTTTGGGATAGATTGTGAGCACTTTGTGTTCATATTCAGACCAATTATGCCAGCTGCATAGGACAGCAGTTGCTGGAGCATATGAACAGGCGTGTCTGTGCCCGCTGCGGGCTGGGAATCGACTGTAGAGGGTCACTGCGGGAAATGTTGTTTAGATACAAGATAAAATGCAGCAGCAGGGAAACTCCTGTAAAAGCATACTTGTAAAATTCTCTAGTTGACTACGGGACTCTGAGGGGTTAAACAGGAGGAGAGGCTTTTCCTTCATTATAATCTGTATAGGTATGTAAATAGGCAATGCCTGTATATTCTAGGATTATATATATGTATATAGAGGAATCATATATTTAATATATATAAATAATTAGTAGACACATGCATAGAATACTGTTATATTTACATTTTTATAAACCTGAAATAATACTACTTTTCCTTAGTATGAGGTTATTTACCAAGGTTTTTGTAGTAACTCATTAATAGTTGTATAAATACCTTTCAGTACTGTACATGTGGGTCTGTTGGTAATGTTGCTCCAGAAACTTGCTCCGCTTGTGAACGTAACTCATATCCATGGGTTGAAAACGGCTCTACACTTTTCTATTTTTATATGTTTTTATTAATAATTGCAGATGTGGTGTTAGCAAAACAGTAGAACTGGTAGCCCTGCTGAGAGCCTGCCCACCGGCTGGGCTCAGGAAGCGCACCGGCAGCAGCACCGGCTTTCTGCGTCCGCGTGCTCCCCAGCCAGCTCTCCTCAAGTGACTCCTGACTTGGGGACCTTTTCCATTCTCAGTCTCCCAACACCTTGTGCAGGTAGGGAATGGTGGTGGCTGCGTTGCTCTGGCAGAGTTGGGCTGACACCCACAGCTCTCTCCCGGTGGGGGTTCTTAGTTGTTGCATAGGAAAGGATCCCGGCTGCTGCTCAGCTGGGTTGCACTTGGATTGGAAAGGTGAAGCTTAATCTGTCATTCCTGTTCTCTTTATTCTCATAAAGGCAGGGATATTTAAATTTTTTTTTTAACCAACATTTTACTGCAACAGTCAATATTTAGAAAACTCCTTGAAAGCTGGCAAAAGCTCTTCTTGGTTTCTAGCAATGAGGAACCCTGCCGCAACTCGTACTGATTTCTCACAGATGTTGTAAGAAACTAAGCGCTCTGAAAGAAATCCAGATTGTAAAATCAATAGCATGGATTTTGCCTGCTGTGACTCTTCATGTCAAATCAGGTGTGTTCCACTGCAGTTTGACATGAGGTTGATCGAGGAACGTTATTGTCCTGATACAGGCTTTATCAAAGCACCTCTGCCAAACTGAAAGCCAATGTCCTTATTTCTCCTCCTTGAGCTGTCGGCTTGCAGGTCTGATCTCTGCTGCTCCCAGAGACCTGTAACTTTTGCTACAGTTCATGAAATTGCCTTGTAACATTCAAGTGTAATGGGGCGAGGGGGAGGAATCCAAGGATTTCCCTGTTTGCTGTGGGACACTCACCGACACTCTCTGCAAGTGCTCAGTTCAGGCTCCAAACCCCTTGCCACCCAGTAGCAGCCTGCTGGAAGATGCTCCAGTTGTGTGCATTTGCTCCAGGATTCAGACTGGCGAAGAGTCTTGTGTTCAGATCACACAAACAGCCTTCACTTCTTTTTTCAGGCCCTGGAACCACCCCTCTGTGAGCCAGGGAAGGTCTGGCCAGTGTCCCTCAGCGGGGGTGTCCCATGAAGAGCGTGGCTCTGCTGGGGGGCAGGGTAAGGGCGCTTGGGGGGGAAGCTCCCTTTTGAAAGGAGAGAGTGGCACCTCTGGGTGTTGCAGAACTGGGAACACATTCCAGTATCCTGCTTTGTAGACCACAGTATTCCTGAAACTTTTTTTTTTTTTTAATTCTGGACACTATTTGAAATGAGGTGATATTTCCATCTGAGCTCATCATTAATGAGTAAGCTCCAAAAAACCTTCAGAGCAGAGCTTTCTACCTCTGTTACTAGCTGCATCTTTCAGTGGCTTACCCGCCTTTCTGCCATGTGTTCCTGGCGTGCACTGGTCGACCGCTGAGCTGCCTCTTCCACTGTCCTGCAATGTGAAAGTAGCACCAGATATTCCTTTGTGCATTTCTGTGTATATGGCTTTCGTAGTTGGGATTTTCAAAGCACTGATACCGGGTGTTTTCAGTTTGTTCTATGAGGGGATATTTTATTTGCATCTATGTTTTTAGCTATCCTGTGATAACTTGTTGAATATTAAAAAATAAAAATATTTTGCTTCTATTGGGACATTTGTATACTCGCAACTATATTTCTGTAAACAGCTGCAGTCAAGAATAAAACAATGAAAGTTTTCATTTTGCAGTGTAAAGTCTTGTTGTGTTTTTTTCAAGGGCATCTTGGAAGTGCCATTCTTCAGCATGGAGTCAACCTGTCTGGGGCCAGGAAATGCTGGGAAGGCAGGAGCCCATGCCAAGTTCTGCCTGTGGCGGTGTGTCCTGCTGCAGCTGGTGCGTTAAGAAAAGGCACTGTGTTGTGCCTATGCTTTTAAAATACTGCAATGTTTCTTTTTGACTTTGTGGCATGAAGTCTAAAGTAACCTTTGTGGCGCACTACCCAAACCCCAGCCTGAAAATTATAGAGCATTCAAGGAAATAGTTTTCATTGTCAGCCTGCAGCAGGATTTTGTTGCCGAGGGAGCTGGGGAGATGCAGAGGTCTCCCCCAGGGTGGTCTGGGGGCTGTGCTGCCTCAGGGAGGTGATGCCAGAAGTCCTAAGCCAAGATGAATGGGAGTTTCTGCTTTGCTAGAATGTGTGGGTGTGAGTGTGTGTGCGTGTGTGCATGTGTGCACGCATTAGCACAGTCCCCCTTTATCTGCATCTTTAGTGTATTTATGCTAACGTGCTAAAAATGATGTGGGGTTGCTGAGGCTCGGGTGTGTGTCCCCCTTCTTGCAGACCTGCTCCAGGGATGGTGACCTCTGGCAGTCAGTGCCTGTAATTTTGAAAAACTACAGCAGGCGTAAGAATCTGCAGCTGCCCCAGGAGATGGACAGAATGCTTTATTGTGGAAGTTTTAACTGGATTTATCCAAAAGGCTTTCCTCTGCACCCACTGCCCTGGGCAGCGCCCACTGCCACAGTCAGATGTGGCTGTCCTGCAGCGGGGCAAATGCAACCTCCTGCCACTGGCTTCTGCCCCTCTGGAGCTGCCAGCCCTGCTGCAAGCATTCATTATCCACCCATCTCATCAGTGTCACTGTGGTGCCACGGGACAAAAGAAAAATCCTGAGAAACCCTCCCTCCTCCCCAGTCTCCTCTTCTCGAGGCTCAGAGAAAGAGAGAAAGGCACAGGCCAGCCCGTGAGCCTGGCACAAGCAGCTGCACAAATGAGACAGAACCACGGTGCTGCCGGGTTTTGTGTTTATTAGCAATGCTGGCATTGCCAGGGGCCAAGGAGGGATGCTGCTACCACGGCCTGCTTCCCCCCGGCTCTGGCAGGCACCTCCAAACCCAACAACTCCCACCCCAGTCACTGCTGCTCTTCAGGCACCAGAGAAGCATGGCAGGAAAGGCCCCGGCCCCTGCCCAGGGCGGCTGTTCTCAGAAGGGCGTTGGGAGAGCCCTTGCCCCACCGGAGCTACTAGGCAGCAACACGCAAAGCACGGGCGGCTGGTCCTTCCCCTGCAGCACAGGCTGTGGTGGGCCCCGACCAGCCCTTCACCTCCTCTTCACAAACTTCTTTGTCACAGCGTTGGGATTGAGGCGCCTCCTGCCAGCACCCAGGGCTGCGTCCCGGATTTGCAGATTGGCTGCGCGGCTGTAGACGTCATTTTCCACAAAGGGTGAGACACTGGCGATGTAGTCGGGGTCAAAGACATTGGTTTTCTGCCTGGCCTTGCGGGACAGCCGCTGCTGTGGGAAGGGCTGGTCTTCCACCAGGTGAGGGTTGTTGGCGTGCTTCCCTCCTCGCGGGGCTGGCAGTGGGTACTGCCAAGAGAAAAGCAGTCATTAAACTCTTGCTCCAAGGGACTTCAAGGTGACTGCAGGCCTCTAGCAAACAGAGGAAACTAAGCCCAAAAGCCCTGGAGCCAAGGGGAACATCTGGAGGACAATCATGGCTTTGCTTTGATTCCCACCTGCCGGCCACAGGCCAGGCTTGCTTGTCCCAGCAGCAGCTGCCCTGTGCGTGATGTACAGCTACTCACCCTGAGCCCCCGGGGGTTCAGCACCTTGGGGTTGCGAGAGAAATGCATGTGGAGGCTCCCGTCATCGCTGACGCTCACTGCCACCTTCTTCAGGGTCTTGTTACCGCAGTGGGCACAGAAAACCTTGGTCATGTCTGAAGTGGTCCTGCAAGACAGGGACAAAAGGGGTTTACCGCTCCCTGGGCCACAGAATACAGGCTTAGCCCATGAGCGGGATCATCCAGCAAGCACCACGTGGCCGTGCCATAGGCAGTGCCGCTCTGTGCGCACACACTCACTTGAAGCAGCCATGGCAGCGGAGGATGTAGCTCCTGGCCTGGCGGATCAGCATGCCGTTCACTGCCAGCACGTGGAGGCCCATCTGCAGCAGCACATTCTGTAACAAGGAGGAAGAAACCACGATACCATGAGCTGGGATCAGCCGGGAGTTTTAACCAGGGTCTGCCAGCCCAGGCAGCAGGAGAGGCTGATGGAAGCGACACCAATGGGCTTTGTAGAGGTCTCTGCAATGGAGAGAACTGACTAGTTTTAGGATAAAAGGAGCTGTCACAACGCTCCTGTCACCCTGTCCAGGGAATGGGGCAATGTGCTCCTCCCTCCCCGTGTGCTGGTTTAACCAGCCCAGAGGTTTGAGCAATCTGAGACTCTGCCCTCAGCCCACCCTGCTGGCCCCTCGTGCTCTGGAGCCTGGAGCGGGTCCTGTGCTGGGCAGCCACCAGCACTCACCTGCATGGCAAAATCAGTGGTGACGCAGCCGACCTGGATACCGACGGGAGCAGTGTCACAGTGCCCCCTGTCCTGCTGGACCTGCTTGAGATTGCTAGGTGTTATCCAACCCTCATCGTCGCTCTCCTCATTGTCCTCCTCTTCATCAGCACTGGCCCCATTGTCAGAGCTCTGGTGCTCCTCAGTGGGCTCTGGGCTAACGGAGATGGCTTGAGCTTTCTGCGGTGGAGGAGACAGTCAGCTACGGCACCCGCAGCCGAAGAGGCTGGCCAGAAACCAGGGCAGTGAGGAGAGGAGGCTCTGGGTCTCACCAGCAGCTCCTGCAGCTCCTCCTCGATGCTGGGCAGGGGGGCTCGCCAGTAGAGGAAGGAGCTGAACTCATCGCACTCAGGTGGGACCACGCTCCTCTCGGGGCTGGGACGACGCTGACCCTTCCCCAGGCGCTTGTGCTGGGGGGACACACAGGGTGTCCCTCGGCCATGGCTGCTCGTGGGCTCTGCGAGGCCGCATGCCAGTGCCTTACCGTGGGAGCGCTGCGGCCCCGTCCCTTACCTTGGCGGGCAGGTGGAAGCCGGCGAGGTGCAGGGGGGCCTCGGGGTGCCGCGGGGTGGAGCTCAGCCGCACCTGGGGGAGCAGCGCAGGGGGTCGGCGGGGCCCCATACCGGGGGCGCGGCGGGGCACGGCGGTAGGGGGCCCTACCTTGTCCTGGGGCTCCCAGCGCAGGCAGCCGGGGCCGTCGGTCTCGGCCTGCAGCTGGCAGGTGAGAGCAAGCACCTGCAGGTCGGCAGCCGACAGGCTGGGGTAGTCGCCGGTCTTCTTGGAGAACTCGGTCACTGCGGGGCGGGCAGAGGGGCGCCGTGGGGCCGGGCTGGGGGGGGGCCCGGGCGGCGGGGAGCCGGGCCGGGGCGGGGGGGCTGGTGCCGGTACTCACCGAGGCGCAGGAGGTCGGGCCGCGGGCGGCGGAGGCGCAGCTCGCAGGGCAGCGCGGCGAGGCGGCGGCGGGTCGGCCTGTCACGGATCTCGGCCAGCACCTCGGGCACGGTGTACAGGTGCTGCGCGATGTCCTGCAGGCAGCGCCGTCAGACCGGCCCGGTGCCCCCGCCCCCCCCCGGCCCCCCGTACCCCGGTACCTGCAGTGGGGCGGCGCTCAGGAAGGCGCCGGTGTCGGCCACGACGTGCGCCACGCGCGCCATGGCGGCCCGTCCCATGGCCCCCCCCGGCCCCCGTAGTGGCCGCGCTGCCCGCTGGGAGCCGGGGTCCGGGCGGGGCACGCCGGGAGCTTCCGCGCGGCGTGGTCAGGTGACCGGCGCGTGTCACATGACGGCGGGTGCTGGAGCCGGAAGCGGGAGCGGAGCGGGCGCCGGTAACTCGGGCGGCGGGACGGGGCGGGGGCTGTCCAGGACGGCTCGGACCCACTCCTCAGGCGCTTCCCGCTGTGCGGGCAGGACCCGCCGGGGTGCCCCGGGGGCTGCTCAGCCGCGGGCTCTGCCCGCGCCGGGGCGGTACCGGCTTGGCCCGGTGAGGCCCGGGGCCGGCGCGGGGGTCTGCCCCGGCCGCTGCCATCTCTCCTCCGCACCGCCCGCCGCAGCGCTTTGCCTCCTCTCGCTCCTCGCGGCGGCCCTCTCTGCCCGGCCCGGTTCTTTGCCGGGCGAACCGGCAGCCGGCTCCAGCTGTGGGGCAGGACCCGGCCCGGTCCCGTGGGGGTGCCCGGTTGCCGGGCCGCTGTCCCGGCCGTGGCGCGGCCCCGCGGGTGAGCCTGGTGTTCGCGGGGAGGCGGCAGGGCTGCCCGCTTCCCCGGCGGTGAGGCCGGGCCGTCGGCAGCGGGAGCGGGGAGGGCAGGCCGCCGGCGGGGCAGGCCCGGGGCCGCGCTAGGGCCAGGCCAGCCCGGGAGAGGGCGAGGGCGGGCACAGGCCGGTGGGGAGGGGAGCGGCGCCCACCGCAGAGGGGTTTCCCGGTAGCTGAGGGGTGGTTAACTTGGCCGGGGACATTAAAACAGGCGATAGCGACATGTAGAATCAGGGAAAAAGAAAAGCGGAAAAAGAGTCAAGGTTTAAGAGCAGGAAGGAGAGAGGCTGCCCAGACGGGACGGCTGTGTCACCTCACGGGCAGGTGCGCTGAGGAAAGCAGCGGCCGGGCGGCCCCAGGGCCCTCTGGTGCCACAGGGTGCCCAGGCGGCTCTGGGGGCACGGGGCAGGCACGTGGGGCCCAGCAGGAGTGGGGGAGAGCGGCAGGGCTGCGAGGGGACGCATGTGCAGCGTAGGGGCCGGGAAGGGGAAATGCCTTGGTGACAGACAGCGCTCGGTGGTTAGCGCACCCCGGGTCACCTGGGACAGTGGGCAGAGGGCGTCAGGGCCGGTGAGGCTGGCAGCACCGGGGGGTGGTTGGAGCAGAGGCAAAGAAGCGCCGGTGGCTGCGAGGGAGGAGCAGGGTCCAGAGTCCCCGCTGCAGGGGAGCGAGCCTTGGGTCCTGCTGTAGTAACTGCGCGGCGCAAGTCGCCAGTGTTAGTGTGACAACAGCCCTAAGGACGGGCGCGCTAGTCGGTCCAGCCTGGGGCTGGGCACAGGCTGGTGCAGGGGTGCTGCGCAGCTGGCTGTTCTCTGCGGGCCACCTTAATGGCACTAGTGAAATGAGCGGTGGTGCGGAGCTGGGGAGTCATAACAAACACAAGGAATAACAATATCCTAAGGGAAGGTTGGGGTGATCTGTGGGCCAGGATAATTGGACTAGGAGTAGGTGTAGTAATAGTAAGTGCAATTAGGCTCGTGAAAGATCTCCCTCTCTAAGTCGGCTGCCCCACTAACAAGGGGGCAGAGATCACCACGTGTTAGCGAGCCTCCAGCCACTGTCTGACAGAGCCAAAACAGCAGCAAGGCTGGTACCAAGTGAGGCTTTCCAGGCAGAGAGGGGTTTGTACAAGGCACCAGCCAGGCCTCGGCTGAGTGTGGGGCACTGGACAGGTTTGCCAGGTTGTGCGGGGGGGTGGGGTGGGGGTGTGAGGTCACATGGAGATGGAGAGCAGAGGCCTTGATTCACAAGAGGGCATTTAAACAGGAACCTGGCTTTGCAGTGGAGCTTGGTAAGGTCTAATGAGAATGTGGGGAGAGGGGCAGGGAAGACAGACTCCTGCACAAGGAGGGAGGTGGCAGAGGCTGGAACAGCTGGAGGTCTCATCTCCCCTTTTCATACTTCCCTCCCGCTCATCAGGATGGTGAGAGGCTGGCAGGCACTCTGGTCTAGGGCCAGGCAGGAGGGGTGCTCTTGGCTTTGGTGGCTTGGGAGGGGAATCACATATGACCCTGTCTGAGCCCTTGCTGCCCTGGGCAACAGTATTGAGGCTCCTCTGCTCCTGTGCAGAGGTGGGCAACAAATGTTCCTTATCTGCCATGCTGTGTCAGGGGCTTGCGCATGCAGGGACCCTCTGGTCTGTGACCTTGACGGTCCACAGGCGCCTGTGCTCTGCACATCATCTCCAGCTCCTCTGCCTGGGAAGTGCAGAGAGGAGGACTGCTGCCCGCAGGCTTAGGAGGATGGTGTGAGTCAATAGCTGACTCTGTGGTCCCAGGCCAAGCACCTCGTGCTTCTGCGTGATACGTGACCTCATACTTCTATTTTGTGGTCAGTCGTTTTAGCAGAGGTGCCCAATCACATATTCCATGAGCATCCCTGAGTGTTACAGCTTGTGTCCTTCCTGCCTGCTCCCTGTCCCTGCTGGGTGACTCCAGGGAAAAGCTGCAGCAGAAGGGGCAGGGGGAAGCGCTGTGCCTGCGGTGACAGTGACGTGGTGCCGGAGAGCGAGAAAGTGGTGAGCACTTGGGGAAGTGGAGGTCTGGGCTCGCAGCCTGCTCTGCAGTATGATCCTTCTGTATGTTCAGAGCAGCTGTGGTCTTTGTCCCTTCCACAGTGTGTTAGGATAGATGAGACCAATTTTTCTGTGGGGTTTTGTTGCCAGGAGGAGACCCAGGCTGCCCTCGAGGGATGCGGCTGCTTCCCTGTACTGTGACCAGACCTTCCTCTACTCTGCGGTTGTCACTGTCTCATCCTTTCCGAGGGACCCCTTGTGCTGTGGCCACGCAGGCTGCTCCTGAGCCAGTGTTGCTGCTCAGCGGCACAGAGCAGGGTGTGAGGCTGTGTATCTGCTGAAGGGTTTGGAGGGTGCTCTGTCCTCACGCCGGCTGTGACTGGCAGTCATCTTTGGGTCAGGGTAAGCTGCAGCTGCCTAAGTAGGGTGCCCAGAGGGCTGAGTGTTGCCCAGCTCGGCTCAGATATCTTCAGGCCATGGTGGCACCACTGAAGGGAGATTCTTCTCCCTAGGACGCAGCGTTTCTGTTGCCTGTGGTGTAAGGCTGGTTTACCAGGAGTGAGAGGGAACCTGTGTTTACTGGGCATGTGCATATCAGTGGCCAAGTCTCCCTGCTGTGTGGGTCACTTGCAGTGGCAGCCAGGCTGTGTTTGGGCCCAGAGAGGCTGGACCCCCCCAGTGCAGCCCCAGCTTCCTGCACAGGATGGGATCGGTGCTGAGGTGTCTCCTGTCTCTCTGCTTCCAGCTAGGGGTGATGCCATGGCCGCTGCGAGCTCCAGCAGGGCCAGGGCTGGGCCACCCTGCGAGAAGTCCCAGCTCTCTGTGAAAGGTGGGTCCCACTGCCTCGCTGGAGGTGGGGCTGGGGGTCCCGCGGTGGGGAGTCTGGATTTTGGGTGCGTCTGGTCCAGGTATGCTGCCTGCGCCCCAGGCTGGGAGATCTCGTGGGGAGCAAGGGCTGGGGCTGGCCAGCACTGCCCCGCGTTCCACGGGTGCCCAGGGAAGCTGGGCAGCCATCGGCTGGGCTCTGCCGCTTCCTCTCCCCGCTGCTGGTGGGACGTGGCTCTGTGGCCCGGCCAGGGCCGCGTTGGTGCTCCCGTGGCCGCGAGATGGCTCCCAACGCCTGGAGCTGCGTCCCTTGGAGCTCCGTCCCGGTCTCTGCCCCGCAGCCCCTGCGCAGGGCACTGCTGGCCTGGGGGGTCCCTCTGCCCAGCGGCTCTGGCAGAACCCCTTTGCCCCCAGCTTGCTCACCAACCCTGGGGTAGGTAGGGCCTTGTCTGCGGGGACTGTGACACTCCTGCAGCGTGTGGGTGAAGCTGGGGACAGGCAGTGAGCAGGGGCTGGGGGCAGGAGCACCTGCATCTGGCCATTGCTGCCATCAGGAGAATCACTTCCTGCTCCCTGCACCCCCCCCCCGCCCGCCCGGCTGAAAGCAGTTTGACTCTGCAGCGAGTCCTGGCACCCCGAGCTGGCAGGGGGGTGGGGGGTGGAGGACACCCCTGCAGCTGCCTGACCCTCTGCCTGTCCCCTCTGCCCAGTTGTATCTGTGAAGCCCAAGGCACACAGCCGCCCGTCCCGCATGAACTGCTACGTGGAGGTGTCAGGCGATGGGCTGCCCAGTGAGACCAAGAAGACGGGGAAACAGATTGGGAGCTCTGAGCTGCTGTGGAACGAGACCCTTGTCCTGTAAGTCTACGTGACCCACCTGGTGTGGGTCTGATGCCGGCGATGGCCCCGTGCTCCCTGGGGTACCCCACTGTGCTGTTGGCTGGAGCTGCTCAGATGCTGGTGATCTTTGCCCCCAGCAGATGAGGACACTGGCAGGCAGAGCCAGGCTGGAGGGCAGGGTGTTTGGGCAGGGTGTCTGCCATTGCCCTGTGGCCTTGCCCATCTCCCTCTGCTCCCTGGCTTTGGCCAGGGGAGAGCACTGCCTGTTCCCCAGGCATGGAGCAGGGATGCAGCCATCATGACAGCCCCTTTCTCTGGTCTCGGCAGGAACGTCACAGCTCAGAGCCACTTGGACCTGAAGGTGTGGAGCTGCCATACCCTGAGGAACGAGCTGCTGGGCACCGCCTCCATCAGCCTCAGCAACCTGCTGAAGAGTGGTGGGAAACGTATGTACGAGCCAGACCCCACCAGGGTCCCTCAGCTTCCACCCTGGCTGGAGCCCCCCTACCCCACCGGGTCCTGCCGCCTCGCCTGCCCCTAGGTGCTCGGTGGGGAGGAGAGGTGGTGGCTGCCACGGCTCCCGTGCAGTCCCCCGCCCCGGGAGGGAACAAGGCACCATTGTGTGCCCTGGGCCGCCTGTTGGGGCTGGGGGGCGGGGGCGTGACGGAAGCCATACCTCCGTTAGCCAGGGTGCTGCAGCCTGTGAGGAAGCACAAACCCCTCAGCTATTTGCTGCCATTTGTGGTCGCCAGAGTGTGGCTCATGACAGCAGCTACTGCATAAAGGCAGCCATTCAGGGCCTGGGCCGCGCAAGCGGCTGCGTGGGGCTGGAAAAGGCTCGCTCTGTCTTTTCCAAGCAAAGCTCCACCACTTGCAAGAGACAGACCTGGTATTGAGCGGGGAGAGGGGCCTCCCGTGCCCTAGGGGTATATGGGGCTCGTTCAAACTACTCTCCCCCATGCCAGGGTCTGGGGTGAGCCGCTTCTGGCGCTGCCAGCTGCAGGCTACGAAACCGCAGCAGTGTCCCTGCTGTGCTCCCTGTGGTGGGCAGGCTGCTGTGCCCCCAGGTGGCACCTTGTCTTGCCGGGGCAGCGAGGGCTGTGGGGAGCTGTGCTGCTGCCGCCATTGTCTCGCAAAGCCCTCGAGGACCTGAATGTCCATCCCGGGTCGTTGTGGGGCTAGGCTGCCTGTTGTTTGGGCTGTTGCTGCCAGACAGCGGTGGGGGTCTCTGCCCTGGGGCACACTCTCCTGCAGCTTTTTCTTCCCGAGGTGTGCAGATGCTGTGCTGGAGCAGGCACTGCTGCTCCCGCCCTACCTGCTCCTCTGCAGGGGCACAATCGGCTCTTTCATTAGCAGGCGTCCCAGGGGGCTATGTGGAAAATGAATGGAAAAGGCAACTGGCTGTTCTAGCTTGTCCATTAACATCCACCAGAAAAAACGTGTCAGATTTTTCCTTGACACGGTGGACTGGGAGGGAGGACTCTTAAAGCTGCAGAGCCTGCCCTGCCCTGCCAGGAAGGTGCTGCTGTGGGCTGGGGGCAGCCGGCACTCCCTGGGTGAGCCATGTGCTTTTGTCTGCCTGCCTTGCCTAGCCTGGCGTCTGCTTCCTCTTCTCTGCAGACTCAGTGCTTGGCCTTTGGGCTTTGCTGCAGCTCTGAGTGGGCCAGAGACTGCTGCTGGTGCCCTGAAGGTCCTGTGGGAGCCTAGGTGCCTGGGAGACCCTTTTCTTGAGAGGGCTCCTTGCCTGTCGAGAGGAGGGGAGCCTGTTCCCTCCGCCTGCCAGCCCAGGGAAGTGGCCAGGTCATGCAAAGGCATGTAAAGAGCATTTGGGATTTTGAGCTATCCCGAGTCAGATACTTCGTGTCCTAATGCAGCCTGTGACCCTCTTCCTGGGGAAGGCAGCGAAATGCAGGGGCCTGGCCATCTTCTCCCCCTCCTGGGAAGCACTCAGCAGGAGCGTGCCTTTCCCAAGGCTGCTCCTGCTGGGCAGCAGACCCCTTTCTGGCTTAGTTGGGTTTGTCATGGTTTTGGTGAGACTTTCTGTTAAGTTACTGTATGTGAGTGTAGCTGTGGGCTTTTGTTTGTGTTCCTGCAGTTGTTCTACTTGGTGCAGAAGAACTGTTCCGGTTGCCCTGCTTTTGGGCAGGGGTGGTATTCTGGCTGCCGGTGGTATCCATGGCAGTGCGTGCAGGCCTGCCGCCTGCCAGGGAAACGCTGGAGTTCCCCCTGTTCTTTCTGTTGGCTCTCCTGCCAAGCACGCTGCGCTTCAGGTGAAAGGTGGAAAGCCTTGGCTCTGAGGCTTGGAGCCTGGAAAAGAGGGGTCAGTGATGAGCCCGGTCAGGCCTGAGCTCCCAAGGAAGGTGGGGAGAGCCTGCTGGAGCTAACAGCCCGAGCTGTTGGACAGGAGCTGCTGCTCCGGGTGGGTCCAGCCTTGCTTTTGGGGTTGCAGTGCTTCTCACTGCCTTGGCAGGTGCCTCCAGGGCCTCTCCTCTGGCAGGCAGCACCCTCCTGCTTTCGGAGGGGATTGACCAGGGAGATGGAGAGGTGGGTAAGAATGGGCTCAATCACAGAAAATGAGCTGGAGCCTTCCACAGAGCTGAGCTGCTCCCAGGGCTCCTGTAAAACAGCTAATTTGCAATGGCACAGCCCCCTGCCCTGGCCCCGAGCTGCTGCCTGCTGCAAAGGCACCTCTTTGTTCCCAGGCTCTGGGAGCTCCTCGCCCACTCCTCCTGCAAGGTCGGAGGAACGACCCCAGGAGCCCTGTGCCAACGGTCTGTGTGGAAGCCCATACTGGGCCTTGATGGTTTCTGCTGGTGCCCCTGTGCGCCGAGCAGTGTATGTCTGTGCAGGCACTGAGTAAGCCAGGCTGCAGCTCGCAAATGGAAGTGCTCGCTTTTATTGCTCACTGCTCGGGTTGCAAGTTACATCAACAGGCTCCTGTTTCTTGAGTGGCACCACATGCCAGGGTTTTACAGATCCTGCAGAGCCTTTTCCTTCCCTGCTGCTGTGCCCCAGGCAGAGCTGCTGGAGCTGCGGCCTCGTGGGAGCCTCCAGGAAGCCAGCAGCAAACCCCCAAACCTCTGGAAAGCTGCAGATTGCCGCCCCCCCCCCCCCCCCCATCACGGATGGGATGTCAAAGGAGCTCTGCTGCGTGCCCCAGCAGCAAAGGCTCTGAGTGAGGAGCTATGACGGCAAAGGCTCAGAGCAGCTGAGGTGACTGCTCAGTGAGCCGGCTCCATCCTCCTGGGCCATAGTCTCATAAAACTGGTCATCCAAGCGCGTGAGTCACTGCGGGTGGGACTGTGTCTGCCCTGCATCACCTTTCAGGTGTCGTGTCCTGAGTGTTCTGCAGAGCTGATGGCGCTGTGACCACCAGCCCTGTGCCCTGGCCACCCCCAGGCTCTCTGGGTGGGAGGCTGCTCTCTGTGCCCCTGTCAGCCAGTGGGCAGGGTCTGCTGGCTCCTGCCCTGCCCTGGAAGGGCTGTTCTGCAGGTGCCAGCTGTGCCTGGTCAGAGACAGCGGGCTTCTTGGCTTTCTGCTCCTATCTTGTCTTCCCTCCCAGGGCTGTGATGGTTCAGAGGAAAGAAGCAGAAGTCTGAGATCATCCTGGTTATACCTGGCAGATAAATGGAGTGGGACACAGTTGTCCCTAAGTCACTGGTGGCTGAGACTGGGTCAGCAGCATGGACAAAGCTTCCCACTGCCTGGGGTGACTCTTATGTGTTACCTGGGACAGTAAAAATTGTCCCTTCCCCTACAGTCTGGGTTCCTCCTTGGTTTAGGGATGGCTGTGGGAAGTCTAACTGTCCCCCAGCTCCTTCCCAGAGGGCCTGTAGCCACAGCATGGAGTCATTCCTTTGGCTGCAGATCCTGAACAAAGTGTAAGCTAGTCTTCCCACGCCGAGCACCAGGGAGGTGGGTGCTGCCCACTCACCAGCCCTGAGCTTGGGTTAGCGTGGGGGTGCCTGGCACCCGGGGGAAGCTGGTATGGCTCTGTGCTCCCACTGATGCTGACAGCGAGCGGCCCCGCTGATGGTGTTGCTGCCCTGCCTTTTCTGTCTGGTGCCAGGGTGATTTCAGGGCAGAGTCCTGGCTCTGGGGTTTGATTCTTCTGTGGATTGATGGCATGGCAAGTAGGTTGCTGGCTGGAGCGTCTGGTTTTCGGGGTAGCCCAGAGGATCTGCTTATCTTCCGTTGGCATAAGCAGCAGTCCTGGCTGCTCCACGGGGAGCTGCTCTTGAGGGGCGATGGTGAATGCAGCTTTGATTGTGTGGAGCCGTTTAAGTGGAAACTGGCCTTTGCATCCAATGGAACTGTGCAAAGAGGGTTTGGGGAGCTGAGAAGGGTGGGAAGCATTGCCCGCCTGTCTGTCTGGAAGTTTTCCTGGCTGCGTGCACGAAGATGGAGCCACCTCACCCAGGGAAGAGGTAGAGGGGCTGCCCACTCCCATGTGGCAGCTCTCTGGTGCTTGTGCCCATGGGTGTCAGACGTGTGTGGTTCCTGGAGGTCCCGGAGGGCTCGGGCTTGGGCTCAGCTTGGGGCCGTTATTGCACTGGCTGCTACCAGCCTTATTTTGTGGAACCGTAAATCCGCTTAATGGACTGGGTGGGAATTCCAGCTCACCTTCGCTAAATGGGAGCTCTGATGCTGTGTGCAGGGCACTGGAAGTAGCTGAACTGAGACCTTATTCAGGACCAAATCACCCCCCGACCCCCTCCCAAAATAATAATAATCCCTCTGACATTCTGGCTGCCGACAGGACACAGGCAGCCTTTGTGCTCAGCCATTCAGGGGACCCTCTGTTGGTGCAACAGCAATGTCCCTTTGTGCGTCCCGCGTGCTGGATGGGGACAGTGAATGGAAGGTTCTGCTAGTGTTTATTTTCTTTAAAAAAGCTGAAGGGGGTGGAGAGGGGGAGAAGGAAGCCGGCTGGGAGGTTCATGTTCACATCCTCCACTTGGAGACACCTTGTCTTTGCTCCTGCGCTGCCGCCCCCTCGGCTGGGCGCCCGCACAATGAGGGCTTGTGCGGCTCCGGCGGGGAGAGCAGCGCGCTCGGCTGCCGGGTGCTCGCAGGGGGGGATGGAGGGGACCCCTGGAGCGTGTGGGCACGACTTCCGTACGGCTCGGAGAAAATGCAAATTCCTATGGCTTGGAGCAGCCAGGGAGGAACAGGGTCTGGATTTGTTCTGGTTTTTGGCCGCGCTCAGTAGCATCTTCTGTCTCGGGCTCTTAAAACCGATGGTGAGATCGGTTCCCCTTGGAAGCAAAGTGAAAGCAACTCCTTTAGGCAGAGGGGTAAGACCAGGCTTAGCAGAATCCCTTGTCTGATCATGGGCAGGTAGCGAGTGACAGAGTTGGGCTCCAACCTCTGTGCTATGCCCCCGTGAGCATGTGCTCCAGCCGTGCCTGGACCCTGGGTGCTGAGGGGACGTGTGCTTCCTTGGCATTGAAAACCTGAGACTCTTTCATGAGATCCACAAGTGCAGCCTGCCCCGCAGCCCTGCCTTCACAGCACACCCTGTGGCTCTGGGCTTCGGGGTGCCTGTGGAGCGCCCTGTGGGGCAGAGACCCCTCGGAGGAGGTGGTGGTGAATCCCAGCACCAGGCTGCCTGCCCTGTGGCTGGGCTCCCCCTCACAGTGCTGGCTGGCTTGGAGGATGGATGGCTACCAGCCATGGGCCAGTGCATGTGGTGTGAGTGCCAGACACCTTTGCCATCCCTTCGCAGCTGCGCGAGGCCGGCAGGCGTTCCATGGGGAGCAGCAGCTCCGGCCGGGGAAGGAGGGCAGGAGCCTGTCTCCAGGCGGTATGAGAGGTGTGTGGCTGCTTCTGGTCCTGGCAGTGGCCAAGCTGGTGCGCAGCAGCACCGTGGTCTCTGTGCCTTCACCCCAGTGCTGTCAAGGGCTGGGCTGGCCGCTGGGAGCCATAGGTGCGGTTTGGGTGGCACTTGCACACCCTGGCACCCCGCCAGCGTGTCTCACCCCAGAGCTAGAGGTGGGACAAGGGGTCTGTGGGGAGTGTGTTCCCATCCTCCTCCTGCTCCCGCTGGCAGGTACCACACCCTGTCCCCACTGCAAACCAGGACAAAGCAGGTTGCTAAAAAATGGTGCCGTTGTCATGAGCAATCTGTGTATAATAAAAATATTATTTAAGCAAATGAGTCAGGAAGCGTCTGGGCTGGTGTCCCAGGCTGGCGCAGCCAAATTTTTCTGGCCTTCTGTGGCGGAGCTGGGTGTTTCGGTCCTGCTGGCTCCAGCAGGCATCGCTGCCATGGTGGGAGAGCCCTGCCTGCCTGTGGACACTGAGGGTTCTGTTGTTCTCCCACTTCCCATGGGGATGCAGCCCTGCGGTGGGTGGTTAGCCTGCGTGGCTGGGGGCGACTGCAGGAGGTATACGGGCAGCCCCTTCGCACGATGCCTTACTCCAGCCATGCTGGGTGCTGGTGGCTTCCCAGTGGCACTGGGGACACCCCTTGCTGCTGTCTCTGTGCAGTAGAAAACTGTCAGGAGGCCTTGGAGGAGCTGGAAGGGTTGTGGGTGCCTGTCCAGGGGTGCAGGGAGGCAGAGAGCTGCAGCTGCCAACGTGTGTTGGTGAAACAGGGCAGGCACTGGGTGCCTTGGCGCGTGGCAGCATGTGGCTCATCAGCTCTCCTCCCCTGCCACTGCAGCCCCTCGCTCCGTGCCCGCGGGGAGAACAGCGAGTGGTGTTCCTGGAGCCGTTACCTCTGGGCAAGCTGTGGTGCCCAGCTGTGTGTCGAGCTGTGGCTGGCAAAGTCTCACTAAGCTGATGGAGCCAAACTGGCTCATGAGAGAGGGGAGTGGAGCTGGCAGCCATCTCCAGGAGCCTCCCATCCTATGCTACCCACTCCAGAAGCTTCTGCGAAGGCAGTCTGATGCCACAGCAGAGCATTTTGTGCTTTGGGGCAGCCCTTTGTGCCGGTTTTATTCAGTGAGATTGATGCATGGGGATGTGGATGGAGGGATGTGCCTGGGGCTTTCCTTTGCTGCTTACCTGGGTTTTCTAGGTAGCGTGAGGATACCCCCAATTTTGAAAGATGCTGCTTGCTCCTCTGCAGCAGGCCAGGACTTCAGGCACCACTGGCCATGTAGCCATTGGCCTGCTTCATGTCCCAGGCACCTTCTGGTGGTTGCCCTCATGTAGGACCCTTCGTGACCCATGTGTCGTGTCAAACCAGCCGAACCTCTCAGTTTTCCTGCCATGATCTTCCCCGTAGCCCTGGCTTCTGGATCTGTGAGCAATGGTGGTGCTGGCTGTCACAGCCAGGGCCCTGGGGCAGGTGCAGCCCGTGTGAGAGGGTGGAGGGACCCCGCTTTGCGAGCAGTGGCTGGTGAAGGAGGGTCTTCCCCAGGAGCTGCTGGTGGGGCTGGCCAGGTGTCCTCTGGCAGTGTTGGTTGGTGTGTGTATGTGTGGGGCCAGTGCTGGTGGTAGTGCTCTCTGGGACCACTGGCCCTGAAGGATTGGGCACATTGTCCTCGGGGGATGTGGGGAGGCCTGGAGGGGACCAGGAGGCTGATGTCCCGCATCATGGGGGAGCTGGGGTGGTGGAGCCATCCTCCGTCACGGCTGGCATCCTGCGTGGTGACTGCTTGGTCTCTTTCTCCATGTCCCCTCGTCTCCCACAGTGGAGAACAGGCAGCTGACCCTGGACCTGCAGGCGGAGAACAAAGGCAGTGTTGTCTCCAGCGGAGAGCTGACGATTTTCCTGGACGGGCCTGCTGTTGATCTGGGAAGCCTGCCTAATGGCAATGCCGTGACAGAGGGTGAGTGCCACCCGTCTCCGCATGCATGCGGCGGCTCTGAGCACGAGGCGGTGAGCAGCAGCGGGGAGAGGAGTAGGGCTGAGAGCACGGCCCCCGCGACCTCTGAGCAAGCGTCCGAGTGCCAGCAGCCGCCGCCTCCTCCCCCAGGTAAGGCTCTGGCCCCTGCTTGCCCCGACCCTGGGCTTGCGCACGGGCTCCCGCGGGAGCAAGCATGTGGTGGGGCAGGAGCAGAAGCGTCGACAGGCTCGCGCCCTGCCTCCCCGTGAGAGGAGTGGCCCTTCGCCAGGCCCTGCTTCCCTCGCTGTCCTCTGTCAGCTGGGGAAACGCTTCTGTATTTAATGAACCGCTCAGAAAAGGGCTTCCTGCAGCAGAGGGTGTGCGGAGATGTGATGTCTGACCCAGTGGGGCTGCCAGGGCAGAGAGCAGAGCTTGGACTGGCAGGGGGTTGCGTGTTGTTTTCCCTCAGCTCCCCTTCCTTGCTGGGAGATGAAGCCTGTGAAATCTGGGCGTCTTAAATGCGGCCGCTCTCCTGGTGCTGCCAGTTGTGCAGAGTCCTGCGTTCCCCTTCCCTAGTGCTGTGCTCAGGGCCACGGGGTGCTGTGGGAGTGGGCTATGCCATCGCACAGCAGTGGGGGAGGAGAGCAGCTTGGCGTCAAGGCAGGGGGTCCTTTGCTGGTGGGTCTGTTCTGTAATGTGTGGGGCTGGTGTGCTTTTGGGTCTCCTTTCTGGAAGGAGGGAGGGAAGGAAGGAGGATGGAACTAGTAGGTGCCTCAGTCTTTTTCTTCACCTGCTTTTTCTTTACCCATTCAGGGTCCCAGATACCTGGACGGGACCCCAGCAGCATGGCTGCGGCCACAGAGGGCAGACACCAGCCTCCCAGTACAAATTGCTTTGGAAGCAGACCAAGGTAAGGGTCCCGTGCTGGCAGCACTTGTCAGTCCGGTATTGAGTGGTTATTGCAGCCGTGAGGCAGCTGAGAAGTGTCTAGATCATTCTTGTGCAGCGGGCCCTGCTCTGGATCTCTGAGGATGTGTGGAGCAGGGGTGGGCTGGCTGCCCTCCTGGAGGACAGCAGAGCTGGGAGGTGCTGAGGGGTGGCCATACAGCTGGGGTGCGGCTGACCTGAGCCTCTCAAAGTATTTATTTCTCAAGGAATATCAGGTCTGTGATGGTCCTGACAGTTCCCACCACTTGCTCTACTGGCAGCCAAAGGAATGGTCTGTCAGGGAGATGTGGGGCAGGCTGTGACCAGGCAAACCAGCAAAGGTCCCTTCAGATGGGGATTACGGGGACCCCAGCTCTTGCCTCGAGCAGAGCCTTGGCCAGGCACTGGGCCAGGCTGGGAAGCACAATGCCCCTCTGGGCAATGGTCACAGGGGGACACTTCCAAAGGTCCAGGGAGAGCAGAAGAAGCAGAGCTGCAGGGAAATAACAGCTGCTTCCAAAGGAAATGAGATGCTCGGGCACCAGGCCATCCTGTGCCTGGCACAGTGCCCTTCCTTGCCTTCTTGCTGGGCTGGAGTCACTCAGCACTGCTCCTTTTGGAGCTGTGGTTATTGAGAGACGTGTCACACTGTCAACATGGAGTTGAATTTAACACCTATTTATATTTCCAGAGCATGGCAGTGGCCCAGCAGCCTATACAGATGTTCTGGTTAGAAGTGTGCCTGTAGAGAGGGCGCCTGTGGCCTGCCCGATAAGAGATTCTGCATGTCCCCAGGCTTAGGAGCGCTCTCAGCAATAAGCCCCACACCTCAAACTCTTCTGCGCCTTTGTCTGCTGGGCACAACCAAGAGACATGCAAAGGGGAGGAATACTTTTGGCTTTAAAAAGTGACCCTGTCCTTCCATATCGTGCGTTCCTCTCCCACACGAGGAGGGAGTGGGACAGGGAATTGGGAAGAGGTTGCTGAACAGAGTTTGTGCTCTTTTGTTGTGGCTGCTCCCCTCGGTTCCTGCTGCCCAGGTGTTAAAGCCTTTGGAGGGGTGAGAGAGTGCTGACGGGAGCTGGACTTTGCAGCCACTTAGCAGCTGTCAGTAGGTGCTGGAAAGCCTGCAAAGAAAGTTCTAGCTGGGGAGGATCAACATGGTGACTGCTTATTTCTAATTCCTGACTGCTTTCTGATTGTCTGTACGTAGTTTCTGCTTTTGGTGTCGTCTCGACCTGTGAGCGTGCAAGATAAGCATGGTGAGGTCTGGCCAGGGGACCCTCTGAGACCTACCAGGTGTGCTTGCCATCATTAAAAATCCCATGGCTGCTCTGGTACTGGAAACTTTCTACTTAGTTTTCATTTCATCCTATGCTCACCTGAATTTGGAGTGATGTCCAGAACAACCCTACAGTTTGATGTAGTGCTGTTACATGGGGCAGAGCATTGCTGTACGTACCCACCATGGAAGCAGCTGCCTTCTCTGGAGTGGCATATGGGTCCTTTGCGCTTGGGAATGCTGTTTGATGTTGGCTCTGTTTATACACAGAGCTGTGTTTATTTTCATGGGCTTGGTGATGGATGCTGGCAAACTCATTCGCAGGCAGGAAGCAAATAAAAGGGTCATTCTTTGCTCTTCAGCTATTTCTACACTGTCCCCTCAAGGGAAACTGCTTGGTCAGGGCTTCTCTTTCTTCTCCTGAACAAATGTCATCTTGGGATTTGCTGCTAATCTTGGTGACGGGGTGTGAAATTCCACAGCCCTCTGTGCAGAGAGAAAACAGAGTCCAGAGGTCCCCAGCTGAGAGCTGGTGCCGTGGGTGCCGAGAGAGCTGCCATAATCCCCGTTTGTCTTGTGGTGACCAAAGGGGCCTCTTCTGACAGCAGGGAATAAAGCAGCCTGGTTTGCTGCTCACCCTACAGAAAGGCTCTGGCTGGTGAGCCACGTCGGGCATTGCAATCTAGGCACGGCCATGAGTAGCTGCTGTCACCTGTCACGAGCTCAGGCAAACTCAAGCGATTTTTTTCCGTGCAGCCTGCTTTGCTTTCTCTGCTTGTGTGATGTTCAGTAGTCACCGCTCAGGTGGCAACGGGAATGAGCATCTCTGAGGGTGGGTGGGAAGCGCTCCTCTGGTCACTCAGATAAAGTATTTTCCTTTGTGAAACCCCTTGCTACGCGAAACCCCACATGTGGCTGTGGGGTGTCCCCAGGCGTGTGGCTTCTGGTGTGACACAGCATCAGTGAAAGACCGGGGGAGCTGCCGTTACCAGCTGCAGCCCTGGCGCACAGGCAGGGGAGAGGCAGCAGTGCTGCACGGCGGGTGTGCTGCCCGCTGCTGCACGGGGCCGGGGGTCTGCTCGGTGCCTTGGAGAACAAGCTGTGAGATGGGTCCAGTCAGCTGGACAGGGGTGGGCAAGAGGAATAGGCTGGGTCTGGGGGTTTCAGAGCCAGGCACCTCTTTGGCTGCACGTCCCGCTGCCATGGGGCGAGGGGGTGTTCCTCCTGCCCCGGCTCTGGGGTGGTGGTACATGGGTGACATCTCTGCTCCCGGCACTGCAGGTGTGAGGGCTGCGTGCTGGGGGACGTGGCTGCCTCCTCCCGTCTTTGCAGGGCCAGGGGGAATTTCTCAGCTCCGTGTTTTGGGAGCTGAGCCCCCACTGTCCACACGGTGCCGAGGCTCTCCCGGTCACATTTCCCAGTGGTTGTGCCCTGACCTGCTCCACAGCCAGCGCTGGTCCTGGTTGCGTTCTCTGCCCTCCCTCTGCTTGGGCCGCAGATCTGGTGATCTGGTGCGCTGAAACCAAGACTGGTGCTGCCACCTCTGCTGGCACCTCGTGCCAGGACTTTCTGGGCACCGCAGTGGGAGGAGGTGGCCGTTCCTGGGTTTCATGCCCAGGGCCTATGAAGGTGATGCCACTTTCTTCTTCTGCCTCCAGCCTAGGAGCGGCGATGGGGCAGAGCACACGGCAGGGCAGCCACCCGAGGTCCTTAATCAATAGGGGACAGCAGGGGTCTTGTCAGCTGCCTGGGAGATGTGCTCCCCACGGCATGCCCCGCTCCATCCCACCAGTGTGGCTGTGAGAGGCTGTTCCCATCTGCGCTCTGCCGCCTTTTCTCCCTGCTCCTATTTTAAGAGCACGCTCCCAGCCCGCTGCGCTCAGTGGGCTTGCTGGGTTTGTTTCCATGTGTCTATTAAAAGACAATGCCCAGATGGGAGCACTCGTAGGAGGGCTGGGCTGGGCGGCGGGTCAGCTAATTCAGGCCTGGTAGCTCTGTGTGGCCAGCTGGCAGCCTGCAAGCATCCTGTTTTGGTTTCTAAAAACACCCCGGGCAGCTCTGAGCACATCTGTGCTGGGGAGGGCAGGGACCAGCTCTGTCCAGTGCCGAAGGGGCTGCTCCCAGCAGGGCTGGCTCCTGGTGGCGGTGCCACCTGCCTGCTCCCCTCTGGCCATGGGGGCTGGGGGCTGGATGTGGGGCCGTGGGTCCTGGACAACTTTTGGGATGTGTGTGGTGCTAGTGTGCCCCGCTGAGCCCCAGGGGTGGATAAGGGCAGCAAGGGGGAACCGTCACCTCCGGGCCAGCGGAAGAGGAGCCTGTTATGCGCCTGCAGCTGCTCCAGGTCCCCAGGTGCTGGTGGCCAAAGCAAACCCCCAGCATGTGGCGGTGTCCTGGGGGTAGCCAGAGGTTCTGGAGTGAGCTCACCATCTGAGGAGCCCCTGTGCAGGGCTGTGCCAAGGCCCATCACTAGTCGAAGCAGCCTTGCAGCTCCTTTTCAATGGGCTGCTCTGCCCGAGGCTCTTATCTGATCTATTTTTGACAGTCTCCTGCTTTCCCATGTCTCCTCCCAGTCCCAGCCCTTCCTCTGCCCGCTGTCATGCGCCGCTCCCCAAGGAGAGCGGCTTCAGGGTGAGTGGGAAGAACGAAGGGCTTGCTGCTGGAGCTGGTGAGGGTGGCATGACTGGTGCTGCCCTGCGCTGCCAGGCTGCTGTCCCCTCCCAGCTCCAGCCCTGCCATGTGGGGACAGTTTGTGGGTTTTGCCCTTTTAAGGGAAGAACTTGGCTGGGGCAAACTGAGATCCCCATCCCTGTGCTCCTCACCCTCTGTGGGCGCTGCCATCCTGGGTGGAGGCATCTGGGCTCTGCCTCTGCTCCCCTGGGCACAGGGTGCGTGAAGGCAGCGTCTCCCCCGCTGCCCTGCCCTGGCCCCCTCCCCATTTCCAGTAACCACCAGGCTGCTCTGCTGATGGGAAAACTCACCCTTTCCTTGGATGCCTTCAGGCTGCCTCAGGGGCCCAGGGCAGTTGGAGGGGGAGAGTTTGCTTTGGCTGCCCTGGCCACGGGACGGGACGTGTGGCATAAGGAGGAGAACCCCCCCCCCCCCGAGAGATGGAGCAGCTGCATCTGAGCCGGTCACAACCTGTGCCGTGATTTAAGCTGCCATCTTTCCCTGCTGCTTGCTCCCTCCTGTGCCAGAGGCCACAGCTGTCACTGTAGCAGGAACGCTTGCACCTTCCGCACCTGCTTGTGGCGGGGGAGGAGGCACCAGCGAGGGCTCCCACCACGGCGCAGGAACCGGGGCTGCCGTGGGGTCTCTCCTGGGACCTTTGCTGCTGGGGTGGATGGAACAAACTGCCGGGGGCTGCCACAGCTTGGTGCTGCAAGCCGGCTTCTGGCCACGAGTGCCTGAGGCTGTTCCTCAGCAAGTGGGGCAGCTGAGTGAGCACCTGCAAGCAAAAGCAAGGTCATTGTCACCCAGGTTACTCTTCCATGGAGCTCTGCCGCTGGCAGATGGGTGCCAAGACCTGCAGGCAGGCTGGCAGGTCCATGTAAGCAGCGCGAAGTTCAGTGCCCAGCCAGAGGAGCAGAGGCACGTGGCTGCATCCTGGCCGTTCTCGGGGCTGGGGGGGTCCGATGGTTGTGCTGGGCAGGAAAGCAGCACAGGGCTGAGGCCAAAAGGCAGGAGTGGGGTTTTCTTTGTGAGGCCAGGCGGCGTGTCTCACCTCCCGTGTTTCTTTCCCTTGCAGGATGCACCGGCATGCGGCTGGAGCGGCCAGGCAAAACACGGGGAGTGGAGAGCAAAGTCCCAGTGCTAGGAGCCGGCACCGGCAGCAGGCCAAGAGCACGCAGCATGCCGGCATGGCCAACGGCACAGCCAACGGCACAGGTGAGCCAGCCCTCGTGGGAGGAGGGGGATCGAGCTTGGGGGCTGCGTCGGGTGGGAGAAAGTTAATTTCTGCTAAGGTAATGGACCTTATAGGGCCTGGGAATTTCCTCCCTGTGAACTGATTGATTTTTGTTGATTTTACTTTAGACAAGCTGTGTAGCCTTGCAGAGCGCACTGGTAGGATCCGTTCTGCCTGTCGGGAGTAATTTCTGTGGCTCTTCTTTGGAGTCTCCCTGACAAAAAACACTGCATCCAGCTCCAGGTTTTTAAAAGAATACTAGGATGGCAGCGTCACTGATGCCACAGCAGGGAGGACAGTTATCATATCTGAGTGGATGTTTTTCAGGGTTTGGAGCATTCAGCTGAACTTGTCAATCAGTCTTCAGCAAAAATGTTTTGAGCTCTTTGCCCGCTGAAGTGGGGGGGAGCAGCTGTCTGTCAAGCACCAGAGAAGGCACAAACCCACCTCTCTAAAGAGAGCTGACTCTTACACCAGAAGGTATTTTTGGAAAGGTTTCTCTTGTCTTTTCTTGGGTTTGTCCGCAAAGCCATAAATACTTGTGGAGCAGGGACTGGGACCTGCTGAGTGCCTGACTGTGAAGCCACAAGCGGCTCATCTGGTTTGCTTCTCTGGCTCTCCTGGAGCCAGCCAAGCAGTGCAGCATCTCCCACTCCTCTGCACAGCTTTTGCAGGCAGTGCCACCCTTTCCTTTGCTTTTGTCGGAGACCTGGAAGGAGGAGCAGAGTGCTTTGTTTTGGATAGAAGGAAATGTTTTGTTCAACCCAAAAGGAAGATTCTGCCCCCCCCCCCGCCCCCCATTTCATTGGAAAAACCTGGAGCAATGCAATTTCAATTTTACCAAAACCCATTTTGGGAGAGAGATGGGAGAGCAGAGGGCTGATGTGAAATGCTGCCTTTCAGCTGTCACTCCTGTGCTCCCCTCCTCAGTGCTGTGGCTCGTCTCTGCCCTTCGGTGTGGTGCTGTAGTGGGAGCAAATGCTGCACGGTGTCCCCTGTGCCCACCCAGCCCTTCCCGGTGTCCTCACTGTGCAGGGGACACTCCCTTTGGCTGTGGACAGAGTTTTTGTTCCCGAGTACAACTTGGCTCCTTGGCTTTGGTTTGTTTAAATTGTGTTTTATTGCCCTGGTCCCAGCCTCCCCAGTGGCTTTATGACCGTGCTGTCCTCATCGCTGTTTACCACTCACCAGCCTTCGTGTCTCCTGCAAGTCCTGTCAGCAATGATTTTACACTTGAGGATAGGTAGACAAGTGTTTCGGATGGCTGGGTTTAGTGCTGGACACCCTGTCTTGCACTCTGTGGAATGCCTCTAGAAACCATCCTCTTCCTCCTCAGTTTAGCACATTTTGGTGACGTTACAGTGTTTTTTGAGCAGACTGTTGCAAGAACGTCCCCATTACATTTGTCACTCACAGCTGTAATTTCATCTGACAATAAAAGGAGATTATTTCATGGCGTGTTTTCTCCACAGCCATGTTGCTTAGCCCTAGCTGTGTTCCCCTGGAGCCCTTCCTTATCAGGTGAACTTTGGATCAGCTTTTCCCTTGCTTTGTCCAGGACTGAGATCAAACTGGTCACAGAGCAGTTACCTGGGTCGTTCTGCAGGTTCCCTTCTGAAAATTGGCACAATGTGATTTGAAGCTTCTAAAGTTGCCCTTTCCCAGGCTGGCTAGAAGCGAGTAGCAGGCAGACTTCCTCAGCTGACTCTTGCGGTGCTCCGGTGGATGTTGCTGTGAGCCTGCTGACCTGGAAATCCTCATCGCCGGTAGATGCTGCCTGAGGGGCTCCTTTAGTTGCTGATGGTGTGTGCCAGGATTCCCCCAGTGCCAGAAGATGCTGCCCAGCTACTCTCCAGCTGCAAAGCAAAACTGTCCTGCGCAGCCTGCCTCTTCTGCAGAGTGTCTGTAGTTCTTCAGTCTCCCGTCTGTGGGGGTTTATACCACTGTGAATTTTTTTCCTACAATACATAGAATCATAGAATCATTTAGGTTGGAATCTTTAAGATCATCAGGCTCAACCGTTAGCTCTGGACTACTTGGGTTTGTAGATACAGATGCTTCCTTTACAGTTTTCTACATTTCTCAGCTCCAATTTGTGGAGTTCTGCCTGCATCTCTTACTTCTTTGTTATTTGTTGCTGGTTTGTTTTTAATGCTTTTGCTTTGCCACTGAAGCCAGGATGTCTTGCAGCAAAAGTTATCCTCTGCTGGACTGCCAAGCCTCAGGGTTTTTTGGCTATCTAATAAATATTCGTCAAACAAATTCCCTTTCTTTTTTTTCTTTTTTCTTTTTGTCGGCATTTTCCTCCTCATCAGTTTTCTTTGTAATTTTCCTTTGCTCTGTCCCTTCCCCTTTCCTTTTCCAAAAGTTCAGTGGAATTCAGCAATGTTTAGCCCTTACTGGTGGAGCTGACTTGCTGAGCCTGGGCTTCCCTCTGCCTGGGGGGGATGCTGCACCCGCAGTTTCTGAGCTCCTGCTGTTACCTGAATTCCCATCAGGCACACAGCGTGTTTGCAAGTGGCAGAAGAGATACTGAGCACAAATGCAAAGTACCCTCCGCTTTTGTTTCAGGACAAAGGCGGTGGTTCCCAGAGGGATCTGACTGCTGGGTGAAGGAGGTGCTGCCTTTGCTGCAGGCTGCAAGCACCTGAGTCCCGTGCTTGGGTGGTAGTGGCTGCCGCGCACCATGTGCTCCGCTTCCGTCGGTGCGGTAGGTCAGCTGGGCCCCTGTTACCCTGTCTGGGTGCTAATGTCTCTGCTCTCTGCCTTCCCAGTGAATGGAGAAGCGGTGGGTGCTGCAGACATTGAGGAGGAAAGGCCAGCAGTGGGAGCGAGTGTACCAGCCCCGGTGGCGCTGAGTGTGGCAGACAGCTCCGTTGCTCCTGCCCTTCCTGCCTTGACCAGCTCTGGAGAGGCAGAGGAAGCAGCCACTGGCTCCAGTGCCCCACCAGCCCGTGCAGCGGTGCTAGCCCTGGATGCTCTGCCCCCTGGGTAAGGTCTGCCTTCTGCTTGAGACTTTTGTTCCCCTAACAGGGTCAGCATGACATGGAGCACCTGTGGCCCTTGGGGAGGAGGCATGGCCCTGCAAGAATGGCTGGGGGGCCACGAGCAAACGGGGGCACTGCTGTGTGCTGGAAGAAGAGGGTGTTTGAGGGAGGGGGCTGTGCTGCACCAGGAGTCGGTGGAAATGACGGTGGTCAGCAGAGCAGAGAGGGCCTGGAGGCATCTCATGGGGATGTCTGTGCCCCTCACTCGCCTGGCACCGCCTGCCCTCCCCCATCTGAGCCAGGGCTTGACTGTTGTGGATTCGTCCTCTGGGTTGGAGTCTGATCTGTGTCTGCTGTGGGTCTCTGGGGTGTAATAAACAGCGAATCGCATCTCCGCAGCAAGCAGCTCCTCAGCATCCATGCCCAGGGGAGCAGCAGAGTCCTCTCCTCTCCTGGGGCTGCTGAAGGGGTCAGTCAGAGGGAAATGTGTGAGAGAGTGAGTGTGGACTTCCGTGGAGCTCCCACTGAGCAGGAGGGCACGAGTGTGCACGCCAGAGATGCTGTGGAGGCATTGGCCACTGCTGAGGGGCGGTGGGCAGGATCCTTGTATAGCTGAGATCCCTGGTGCGGCTGCTCCGCATCATCCTCCTCCTCTGTGGGCTGTGGGGAAGGGGCTGGGAGCCGCGCTGGGGCTGGCTGAGCCGCGCTGGGGCTGGCTGAGCCGCGCTGGTGGGCGCACTGGCTCTTGGTGGGGGTGGTGTCGGGCTCTGGGCTCAGCGCCCCTCTGGGCTGCAGCTGAGCCATTCTCCCCTTGTATTTGAGACACGTTTAACTCTGGACTGCGAATGTAAAGCGGCGAGAGGGGGGTTGAAAATGGCTTGTGTTTGGTGTGAAGGGAGCTGTTTATTTTCCTTTGGCTGAGGCGATGCCTGGGAGGTCAGGGCCTCGCTCGTGTGTCAGTCACAGGTAATTAGGGTTAACGGCTCAGTGTGCCTTTATGCTGGGTGTGTGAGGGTTTCTGTTCTCTGGCCTGGACGCTTCCTGTTTCCAGGCAGCTGGAAAAGTCCAGTGCTCTGAAAAAGGTCTTTATTCCAGTCAGAGCTTATGCCTCTTTCTGCTCCTACCAGGTAGACTGAAGGTCTCATTTTCCCCACCTCTGCGGAGCCCAAGGTGGAAGCGGGCTGTCGTTTCTTTCCCAGGGCGGGGAAAGACACAAAAGCTCCGGAGAGGAGCCCGCGGGTATCCCAGGATTAGGGTTTCTGGAGGCTTGGGGAAGTTGCAGGCACTGCTTTGTAAGACATGGCATACTTGCGTTTACCTGGTCCGGCTGGGTGGAAGCGTGGCCCATGTCCGCCCCGTGCCTGTCCCCCTGTGGTGCTCGTGCCAGCAAACCGCGCGTGTCAGAGCGGCGAGGAGATAAGGCTGTTGTGCTTTGGGAGATGGCTGGAGAAGAGCAGTGAAGGGGTAGTGAGCCATCCTCCGGGATGAGCTTGTGGAATTTGGAGATCTCTGGAGACACCTTTGAATAATAGCTTGTGTATCTGACCCTCCCTGTCCTGACCATGGGATCCGTAGAGGGGAAAGAGGGCAGCAGCGCTCTTGCACGTGCTGTCCGAGTTACATGCTCGTGCTGAGCTGGCTTGGGCAGCAGCTGAGCTGCTTGGTCACATGGAAACCAGGCATAAAGGTCTTCCCAGGTGAAGGAGGGCTGCAAACTGAGTCTGTTGAGGTCTCCACGGTGCAAGCCCTGCCCTGAGAGCTGCCGGACCAGGTTCTGGGCTAATGGGGATTTGTACAAATAGAGATTTGCTAAACGGGGACTGCACAAAACACTGTGGCCCTGGAGTAGTATAAATGAGCTTCTGGGCATCTCTTGAGACCTGAACTAGGGCGGCTGATCTTTGGCTGGCTTGCCACACCAGGGTATTACTCTGACTGGTGGTTTGGGGCCCAGCTTGGGAGGTGGGGATGTGACTGGCTGGGCTGGTGGAGGCAGCGGTGTCTCAGGCAGAAGGGATGCAGACAAAACCAGGCTACTTCAGCTCTGGCAGCAGCGTGCTCTGCGGAAAGGGGTGCAGGATAGTCCCTCACTGACCCAGAGCCTGCAGGGATGGCTGTGCAGTGTGTTGCAACCCCTAAGTGATGGCTTTTGCTTTGCTGCTCCCAGGAGCAATGTCCCCTGCAGAGCTGTCAGTCATCCTGGCACTGAGGAGCCAGAAAGCCATCATGTCCCTCCTGCTTTCCACACAAGCCCTGCCTCATTCTCTGAGTGCCTCCTTTCATTCGTGGGAGCGTGGAGAGCAGTGGTGCTCGGCTTCCCTTCAGCCTCTGGAGGGGTGGCAGCTTTTTCTAGCTGTGTGCCGGTGGGTGCGCTGAGCCCCAGCCTCCCGGCTCATGCCAGGCTGTGTGCAGATGGAGTCAAGAGCGGCTGGGTTCATGTGGGGATTCAGAGCTATTTATTCTGCTCAGATAGCTGTCTGTGAACATCTGCACCAGATGTGGCGGGCACAAAGGCATCTCTCACACAACTGGGAGTCTGTTCTAGGGGCTGGAGGGTGCTGGAAGGTGTTCTGAATAATTTTGGCCCCAACAGTGCCCAGAGCCTCCTTCGCATCCTCCTGGCTTGGGCATGGTGTGTTTCCTTGTGAAGCCGGAGAGCGTGTGGCACCGGCACAGCCAGGTGCTGTGCTCGAGGCCTTCAGCGCGGGGTCCTGGTTCTTGCGTGGGGGTTTCTGAGTGGACTGATAGCAAAAGGGGGGAGGGCACAAAAGCTGCTGGCTCCTGCATCTGGTTCCAATCAGTGATGATCTCGCGCGGGGGACGGCCGGCCGTTAGCATGGTGTGTATACACAGCGCTGTCTCGCCCGTACAAAGAGGTACATTATGCTGCCTGGCAGAAGGCGTGGGGCTGTGGTTTCTTACATAAGGAGGGCGTTTTGTTTGGACTGCAGGGTTGCCTCAGCGCTGCCACTTCACACCGTCCGTGGCTCCCAGTATCCACCGCCGTTGTGAGCCTTGTGGGCGGTCGGAGGGGGGCCAGCAGGGGCCCACACGTCCCGCGCTTCATGCTTGCAGCAGCAGTGCACGTGGGTGAGAGCTCCCACCGTCTAGTGCTTCCTAAACCGCTGGTCTTCCTTGCTGGCAGCAACGTGGCAGCAGGCACAGGGGAGGAACGCCAACTGGACTTAGGGTCCTCAAAGGAAGAGCCCGTTGTCACACATCTCCCTAAGCTGTCCCTTGCAGGGTGGTGGGTGAGATGCGGGGAAACTCAAAAAGGCTGAAGCCTGCAAACTGTTGGGCAGGGTGGTCTGTCTGAGCAAGGATGTGTTGTCCCCGGTGCCTCCATCTCTCAGGTTGTTGCTGTGTGTCAGGAATAACAAGTTCGTTACAGCTTGCTGCTTAATGGTGGTGACTCACTGTTCGTAGGGTGAGGCAGCCCTTGGCAAATTTACTTTTCAGATTACCAGGGAGCTGCTGGCCTGAGGAGCGTGTGAGCTTGTCACCTGTTTGTACAGGGTGTGAGACTGGGACAGAGGACATGAATCAGCAGCTGCCACCACCACCAGCTCTCCCCAGTCTTGCGTGGCTCTTTGCAGTCACGAGGGCACCCGGAGGAGTATCTGAAGGATCCAGAAACCCTCTGCCCTGGAGGAGTCCTCATCGTGGGATTTCTGGCCTCTACAGCCACAGAAATGGCACCTGGGGCCTTGAGAGCCTCTTGTCATGGAGGACTGCCCGGTCCTCAGAGCCATATTGATCAGAGAAACCTGTTGTTAATGAGCCTGGAGGACCTGTCCCCTCCGGTAATGACTTGCTGGCACCGCTGGTTCTGTGTGCACAAGGCTGAGGTCCTGTTCATCTCTGAAGCACCACATGTTAGCGTGGACAGAACGGGTGGGACATCTGGCTGGCGTTGTCCTCGCCGTAAGCGAGTGGTGCTGCAGCCTCTAGATCTGTCCAAAGCAGGCTGTTATGGCCAACTGACCTGGGAAGGATGATGCTTAAAGGGTTTTCATGGGATGCTGACTCCTGCAAATTCTCATGAGCAGAGTTGTGCCTTGGAGTTTTGTCTGTGAATAGCGTTCGTCCGCCTGTGCCGTGTGCCGGGTCCGTATCTGGCTGCTGGTGGCGATCCGAAGCACTTGCAGTGCAAGTCAAGGAAGGGCCTTCCCAAAGCTCTGCCTGCAGCAGGCGGCTCTCCAGCCAGCGGCACTTCCACACTCTGCCTTCTCCCTGAAGATGCCCAGGGACCTTCTGCTGTCCATCTCACGGGGTGGGCATGCTTGTGCCTTCAAGAAATCCCAGCTATGCTGATTTTTCTCTAAAGAGATTTCAATCTTTTGGGGCTTTTTAGCTCTCCTGGTGCTTTCATGCTCATGAAGGACTGATTCATTGTTAGTGAACTGGAAACATCAGGCCTTTCCCCTCTGGCAATGCCCAGGGGTAACCCAGGAAAAGGGCTGACTGTGGGGTGGAGAGGCAGAGGCTTCCTGGTGCCGGACGGCACTGGGTAGTGCCAGCTCTGCTCCCACATGGTCTCTCCTTTGGGCAGTGTCACGTTTGGCAGCACCTTGCTGTTTAAGGTGTACAGGCATGGTAGGTCCTGCCCTTGGACTCTTTCCATCAGAGATAACCACTGGTGTCCCTAGGTCTATTCTAGAGATGAGAAAGACTCAGTGCTCTGACTGGTAGCATCATCTGCAGCTGTGTTGACAGTGCTTTTTGGGAAGCCAACAAACAGGAGTGAAGCCAGCAGCTCTGAACGGGGTTAGACAATCTCTCAGCTAAATCCTGGGCCTGGCATTCACATTCCCCTCCTGTTCCGGGGAACTGGCTCTTGTCTCAGAGTGCAAGATTGCCTTCTGCCCAAGGCGGAGGTGTTTCAGGCTGCCCGTATGACTGCTGGACCACTGGGGTCCCCAGCTGCCGGCATGCTGCCAAGGTTTGGAAATGCAGCTGAAGCTTTTCCCATTTCTGCCTTTCCACCTCTTCCAAGAGCTATGTCAAGGCTGTAATGCGTGCTACCTGTGGTCACAGCAGGTGCCTGGTTGTGGCTGATGTCACCGTTTTGTGGCTTATCGTCCCCTGGGGAGGTTTGAGGGTGAGCAGGGATGGTGCCGGCCCAGGCAATGGGGCATTAGCACTTAGAGCATCCTCACAAGGGCTGCTTGGTTTCTGCAAGTGTCACAACAGAAACTGGTATATTAATTTTCTAGAGCTTCTTGTGATGATTAATTGAGGCTGAAGATGGAAGATTGTGGGAGCAGAAGTGTGGCAGGCGAACACTATCTGTCAGCAGCTGCTGGCTTGCCTCTCACTGTTGTAGAAAAAAAGCTGACAGGAAGGCGCATTGCTCCATGGACCTTTTACCTTTGCCAGGGCATACACTTTCATGAATGAATTAAGGCAAAGAATGTTTTTCAGTGTAGCTGTGTAAAGCCCGGCCTCCTATCACACCGGCTCGCCTTAGGGGCCACCTCTGAACCAAGTGCCTCGTGGCCATGCGATGTTTTTAAGCGGTATCTGTCAGCAGAGCAGGAGGGCTGCCAAGAAGAAAATTCAGCCCCAGCCCAAACTCAAAGGCTCCCCTGTAAGATGTAGTTTTTGTTTGGTTTCCCTTAATACATCAGAAACTCACAGGGCACAAAACTGACCCTGTGTGAAATCTTACGCCGGCCCTCCTCCTTTCTGGAGGAAATTAGGAATTCATGCTCCAAATCATGCCTGTTTTCAGAAAGCAAGCTGCTGCAGCACCTCTCTGGTAGTCTTGATCTAGCAAGACAAACAACTGCCATGTAGACCTCCTGTCATTCTTTATTTTAAATAAAGGTTAGGACACTGTAACTAAGCGATGCGAGGAGGTGGACTTGCTAATCCACCAGATGCAGGTCTCTGGACATTCTTGGTAATAAGGTGATTAATAATTCTTCACAGCTCGCTGATCCGTGGGGGAGGCTGGGCTGCACAGCTGCAGTCTGAGCGTATGGGCGCACTTGCAAACAGGTTTCCTAGGGACGCTGTTTGGGCATGAGTTAAAGTAGACAAAGGTGACTGTGAAGTCTCTTGGTCCTACACGTCGCCAGGCTCTGGCTCTCGCTGCCCTGCACATGCAGGGGCCGAGGCTGCTGGATCCACATTCCTTGTTCCAGCTGAAACCCTTCGCTTCACCTCTGTGCTTGAGGAGAGGACAAGCGTCATCTCGTCTGCCTCAGGTTTTCTCTACGTGCTCTCCTGAGGGGTGCTGCTCTCCCCAGCTGGCCCTGGGACGGTGGGGACGGGTGTCCAGGGAGCCAGGCAGCGGGGCACAGTCGCTCTGGCTGGCATCGCAAAGAGCAGCTTGTTTTGGTAGCTCCACCTCAGCCGGGGTTCGGTCTCTGTGCTAGCAAGTATCAACTGTCTCATGGTGGTTTGTTTTTTTTTGACTCTTGCAGGTGGGAACAGCGAGAGCTGCCTAATGGTAGAGTCTACTATGTAGACCATAACAACAAGACCACCACGTGGGAGAGACCCCTTCCTCCCGGGTAAGGGGCTCTGGGGACAGCTGCCATCTCGGATACTGAACTAACTTGTAGCCGATGCACAGGAGTCTGTGCAAAAGTGGGGAAGGTGGCAGGAAGGTCTTTTCATTCCTAAAAAGAAATGGAGTGAGATGACCACGTGTTTACTGGCCTGAAAATACATGCTGTGTCCTCAGAAAGGTCTTTTCAGCATTTGTAAAAGGGAAAAAGCATTCCAGTCTGTTGTGTTTTGACCTCTGTTAGAGGATTATTTTTTTTTAAACAGTCCATGGAAATCACTAATCACTTGCGCAGCAGCACAACTGCTTGTGGGCAGAGCAGAGGGGGTGGGCCTTGGGGATGGGGACCAGGAGAAGGGAGAGGAGGGGCATTGTCGTCACCTGGGAAAACAGATGCTTCTAGATGAGGGCTGAGCTCCTGTGAGCAGGAACAGGCACACTTACTATGCCCCAAACCTGGAGCTAGACCCTGGACTCTCTCAGAGGAGGTTCTCGTTGAGGTCTGCTTGTGCTTGAGAAGATGATGCTGCTCAGCTCCATGAGACCTGCAGGAAGCACTCTGCAAGACTCACCTCCAGGAGGGCCATGCTTTCATTCGCAGGCGTCTGCAGGTCTAAAGGCTGAACGCAGCCCTGTGGGCCACGTGCTTTCCAGGAGCTTGTTGAATTCTCACCTCTTAGTGCTCCTAAAAGCAGAGAACTTGAGAACAACAGTTTGGCTGTATCTAGACTGAGTTTGTTCAGGGCTGGGATGACTGAAGTGTGCTTTAA
The DNA here is from genome assembly GCF_023634155.1 of Falco peregrinus. Lineage (NCBI taxonomy): Eukaryota > Metazoa > Chordata > Aves > Falconiformes > Falconidae > Falco > Falco peregrinus. The sequence goes on along the minus strand of NC_073734.1, from coordinate 3,543,626 downwards.
CTGCCACTATAATGCGTGGAAGTGAAATACAAACCCGTCCTGTTCTCCTCCGTGGGAGCCTACAGGTTCCTGCGGGCACACATTACCTTCAGTTAAGCTGCAATACCTGCAGCCGCTCTCTGATCCTACAACAGCTTGAAATCTGTCTGGTGTTAAAAGAGGGAGGCTGCTACCTGGAAGGGTAGGTTTGGGAGTACCCCAGTGTGCTGCTTCCCTCCTGTGCAGGTCTCCAGCCCGGGGCTGTGCCGCTGTCGGAGGTCAGCTGTCTTGGACTGATGTTTATGGCATCGTGGTGCAAACTCTGCTAGTGTCTAGGCATCCCATGTAGGCTTTGTGTGCCCTTGCAGGGAGCTGCTTCAAGTCTTAATAGTCTTTTGTATATCCTTCTGGTGGATCTTTGTCCAAAAGAGCCCCTTCAGCTATGAAATTGGTGGCTGTGCCAGAGCTGGGAATGGAGCCCTTTTGTTAGAGGGTATCTTGGTCGTGTGAGAGGAGCCAGAGAGCGAGTGTCTGAAGCCAGCCTGTAGTGTCAGAGCAAAATGAAAGATCACAGTCTCCATAGCTGGACCCCTGGGCCCAGGCAGCTCTTGGCTCTTCCTGCCTTGGAGGACTACGAGCTGCTTTTCTCACATGTATTTCTGAGAGGCAGAACACAATGTGCTGAGCCAAGCCACTGCACGGGGAGCACAAGGGGAGTGTGACAGCTGGGGAAGCGGTTCATAATCCCGTGCTCCTCCGTTGTGCTTTCAGCACATTCTGGGGCAGCAGCTGGATATTTTCAAGATACTACTGTGCATCCAGAGCCCTGGGGGCAGCCCTCAGCTGGGGGCGATGGGAGGTTCCTCTGTGTGCCACCACGGGCTGTGCCTTCTGACGTGTCCAGGGCTTCTTCCTGCTGCCTCCACACCAGCAGCTGAGTGGTTGTAGGGCGGCTGGAGGCACCTGCCAGCGGGACTTGCAGAGCTGTCTGAGGACAGTGACACCTTCTTCTGGTGTTTCCAGGTGGGAAAAACGTGTGGATCCCCGAGGCAGGTATTACTATGTGGACCACAACACCCGGACCACCACATGGCAGCGCCCCACAGCCGAGTACGTCAGGAACTATGAGCAGTGGCAGTCCCAGCGAAACCAGCTCCAAGGAGCCATGCAGCAGTTCAGCCAAAGATTCTTGTACCAGGTGAGAGCCTGGGGCAGTGGTGGTCTCACTCGGCTCTCCCACTGGTCTCGGCTGGGCTGGCCTGGGAGACACGGAGCATGCGGACATGCTTGCTGGGCTGCATGGGGTCTGTTGGTGAGCTCAGCAGAGCAGCGCTTGGACAGGAGAGCCCACGGGCTCCTCTGCTGTGTGCAGAGAACTGCGCGGGAGTAACTTTCTTTTTATAAAACAGCTTGCATGGTCCTGAAGGGTGGTGGGAGGTGTCCTCAGCAGCCTGATCCTGGTCTCCCTTCAGTGCCAGCGTGGCTAGGCACATGCTCTCTCCTGTGGCTCCCATCAGGCAAGCCTTGCTGCTGACCTGTGAGGCTTGCAGAACTCGTTGCATGCTGTTGGAGCTGGGCATATGCTGAGGAAGCTGTGGGAGCCTGGTCTGTAGTGGGAGGGGAGGCTCTTGGGGCTGAGCTCATCCCTCCCCCAGTCTCCCTCGGGCTGAGGACAGTGGGGCTGGGCCCTGGGTGGCCGCAGGAGTTGGGTGCAGGTGCTGACATGGTGAGGGCTGCAAGAGCCAGGGGACCAGAGGGCGCAGGGAGTGAGTGCTGCTGGGCTTGGTGAGCTTCCTCCTGCTTTTTCTGCTTCTTCCCTTCACTCCTGGTTTGGGCTGAGTAACTGTGTTTCGTTGCTTGGGGAATGGGCTCTCGACAGCCCTGCAGAGCACTAGCTCTTGGGCACAGACCACTCTTGTCCTGGCCTTGCTTTTGCTGCCGGAGCTGGGACCCAGCTTCAGTGGTGGGTAAGCAGGGTGGTGCTGGTGGCCGTTGTGCTGCCGGGTGAGCAGTGGTTGGGAGAGAGCCGGGCAGGAGCATTTCCGACTCCTGGAGTGGTGACGTCCCAGCGATCTCTGCTGTCAGCCAGCCCCGTGCCTTGCAGAGGCCTGCTGCAGTGAAACACGGCTCCTGCCAGAAGGCAGGGAGGTCTGGTGGGGCAGGTGTGGAGCGAAGGTGGGCAGAGCAAAGTGGCCAACTTCTTCTCATTGATGTTTAGCTCCTCTTGGAAAAAGCCGGGAGGCTGACGTGTCCCAGCAGCGCTGCTAGTGCTGGTGCGAGCTCTGCGCTCCAGCGAGGAGCTCGATGCTCTCTGGGAGGAGGGTGCAGGCAGAGCAGTTGTGCAAAGTCCCTTCTGCGTGAGGCACAAGCGGGGCCTCTCCCCGGGGGTGCGGGAAGCTGCTCTGCCCCCCTCCCCTCTCCTGCCCTCCCCCCCCCAGACAGCTATCCAGCCCTTCCAAGCCTGGCAGTGGGAGCTGGGCTGCCACGGCTCTGCTGCCCGCTGCCTGCCTGCACTGCTCCGCAGCCTCCAGGACCACTGGAGGGGGGGGCATGCAGGAGGGGGCTTCCACCAGAGGCCAGACCGGGCTCCGTGCCTGTCACTCGCTCCCATCTCTGCCATCGCCAGCCTTGGAGCCGCTCCAGTGCTGTGTGATCGCCCTGGCCGGGCTCCGCAGAGTGCAGAGGGAGGGACTCACGCTCCAAATTTAGCCTGATGAAATGATTGTACTTCTTGTTTCAAGGGCTCTAGTGCCAGCTCTGCCTCCTTCCCCGCAGGGGCTTTTTGCTTTGCCTTGCCCTCCCACCTCCAGCATCCACCTGCCCTCCGTGCTGGGAGAGGAGGGTGGGGAGGCGCTGAGCAGCGCTGGGTGCTGCAGAGCCCTCTGCCCTGCCGGCGGGCACCTCGGTGCCACAGGGCTCCCTGGGCTGTGCCTGCGTGCAGCATCCCTGGCACCGAGGGGTCTTGCTGTCACGAGGGGCCGGGTTGCTCCCAGGGGATGTGGAGAGCTGCAGCAGGGCCCGCTCTCGGGAGCTCTGCCCTGGGCTCTTGTGTCTCTGCCCTGTTAGTTTTAATTAGTTATTTTTAGGTCACAGTGAGGCGATACCTCTGGATGTGACTTGGCTGCGTCTCTGGCCAGCCTGTGTAGGCAGGGAGGGCGTGGAGGCTGCCCCGTGTCCCCAGTGTGCTGTGCTGGGCTGGCTGCTGCTGGGACAGTGCCTCCTGCACCCAGTGCTGGCATGTGGGGCGAGGGACAAGAGACGAAGCTCGGAGAGGCACGGACTGTGCCAGCCCCATCCCTGATGAATCCCAGGACATCCTCAGGGTGCTGGGCTGCCATGGGGTGCCCCGAGTGCTGGTGGCTGTCTCAGAGCGGGGGGCCCTGGCACCCCAAAAGGTTGTGGGAACTGGGGCTGCCCCCTGTTTCGGGGTGGGAGGGATGGTCTGGCTGCGGGTGGCATTTCCTGAGCCCGGGCTGGCTCCGCTCCCCAGCCCAGTGCCGGAGGGCTGCGACGCCAGCCTCGCCAGCAGCTGGGTTTCGGGAGGTGCAGTGGAAATGCCTTTTCGGTAACAACGCATTTCTTATTTAACTGTTCAGAGCACTCGTGGGCCTCCCTCGCCCCTGAACACTGGGACTGCACCTCCATCCCCAGGGTCCTCCTTCGCCCCTGAAACCCCTGAATGCCGGGGCTGCACCTCCATCCCCAGGGGCCCCCGGTAGAGCTGGAGACCGGGGGGGGGGGGGGGGCGGGGCTCGTGCACAGCACCCCAGCCTGCCCCCCCTGTCCCAGGGCATCCCCCGGTTCAGGCTTGGTGACAGCCACCGGCTCTGCCCACCCTGGGGAAGAAGAAAGGTGCTTTGTGCGGCGGCCCCCAACCTGCCGGGGGGCGGGGGGCACGGGGCCGCCCGTCTGCCCGGGATGAATGTGGGCTCAGTGCGAGCGCATCCCGCACCCCTCGCCCTGCCGGGAGGAGGGGGCCGCCGGCCGCCAGGAAGCGCTGGGCGTGGACAGGGCTTGTGGGAATGATTTCATTGGAAAGGCCTGCGATATTTTTTCCCCTCTTGTGTGTGGTTCTTGGAGGAGGCTGGAGGTGTATCTGGTGGGGACAGCCGGCGGGAGCTGAGCAGCCGCACACATCTGGACCCCACTGTGCCGTCCCGCTCCCCTCCGTGCGGCACAGCCCCTGCCCCGCTGCCCCCTTGGCTGCCCCAGCCTCTGTTTAGTTTGTGCTTTTTTTTTTGCTTCCCCCCCCCCCCGCCCCCCTTTGAGATTGCAAGTTGGTTTGTTTTTTTTTTTTTTAAGTTCTCTGGGAGCTGCGGGCCAAGGGGAGGCGAGTGGGAGCAGGGGCTCTGCATTCCGCTCTTCCCAGGCGTCCCTACCCTGGTTTTTATTTTGTGTTTTTGCCCTCTCTGTTGTCTTTAGTCGTCCGGCGCCCCGTCTGACAATGATCCTCTCGGTCCCCTTCCTCCCGGCTGGGGTAAGTACTGAGCCGCCTCACCTGCCTGCCACCGTGCTGGCTGGACAGCGGCAGCACCAGTGCGGATGGGGACGCTGCTCCGGACCTTGCCTGTCCCGTGGGGAGGATGGTGCTGTCAGCAGCTCCTGTGCTTCTGTCCTAGGCATTACTGGGAGTGGTGGCTGGGGAGCCAGTGTTCCCCGTGCCCTGTTGCATGTGGGGCTGAGTCTGCCTGTGATTAGCACGATCTCTGATTTGAAATCCAGCTTTTTTTCCCTTTTTGTTAAACCCCCCACCACCACCACCTTTTCCTGGAGGAGTTCCCAGCCTCTCTCAGCTGCTGAATGCAGAAGTGCTTGTGGTTGTTCTTTGGACGGGGGCAGAGGTTGGGGATCCAACTCCTTGCTTGTCCCCAAACCCCTCCTCTGCCAAACGGGGATCTATCCCGCTGCCGTGCATGCCTCCGGGGATGCTTTGCCCCAGTCCACACCAGGGTTGGGAGCTGGCAGGAGTGGGGCTGCCTGTCCTGCCCCCATGGCCCAAGCATCATGTGCTGGGATGTTTTGAAAGGTCCCTGTGCCATCCCCAGAGCAGAGGAGCCCCCCCTCCACGGCGAGAGCATCCCCTGGAGAGGGCAGGCTGGGATGCTTGTGGGTGCAGATGGGCTGTGCTGTGCCAGGGAGGGCAGGAGAGGGGTTAAAACTGTGGGGAACTTGGAGCAGGGCCAAGGGGACCCAGGCTGTTATGGGGGTCTCAATGGGGACTGTGCTGGAGCCTGTGCTACCGTGCTGGGTGGCCCACCTCCTGCATCAGCAAGCAGAGGAGCCCCATCCTGTGTCAGCTGGGCAGGCTGGGGGGTGGCACGGCTCTGTGTGGGGCTGAGCACCCTGGGGTGGGGATCCTCAGGGTGCATGAGCTCTCAGAGATGGATGCAGTCCTGGTTGTTGTATGCAGAGTCTGCCAGAGCCACAGTGTGGGGGCTGCTTCCCGTGGTCTGGGAGCAAGGGTGGGGGGGGGGGTGGCAGTGGCTGGGAGGTGACAGGGGAGCGTGCGTGCAGGGCATCCCTGCCGGCATGGAGCAGGGCCCTGCGCGTGGGGAGTGACGCAGGCACGTGGAGGGATGGAGGTGTGTTTGCATGTGGGGCACACGTGTGGGTGGGGAGGCAGCGAGCGTGCGTGGGCGTGTGCTGGGGGGTGCTGGGCAAGAGACCGAGCAGCGTTGGCAGGTGGGATGAGATGGGGTGCGCAGGGTGAGTGCGGGCACGGTGGGGAGCGGGTACAGGATCACCGCTGAGCCGGGGCGTGTGGCGCCTGGTCATGGCTGGGAGGCTCGTGCTGTTCAGAGTGTGCAAATAGTGCTGGAAGCATGTGTTGGGCTGGGGGTGCCCAGGGAAGTGTGTGAGGCTGCAGGCACGGGGGCGGGGGTGTCGAGCAGTGGTGCTGGGGTGAGTGGCATCGTGTTGTGCCTGTGTGCAGCAGCAGGAGGGCACGTGTGCCTGTGCACGAGCATGCTGGGGGCACGAGCCGTGCACTGGCGACAGGGCCACACAGGGAGTTTGGATGCACTTGAGAAAGCACCTGCAGGTCTGCCTGGAGGGATGCTGCGCTTGTGGACGCTGCGTGTCCGAGGAGGGTGTGTGTGCCGCCTGCCCAGAAGGACCCGTGGCTGAGCACGCCCCTTGTGCCAGCCTGGCAGTGGGTTGGCAGGACTGGTCTCTGCCATTGGACCTCCCTGCACGCTGGCCTTGGGGGCACGGAGAATGTCAGTCTTTCCTGGAGGTGCGGCAGCTTGGGCATGTAGAAGAAACGTAGGGGGTTTTATAGTGCCTTTTCCAAACGAGCCGGGGCAGTGCCAGTGGGGAGGTGGGACAGGGGGAGCTGACGAACTTCTCATGAACTGGGAAGGGGAGGGCTGTTCCTGGGACTGCAGGTCAGTGCTGGCCAGGGCGCTCCAGCTAACGCCTCCTCTCTCCCTTTTTCTCTTAGAGAAGAGACAGGACAATGGGCGAGTGTATTACGTGAACCACAACACACGGACCACCCAATGGGAAGACCCTCGCACGCAGGGGTAGGCAGCCTGCGGGGAGAGCAGGGAGGATGCTTGCTGTTTTGGAAGGTCCGTGTGATGGGCTACCGAGCGCCCATCTGAGAGCTGTCTGCCGGGGACCGAGTGGGCTGCAGCGCTGGGGAGTCAAAATCAGTGAGAGCCGCAGGCAGTGCTGGAGCACAGGAGGGCTGGGCACTGCAGTCCTGGGCATCGTGGGGCAGCGCTCCAGCTTGCGGGAGCTGGGATAGAGATGAGGAAGCAATGGGGAGGACTGTAGGGCTTTCTGAGCAGAAAGAGGCGCTTTCTTCTTGCCCTGGTGCTTTCTGGCAGGGCTCTGCTTGGGCTTCTGAGAGCGCTGGGTTGCGGCTCTCCAGAGAGCTGCCCAGGCCCCCACTGAGGTCCTCTCTTCTGCAGACAGAGAGCGAAGCTGTAACTGTGGCCAGCCCTGGCCATGGCCGAGTGCAGCCCAGGCAGGGCTCCTGTCTCGGGGTGCAGGCAGGCGCTAATCCCATGCTGTGAATCCTTCCTTTTGCCTGGCACGGAGCTGCAAACTAAAGGTGGTTCCCAAGGGCAGCAACTTGGAGAGCCATGGTTCGGGGTGAGGGATGCCTGGTGACCCCTTCCTTGTCGGCAGGATGATCCAGGAGCCGCCGCTGCCGCCTGGCTGGGAGATGAAGTACACAAACGAGGGTGTGCGCTACTTCGTGGACCACAACACTCGCACCACCACCTTCAAGGACCCGCGCCCTGGGTTCGAGTCTGGGTAAGCGCTTTTGTGCTGGGCCCTTCGCCTCGTGGCTGGGCTGCGCACCAGGAGCCGCGACCGCCTGTTTGCAGCTCCTGCCTTCCTGTGGTCGTGACACGGAGCGGAGGGAGTGGGTCAGCTTTGTTGCAAAGAGACTGAGTAGCGGGTTTAAAGTCTTGCGTTTGGCTCTGAGAGAGGAGAGCTGCACCCCAGAGATCTTCCTCCTGCCTGGCAGGCGATGAGACTGCTCACACCGGGGCAGGTGGGGGTGCTGAGCCGAGGCCCATGATGCTTTTGCAGGAGCAAGCAGGGTGGCTCCCCAGGGGCGTATGACCGGAGCTTTCGCTGGAAGTACCACCAGTTCCGCTTCCTCTGCCATGTGAGTAGAGCAGAGGGCCCCAGAACCCCGGGGGCTGCTGGGCTGGATGGGTGCGCGGATGGCCTGATCCTGTGGGCAGGCGCAGGTGAGGAGAGCTGCTGTGCCAGCCTACGCAAAGCCTGGTGTCTCTGCCTTGCTTGTAGTCAAACGCGTTGCCCAGCCACGTGAAGATCAGCGTTTCCCGACAGACACTCTTTGAGGACTCCTTCCAGCAGGTGAGGAGGTGCCAGGGCCGCGGAGCCCGGGGAGGTGCGGAGCCGGCCCTTGCACCAGCCTGCGGTGACGCCTCCTGCTTCCCCCCAGATCATGAACATGAAACCTTACGACCTGCGGCGCCGCCTGTACATCATCATGCGAGGAGAGGAGGGCTTGGACTACGGTGGCATTGCTAGGTGAGCGCTGGTGTGCCGGACCACACGCCTGCTGTGGGATGGGGCTGTGCCCGGCCTGCAGCGCAAATCCTGCTGGCATGGGGGCCTGTCCAGCAGCTGCACTCAGGGTCTGCAGTGCCTGCGTGGGCGGAAGAGCCCAGGGTTTTTCAGATGGGAAACAGTGTGAGTTTTAGGAATGGTGGACCATTGCGAGAGCATCGCATCAGCCTGTCCCTGGTGTAGCGAGGGCCGGGGGACCCAGCTGGGGCTCTCCTGCTGCCCCTGGGGTGTAGGGGTGATGGGTTGAGCAGCCTCTTCTCCCTGCAGCCCACCTTCGCAGCTGGCGGGCGCTGCTGTTTCTTGGGACAGTCGGCGTGCGCCGGGGCGGACATGGTGTGATGCAGTCACTGCAGCTTCCATCTGCCTGCCCTGAGGATGGTGTTGCCACAGAGCGTGGGCTGCGTCTCTGCTGGAGGAGGGGTCCTGTGTCCCCACGAGCCCCCGCTGGCTCACTCGGGTTGTCTGCTTTGGTGCTGGGCTAATGCTTCCCCTGCCTGCCGCCCCGGCATTCGTGCTGCCGTGCTCTCGCCCGCTCCTCCTTTGTGGTGCCGCTGCCCCCGGCTCCGGTGCAGGGGCTCCTGCTCTCCACCTCTCTCTGTGTCCTGCCAGTGGTTTTACCCTATGGTAGGTTACGTCATGCTGTTCTACCACAGGGTAGAACCACGGACGGGATGCCGGGGCTGCTTCTGCGTCTGAGGACTCCTGTCTCCTTGCACGGCCAGGAGAGCGAAGCCAGGACGGTGTCCGTCCCGCGCTGCCTTGAGGTCGGGGTGGGGCTCCCGGGGGGCGCCTGTGCCGAGAGGCTCGGGAGGGCTTCGCACAGCAGCGTGCGTACGTGTGCGACAGCCTGGTTGGGAGCGAGCCCTGCGGTGCCTGCCGGGATCCCTGACGCCCCAAGTGAGGCCTCTGGCAAACCGGGCCGTTTGTGGCTGGTGTCTCCAGAAGCACTTCACAAACCACGCACAGCACCCCTGGGGCTGAGGACGCCCTCGCCAAGTCACACCAGGGCCCAGCGCTTGCACCACTGCCCCGAGGCACCTGGTTCGCACGGGGCGTGCTGCAGAGGCAGGTGGCTGTCCCCTCCTGCCCACAGCCCCTGGGCGCCCTGGCTCCTAAGCCGCTCGTCACCTGTGCTCCTCCTTCCTCTCACCCCAGGGAATGGTTCTTCCTCCTGTCCCACGAGGTGCTCAACCCCATGTACTGCCTCTTCGAGTACGCTGGCAAGAACAACTACTGCCTGCAGATCAACCCAGCCTCCTCCATCAACCCCGACCACCTCACCTACTTCCGCTTCATCGGCCGCTTCATCGCCATGGTAAAAGCCTGGGGTGATGGGGTGAGGGGTTGGCCAGGCGACAGAAGACACGACACTTTGTTTCTGCCCGTCCATCCCGCAGAGTGGGGGCCTTGCAGGGGACGGGAGTGGGCCGTGGGGTGGGGGGCCGCTCTGCGTGCTGTGGCTGTTTGCTTGGCACTGCTGCCCCCCTTCAGCCCCTTCTCACTCAGCTGTGAGCCCGTGGGAGACGGCTCATTGCGGGGGTGCTGTGGGGAAGGCTGCGGGGTGATGCGTTTTAAATCCAGGGGATGGCCGTGGGGCCAGAGGGGACCTGGTTTCCCAGGGGCTGTGTGGTGGGGATGGCTCCAGATCTTTGGCTGCCACCCCAGGTGCTGTCGGGTTTGCAGCTCCACAGGCTATTTATAGCCCCAGCAGTGTGAGGTTTTCCAGCTGCCCAAGCCCCGGAGCGGCTCCTCCCGTTCGTCTTGCATTCCTCAGGGCCAACGTGCCGTGGGGTTGCCCAGCTTTGGGCTGGCAGGGGGGCTGCCAGGGGTTCCCTGAGCTTGGGGAAGGGTCCCTGGCCCGCCGCCCTGCAAGGTGTGCGCGGGAGGCAGCCGCAGGCTGCGCTGGCCCCTGCTCTGTCCTGCCCTGCCCTGCTCCACGCGTTGCAGGATACCAATAAAACCCCAGACTATTACTCACCGCTGGGCTGTTCTAGACAAGCGTCTGCATTATTTTTGGCTGCCTTTGCCTTGGGGCTCCTGGAAGCCAGGGATTCAGGGAAGCCACAGCACAGCTCTGTTTAAACAAGTGCTCTTAATAGAGCTGTGAGGGGAGAAGGAGACATGGTGGAATTCGCAGTGGGGAGGGGAGTGGGCTGCGCACACACCCACGCCAGGCGAGCCGCCCCCAGGCAGTGCTGTCGGGGGGAGCCCACTCCTCCCCACCACATTTGCCAGCCAGGGGTGAGTGCCGCAGCTCTGGGACCCCGGGAGCGATTCCCCTTTGCCCCGCAGCTCCCCCAGTGCTGGAGTATCATCTCGCCCCGTGGGTCTGCCCTGGGGTCCCCCATGACCTGGCACCACCTCCCCGCCGTAGGCTCTGTATCATGGGAAGTTCATCGATACCGGCTTCACGCTGCCCTTCTACAAGCGGATGCTGAACAAGCGGCCCACGCTGAAGGACCTGGAATCCATTGACCCTGAGTTTTACAACTCCATCGTCTGGACCAAGTGAGTGCCTCGTGCTCCCTTCTGGCCTGGGCCTGTGCTGCTGTGGGGGAGGCGGCGCTCCTCCCCACTCCTCCCCACGGCCCCTCGCTGCCGCTGGCTGCTTCCGTCAGAAATCACATCCCGGAATCACATCCCGGTGTCCTCCCGCAGGGAGAACAGCCTGGAGGAGTGCGGCCTGGAGCTGTACTTCATCCAGGACATGGAGATCCTGGGCAAGGTGACCACCCACGAGCTGAAGGAGGGTGGCGAGAGCATCCGGGTGACGGAGGAGAACAAGGAGGAGTACATCATGTGAGTGGCCATCCCCAGGCCCCTGCCGGGTGCTACCCGTGCCGGCCGCAGGGCAGCTCTGGGATGGGAACGTGGGGCTTGGGACGTGGCTGCTTCCCCGGGCTACGTGGCCTGTGACAAGTATGGGCTGGCGCGGTCGGCCGAGCTCCGCTGCGGTCTGGCTTGCTGCTGGCTGGGCAGTTGCCAGTACTTTCAGGAAAGAGGAGAGGGGAGAGAGGGTGAGACTTCTCTCCCTGTCCTGTGGCTGCACACCCTGCCCGTCTGCTGCAGGGCTGGCTGGGGGCTGCCAGGGCGTTCTCCTCTTGCGCACGGTAGGCTCCGGCCACGGGACGCAGCTTGCACCCCTCATCCTCCCGAAGGCCGCTGGTCTGTGTTCAGAGCTGCCTGCTGTTCAGGGCTGGGAGGCAGAGAGAGGAACCCACGGGTGGGAACTGAGGGCAGCTCTGCTGATTTGCAGGAGCCCCTCTCCCCCTCCCCATGCACGCGTACGGCTCCCAGGGCCCTCCCCGCAGCTGGGAGGGATGGTGGGGGTTCCCCATGCCAGGCCAGCGGTGCTGGCTGCCTGCCAACCACTGTCTGCCTTTCCAGGCTGCTGACGGACTGGAGGTTCACACGAGGCGTGGAGGAGCAGACCAAGGCTTTCCTGGACGGCTTCAACGAGGTGGTGCCGCTGGAGTGGCTGCGGTACTTTGACGAGAAGGAGCTGGAGGTGAGCTGGTGCCTGTGCTGGGATGGGGACATGGAGGTACTGGTGCTTCCCAGCCCGCTGGAGGCTACCCAGGGAATGGCACACGGTGACAGCAGAGCGCACGGGCTCCACTTGCACCCTCTGCCCCACAGCTCTGCTGACAGGGGTATCCTCAGTCTGGGTGTTCGGGTCTGGGAGGGTGGCTCGTTGGGTCCATTGGCAAGAAAATGTCTCAGTGGAGGCGAGGAATTCCTCCCAGACGCCTCTGTTGGCCGGTGCTGGAGCCTGTGCTTTGTGAGGCCCAGCACCAGAGGGGCTGGTGTTCCGAAGCGTGGGTGCAGGGCCTTATTTCTGTTCCCCCACTAACTGTCCCCTGTCCCCAGCTGATGCTGTGCGGCATGCAGGAGATAGACATGAATGACTGGCAGAAGAATACTATCTATCGGCACTACACCAAGAACAGCAAACAGATCCAGTGGTTCTGGCAGGTCAGTCCCAGTGCCGGCAGCACCTCTGCTGAGCTCTGCAGCCCTGGGATCATCCCCTGCCGCGGCCCAGGGCTGGCTTGGGGCACGCAGCCTCGCAGGCTGTCAGGAAGAACAAAATACAACCACGAGCACGTGTTCAGCCAGCAGCATCTGGCTGTGGCTGGCGGAGGCGCTGGTGCCAGCACAGGGGCAGCGGGGAGCACGTAGTGGTCAGTGTGCTCCTAGCAATTAGCTGATGCTTTTGGGCAGGACGGCAGAAGAGGGTGACATGTAACAGAGCTGCGCCAGGTCAGGCGGTGCTGCTCCGTGCTGGCCCGGAGAGAAGTGGGTCAAAAATGTCTCCAAAGGAGGGCAAGGGGGCAGAGCTGCTCCCTGCCGGCCCCGTGGGATGCACCCGTCCCCAAGGGTGTGGGACTGGAGGCGAGGGCTGGACCGCGTGCCCGGCATGTTGCGCTGCCCTGGGCTGCGGCTAAGCCCGGCCAGCGGGCGTGGGGTGTTGGTGGCAGGAGCTGCACGGCAGGATGGTGCCCCGGGCCCGGCTGGGCTGTGGGCTTGGGGGGTGACAGGGATCCCATGCTCCTGCCCCGTTCTTGTAGGTGGTTAAAGAGATGGACAACGAGAAGAGGATCCGCCTGCTGCAGTTTGTGACAGGGACCTGCCGCCTGCCCGTCGGGGGGTTCGCGGAGCTCATCGGTGCGTGTTCCCGGGTGCCTGGCATGGGCAGGGTCCCGGGGAGGCGAGGGGGGCAGCGGCTGCGTGCAGGGGGGCAGGTGGGACCTGGCTGGCTGTGCCTCCACCACAGAGTGCACGTAAGCAGTGAGGCAGCTGCAGCGTCTGAGCCTGGTGATTTAACCCGGTGGTGTGCTGTACTCAGACAAATTCCTTAGCCGTGAACTGTACTGCCACAGTTAACTTTGTCAGTCCAGTTTATAATCTCATTTTGAATGATTTTTTTTTTTTTAAATTCTGATTTTTGTGCAATGAAACCCCTCTTCTAGAAAAACCACAGTGTGGCATTATTCTGCTCTCATCCTTTAATTTGCTACTTTCTGGGGCCTGTACCAGCCTTTCCCTTACTTTCCTGGAATTGGTGGCAAGCTAATCAGCTAACTTAACCCGCTCATTTATTCTTGCTGGCATATTAGCTTTTTTTCCAGCCCCCTGGAATCTCTCCAGTATTCACAATCTGTTAAAAAGCGACCTCAGTGACTCAGACTTCCTGAGCCCCAGGTCCTTTAAAACTCTTGGATGGACCCACTCAGTCCTGTGGGTCTATGGATAAATATGTCCTGGCACTTGCTGTTTAACCATCTCGCTTAGAAGCCGTGCTGTTACCCTTCTGTGCTGTGAAAGATGCTTTTCAGCTTTCCTCTTTCTTTCTTATTTTCTGTACATCCTCTCTGCAAAGGGGTCAGAACAGGCAGTGAGCACTGCTGCGGATTTATGCCTCCGTGTGTCTCTGTGATCATCAGGGGGTGTGATGCTGTGATCTGCTGGCTAACAGCATGTTAGAGGGGTTTTCTTTTTCAGCTCCTGGTCATGTAATGATATTTGTTATGCTTGTAATTAACAGGCAGCAATGGGCCCCAGAAATTCTGCATCGATAAAGTTGGCAAAGAGACATGGCTGCCTCGGAGCCATACATGGTAAGTCATTTCTCCTTAGCCCCGTTAGGAGCACGTGGGGACAACTGCGAGCAGCCTCTGCGCGGCTGCACAGGGCCCCAGGCACCCTCCATCCTGGCCGCCCACGTTCCTGGGGGATGTAGCTGCCATTCCTGGCTGTGCGTCTTAATGCAGCTGCTGTGCGCAGCTGAGGCTGGAGAGGACCCTGCTGTGGGGAGGAGAACTGGGATCACGGCGCTGTTCCCAGCCTCTGCTGTCTCTCCAGCTTTAACCGTCTGGATCTCCCTCCCTACAAGAGCTACGAACAGCTGAAGGAGAAGCTGCTTTATGCAATTGAGGAAACGGAAGGATTTGGACAGGAATGATGGAGCTTTGGTGCTTTCCCAGGGCAGAGGGCCCTGGAGTGCTGCCGGCCGGTGGTCCTGCCTGCTGGCGCCCGCAGAGCCCAGCGCTCGGCCCTCCCCGCAGGATGGTGTGCAGGCAGCTGCGGACGCTGTTGCTCTTGTTCCTGGGCGAGATCTGCACTAACGTGGCCCTGGGGGAAACGGGTCCGCGTTTCTCTTCCTAAAGAAACTTGAGGTGTGCTGGAGAGGTAGACGCAAAAGCTTGGCCCCAGTCTGCTCGTGAGGTGCGGGGGCTGGCACCGGGGACAGGGCACAGCCCCGGGCCTTGGCAGGCAGCGCGCAGTCACCGAGGCTCCCCGGTTCCCCCGGCAGACACAGCGAAATGAGATCCAGGTTAGGCACCGGCTGGTTTCCACCCGCTAGCGTGTTCTGCCTTTTCAGGGCATTTTGATAGATTCAGGTGAGGAGGGGAAATGGCTCTTGAACCGACCCTCAGGTCACTTTTGGGCTCTGTCCTGCACCTGGCAAAGGTGACGGGGAGCTCCCAGCTGATGCTGCTGGGGCTGACCACTGCACAAGGGCCAGGACTGCCCCATCCCGCGCCAAACCCACAGCCGCCGGCGCCCAGCGCCTGGCTGGCCACGTCCTTTGTGTGTTTTGATTTGCAAGAGCGTGGCCCCTGTGCAGTTGTATCTAATAGCGGTCTGGTGCTCGGAGCTGGTGCTCCACAGCAGCCTTGGGGGCTCCGGTCACGTTCGGGGCACATCTGGCCTTTGCTTGGTTCGTGGGTTCGGCCCTAGCGCCCCATGGTTCCTGTGTGGCTGGTCGGGCTGGTGGCAGAAGCTCCTGGAGCTGCGGGTGAGGGCAGGATCAGGCCTCTGCCCCTCGCCTGATGCCCAGTCTGCTGCTGCCCCCCGCCCCGGTGTGCTCGGGGCAGACCCACCCGCGCAAGCGTTGGTGTACATAGCTGTACATAGGGGAAGTCTACAGCTACAAGACACTGCAATAGCTTTTGACTGGTAACCAGATAGTTTTGTACTGCACCATCCTGCCTCAGCGATGCCAACTTCTTGTGCAATAAATGATAAGCAGCTGCCGAGATGTGTGTCCCTGGTCGGTGTCTCGCACGGGGAGACAGCCTGGTGTGACCCCTGGGGTGTCTGCGCGGGGGCTCGGCTGAAGGGACATGGCGGGTGCCCAGAGCTCGTCAATGAGGTCATAAATAATACGTACTTTTTTCCACACACACACTGCACAGGAGCGTCAGGCTGGGCGCAGCGCTCCTGCCTGTCTTTGCCCAATCTATAATAACACGTTGCTAAAAACATCTCCAGGGCTTTGTCCCAGAGCTGGAGCTGCCTCCCTGTGCCACCATGTGATGAAACCCATAGCGGCGTTGGCGGAACTAAATCAGGTGCGTGAGGTCAATGTCCATAGGCCGGTGGTGGTCAGTAAAAAATCCAGCGCAAGCAGAACTAAACAAGCCCACTGTTCGTATCGCTGGGGGCCAGCCTGCAGCCAGGAATTCTGCCATGCCGTGGCTTTTCAGCAGCTGCCGGGGCTGGTTGATTCTTTGTGTGGGTTTGGGGTTTTTTGTTTTGTTTTTGGGTTGGTTTTTTTTTAATAGTCTGTACATGTGCCGCACGGCGGGAGATCTTTGCCAAGCACGGCAGAGCCGGGGCCAGCCCTGCCCCAGAAGGAAGCTCCCCTGGCTGTGGGCAGGCCATTCGCCCTCCTGGCCTGGGAGGTGGCAGGGGAATTGCAGCCACCTGCGCACCCTGTCCCTGCATGGGACAGTGACATGGTGCCAGGACAGAGCTGCTGTGTGAGGGAGGCTCCCCAGCGCTTCCCTGGTGTCCCGCCAGCTGAGAAGCCAGCCTTGTGTTGGTGCCACCACAGATGTTTTAACGACAAGGCCTGAGAAGTGAGCAGAGAGGGGCTGGCGGGGCGCTCTGCACCGAGCCAACAGCCCGGCCATCGCCCCCGTCCCTTTGATGGAAGCTGTAACAGGCGCTATGCTGACAGGCAACAAGGTGCTTGGGGACTGTGCAAACAGGAGCCAGATTAAATACAGATGTCCATGTTACATGGAATCGGCAAACTGTAACAAATTGGGCCTGAAAAATGCAAATACGTATGCATGCTGCAAGCCTAATATGGTAACGACCTGCTGTCGTACTGAAGAGAAGGTGTTCTTCAGTGTCATAGCACCATGCAGAACCTCACCAGAGCACCATTCCCATCGGCTCCCCATTCGACCACTGCAGAGCATCACATACACAGTTTTTTGTTTGGGTTTTTAAGTGTCAGGGAACAAGCCAGCAAACACTGCTTGTCACTGGCCAGCTAGAAAGGACAGCAAAAAAAATTTTAAAAAGTCACTCTGTGGTGCCGCTGGAGCTCAGCACCTTC
The DNA here is from genome assembly GCF_023634155.1 of Falco peregrinus. Taxonomy (NCBI): domain Eukaryota; kingdom Metazoa; phylum Chordata; class Aves; order Falconiformes; family Falconidae; genus Falco; species Falco peregrinus. The sequence goes on along the minus strand of NC_073734.1, from coordinate 3,527,233 downwards.
TCCTCAGCTCTAAAATGAATCCATGCTAACAAACTGTGTCTCACACGGTAGTGAAAGCTCAGTGTCAGGTAAGATGTGTACCCAGAACAAAGGCTGACATAGCAGGTGGTAGAAAGCCTCAGCTGCTGGCCCAGAAGTGCATGAAGGGGTGCTGGGGGAAGGAAATGTGCTGCACTGAAAAAAAACATTAAAATTTCTCCCCTGGCTTTTACTGCTTCCCTGCCCAGTGCTGAGACCCCAGCTGCCAGGCCTGCCCCCCCCCCCCCGGTAACCCTCTGCTTGTTGCTGGTGTGAGATCTATCCAGCCACGTTATGATGAGCACAAAAAGCAGGTGCCAAAGCCGAGGAAAGCAGAGTGCTGACCATTTCACCAAGAGAAAAGAACCCAGCATCAAAGTGATTTAGTTTACAAGATTTTTAATTTACAAATAAAAAAACTACGCATTTTACTTTTTCTCTTTTTTCTCCTCTTTCTTGATGTCACTCTTCTCCTTGTCTTTCTCTTTCTCATCTTTTCTCTCCTTTTTACTTTCTTCTTTTTCCTGTCCTTCTTTCTTCTCTGCATCCCTGTTGGCAATCTTGTTGTTAATGAGGTTGTGCAGGGCAACCACGGAACGGATAAGAGAAGCCAGATATACTACTACCATCTGGTCATTGGTCTTCAGGTAAAAGGCCTTGACAAATTCTTGCAGGTTAACATCTGGTAGCAGGTTGAAGACATCCTGAAGATGGTAGATGATCTGGTGATTGATGGGGAGTTTGCCCATGGCTACTTTCTCTAGGTAGCTCCTGATGTCCAGAAGCTTGGAGTTCAGTCCCTTCAAACCATGGACCTGATTTGTGATCCGCTGGGACAAAGTGCCCACTGTCGTATCCTTGATATCTCTGAAACACCCACAACAGAAAGAATCAGCATTAGACCGCTCCTTTGCATTCTCATTAAGAGGTGGGCACATTCACTCTTAAGTGAAGATCTGTTAAGGTATTTCCAGCTTAAAAAGAAAAGCAGTTTGAAGTGCAGCTGAAGTATAATCGACATGAATGCTGCAAGTCAGAGAGTGAGAACACACTGGTGTACGTTACAAAGTACACCTAAAAGAGATCACCGTTGTATCCTGTGGTGAGTGTATGTTCTCTTTGGAATAATACTTGTAACACCAGTTAGAGGGGTAGACAGAAAAAAGGAACAGGATTTCCAGCTGGTGAAAAGGCGACGTAGTTTGTGTAGTGACTGCTCTCTTGCGCTCTCTTTTTTGACTGGAGAGCTACAGACCCATCTGCAACGCTCCTGGTCAGTCCTGCTTGGTGAGGTACACAGCAGCCGGACACAGTTCCAAACGATGCAATATTCTGCAGCTTTGCTAGAATCAGTATGTAGTTTACATCATCTCATCAGTGGGCAGTCACACTTACCGCTAGCAGTAAGTGAATATGCCAAGTGAGACTGCTAAATGAATATGCTCTTAGAATTTAAGTAGTATGTTTAACAAGATCACGTTTCCTCCAGGAAGCTGGCACCGGGAGATGCCAGATGGATCGCATTCACTGCTACGAAAGCCTTGTAAGAATGCTTTCATGCTAAAGATGCTTACCGTAGCAAGTGTTCAACACCAACTTCCTCTGCCTCCTCTGCTCCGATCTCGCTAGTCACGTGCTCAAACGTCTTGGAGGTGGGAGTGCCATCCTTGGAAGCGCAGGGATACAGGAGACAGGGTCAGACTGGGCACAGAGCTGACTGCAGGTACAAAGGCGTGCGCCATCTCACCAGTGGAGGCGTCTCACATGCCAACAGCGGGGCAACTCAACGCTGCGGCGTGAGACTAACTGATGCAGTGCAAGACTAACTGACGCTCGTTTATAGGATCAGGAAGAGGCAATGGGGCAAATTATGGAAAAACAGTGTATCAGGGGACTGAAGTACATTAGTTGCTTTTTTTTTCTTGATTTAAGTAGTGTTACCAACTGTCACAAGCCCAGAGTCGCTAGAAATTTCTTCTTTCCTGTGCTCTGTGTAATTTTCAATTAATGTATTTTGCTGGTCTGTGTACTGGTGGGTACAACGGAAAGTCTCACTAAATACCAGCATTATTTCTTTCTTTCCTGATACAACCTTGTTGCCTTTTGGGATACCTTTCGTCATCCTGGTACTTGCTCTCAGCCAGTATGCTGAGAAGCATGTAGTGATTCCAGAAAAGAAAAAAACTAATAAGGAGCAATCTCATTAAAATTATAACTCATACACTGGATATTAAGGACGATGTTCAAAAGATTCACATGCTGAATTTCTAAGAATGAGATTCACCCTTCTGTTTTCAAAGCCATTACCTGCACCAGTATACAGCTATAAACAGAAAGCACTACCCAGATTATTGTGAATTCACAAAACTAAGAACAAATTCTGCAAACCTAACATCTGCAATACTGGGAGCAGCTTTATCTCCGTAGTGAGGGCCTCAGAAAGGCGAAAGGATCAAACTTTTTTATATACATCCAGAATGTAATTTAAATCAAACAACTGCAAATGAAAAGCTGAAGCTGACCTACTACTGTGTGTTGTTTGTCTGCATGGTACTGCAAGTGATTAGTAAGTGTTGCCTCATGCCTGACCTACCTACTCAACACTGGCAGGTGCACAAATGAGTAAGCGCGCAATTAAGCGGAACACCTCTGCCAACAGGCTGACATTAAAAAGTGCTCCAATCTGACTTTCTTCATGGCCACAGACATGACACAAGCAGGTAAGGAGCATCTACATCATACCGACAGCTGAAGCTGAGGAATTCCTTATGTCAACCAGTAACACACAGCTTTTCTTCCAAGAGCACTGGTGGATGAAAGCTTTAGTTACAAATGCTTATATTACAACTGGGATTTAACCTCTGGTTTCAGCAGATTTTGGCTGCAAGTCACAGGCCCTTGCTAGTAAGTGCAACATCCTGTATGTAAAAGACAACTGTGTGCCAAGGGATATGCATCTTTCAGAAAACAAGACAATCCTAACAGCCATCTTTTAAGGGAAACTCTTTTCCTAGGAAAAGGCAGAGAGACGTGTTAAATACTCACATCATGAACTTCTTCAACTGAAATATAAGCTTCTGTGGGCAGCCCCAGGTCCTTTGGCTTCACATCAATAATCACCAGCACCTTACAGAAAAAGCACACATTTCAGAAAACCAGGCTTTGATTCAAAGACTAGAAAAAAAACCACCTAGGTCAGCTCTGCACTCCACAGCAATGGTACAGGGGCTGCTCCAAGGCGTTAACTTCAGGCACTGAGAAAAGACATCTGTAGCTGTTTCAACAGATTCCGACCCGAGTTCCTCAATTACTTTATAGCTACCAGGTCTTCAACATGCTGTATCAGTACGTTAAATGTAACAAAGGTGGGAGCCAAAGTTCCTAGATCCCTCATTTAGGAAGAGAGAGGGGAAAAACCCACAACCCTCAAAAAAGTGCTGCACTTACAGAGTTAGGACAGTATCTTTTCATCAGTTCATTGATGGCGATGTCATTCTTGTGCAGTTTAGGGCCTGTGTGGTACCAGCCAACAATTCTTTCTCTAGCTGAGCAAAACCAGAAAGGATTCTAAATCAGAATCGCACGGTAAGACAACAGCAGAAAGATTCAGGCAGAGACTGAATTAGCAAATCAAGGGTGAACATCTGATGCGTGTAGATGACGAATGTAAAGCACGGGGAAATGAATTGCAGCAGGGAAGACAATCACGTGGCTACTGACAAAGACAGTTTACTAGTCGTACTTACTTATCATAGCTTACTAATCACATATATAACTTTGCCCCTAGATTCTTAGCTAAACCTATTTCATACCATTTATTAATTTTGCAGATAACAGGATCTGACAGCTTAAAACGGTGACATGTAGAGATGCATATACTCTAGAAAGTAAACTGTATCCTGAGAATGACAGTTGGTCCCAGGGCTAAGAACAGGAATTGAAGTTATGACTAAACACTCAGCTTTAAAATCTCAAACTGAGCAGTAAAGACACTTTTTAAAAAGCGGTGAAGAGCAATTAGAACTATTACTTACAAAATGTGAGTTTGTAATGTTTACATTCATAAAAAACTGATTTCAGGGCACATCTGTATATGACAGGCTACAGAGGAGAAAATTTTTTAATTCTTCAGAAATAATGGCATTTTTGAAATCTGAATTATTCTGAAGATATAAAGCTGTCAGTAGACTTGAAAAAACTAGAAAGGTATAAAGTAATGTGTTAAGAACACAAACCGCTTGCACAAACTAACCCATGGAAAACCATCAGCGAAGTGAAAGTGAAGCCATGCAAGGAATGAGCACAGAGTGACTTCTTACGTGAGCAATTAACTCTCTACCTTACCATGAATTCACTTCCTCAGACAGAGTCTTGAAGGTTTCTAGGAGCGTACCCCTGACTGCAAGAAGACCTCAACTTACCGTTGACCTTCTTAAACATTCCATACATGTTCTCCAGATAGTCATGGTCTAGAAACCACACAGTATCATCCTTGTCATCCTCATCAAAAGGGACTGGGAATGAAACAAAACATCAATATTTAAGAATCCAGCTTCCAGAATGAAAATGTTTATAGAAACACTGAGTTTTAGGTTATCTGGCTGCTAAAGGAGAGTGGATTTTCATCCATTTCAACTGTTCTGCAACACCATGCTGCGCAAACTAACCTGCAGCGCTGGTCAGTTCTCTCAGGTATCGGCTGCCTCATAATTACAACAGTTTAGAACTGAGGAATGAAATGCAAAGCATTCTGAGGGTTATCCTCAGTGGACACCATCAAGCATCACAGAGCAATCCTCCCACATACAAAAGTGACTCAACAGCGTGCACAGACATTTGATATGATAAACTGAGCATCCCAGCAGACTTTATAACTTGTGATCAACCACAGTCTACCTAAAAGAAAAATTATTTTTCAGTGTAGAACACATGTCATCAGCACTTTTATAGACTTCTAGAACACCACGAGGCATTTTAAGTAAGGACTATTTACCCTCAAGTAAATAACTAGTTATTTTATCAGTTAGCATGTACACAGGCACTCAAGGCTCAGTTCTGAGAACAAAGACTGGTCTCAGTCTTTCAATTTACAGCTATAGTAAAAGCTTCACAGTTTAAAGGCTGTCCAAAAGACATTAAAACCTCTTTTCAACCCAGATGGAAAAAAGTTCTTCCAAAAACTGGAAAAAAAATAGTCCACTTGAGAGAAGAGCTCCATATAAATTGCAAAACTCCATATATAAACTGAGATAATTTTGCTTTGTCACAGAGTAGCCCCAACTGGGAAGGAAATGATCTAACTAACACAAATGGGTCAGCAAAAGCTGTGCATTCAAGAAGTAGTTTACTATCGCATGTAAGTATTTAAGAGGAAACTATTTCAACACTACTAACAGCATATTTAAGGAAAGAACTAGCATTTAACTGGACACAATTTGCAGAAAAAAAGTAAAGCTAAAATATACATTAAATCTTTACACAAGCAGGTAACTGCTACATCAGCACCAAGCGCTGATGATTTCTGTATGAGCTGTTGAGACACTGATCACTCAGCAGAGGTCAGCGAGTCCAATGCAGCATTTTAAGAGAGGTTTACACCTTCTCCCAAAACATTCCACATTGCACAACACTACAGGGAAGATGCAGCACAAGACTGGCTGGAATAGGTGTGTTTTTGTCAGCACTTAGCATTTCTTGTTAGATGTAGGCTGATTTGTACACGGAGGGAACAATCTGTGCTCTGGCAGGACGGCTTAAAAAAACCCAAACCCAAACGCCATTCATCTATTAAATAATTCAGGAGGTTTGAACAAGGGTAGGTCACCCAAACTCACCTGCAAAACTGTTGGACACATCTAGTATTTTTTTCTGCCATGAGCCCAGCAGCACACCAACAACTCGCTTCTGATTTCCAACTTTTCCTATTCTAAATGGAAAAAACTGTCAGTTCCTACAACAAAAAGCCTGATTCAAGAAAGAGGGTAACAGTGGATCGCTTGCTTCGCCTAATTTCTGTAAGTTAAACAGGACGTGTGCTGGAACAGAAGACGATGCGTTATGATTGTTTTACTACTGATTGTTAATTTACATCCAGAAATAGGCGTTTCAGTGGCCTCAGAATGAAACCTTGTAACCCAGCGATGCAGAGTGAGGACTACGTGGTCTGATGCAGCTAACGAGGGGGAACGTGACCCAAAATAAGCACCACTGCAGCCTCTCCGCAGGACAATGGGCTATAAACCAGTGAGTAAGCTCTTAAAACTGCTCGGTGTCATCCACAGCTTGCTTTCACAGCAGCGGGCTTGCTTGCCTTCTGAGGCTTTGGATAATGACATTAGAACTGCCTGTCAGTCGGCGCAGTTCAGCTGAGGCAGGCCGATCTCCCTGGGCGCGGGGAGCGGTACGCTTTACCCCCCCTCAGCCCGCGGCGGCTCCAGGAACGAAGCCCACTCCTCCCCTGCCGGTGTTGTACCGAGCCGAGCGCGGCCGGCGGGCCCGGGCAGAGCGCTGACAGCCCCCGCCGGCCCCACGGCTCCCGCCCGCCGGCCTCCTCCTCCCGAGCGACCGCCGGCGGCACGGCGGACCGGGGGCTCCCGCAGGCCGCGCTCCCGCCGCCCGGGGATCGCGGCCCTGGGCACCGAGCGGCCGGCCCGGGCCCGGCCGCGCCGCTCCCCTCAGGAGCGGGGTCCCCCCCACCCCGATCCGCCCGCCCCGCCGCTCCCCTCGCGGCCCGGCCCGGCCCATGACCGTGACTCAGCGCCGCGGCTCCGCGCCCGGCCGACCCCACCTGTTGAAGTGATCGACGACGCTGAGCAGCACCAGCGGGTGCACCACCACCCGGTCCACCGCCAGCTCCGGCATGGCGCCCGCCTGGCCCCGCTCCGCCGCCAGCCCAGCCCGCCCGCCCGCCAGCACCAGGCCCGCTCCCCGCCGCGCGGCCCCGCTCCCAGCCTGCCCCGCTTCGGGGCGGGGCCGCCGCCGCCATCTTAGAGAGGGCGGTGGCGGCGGGACACCATCTTGGAGAGGTCGCGGGAGACGGACGCGCCGCCGCCATCTTGGGAAGGTGCGTCTCCGCTGTCGGTGGTGCGGCACCATCTTGGGGAAGTCGGGTCGCTCCGCCCGGAGGTGAGGGGCGGGCCGGCGGAGCAGGGAGGCGGGCAGCCGGCGAGCGGCCTTCGCCTGGGGGTCTCCGGGGGTGCTGGTCTCCCTCGCCCGCCGTTGCGCCTCGGCGCGCCCCCGAGGCGGGCAGCCTCGCCGAGCCGCGTCCGGCCCCAGCCAGCGGGTCCCTCGCCCGCCTGCTGACTAAATGGCGCGCAAGAGCGTTTGCCCTGTCGTCTTTCCAGAAACGGTGGTTTCAGGGGCTGGCCGGCCCTTTCCCGGCTTCTTGTGCTGCTCTTGCGGAAGATGAGTGTGGCGTTTGCCTTTTTCCAGTTGTCAGGAACATCTCCTAATCACCGTGACCTTTCAAAAAATGAGAGAGCAGCTTCAGAACGATGTCGTAATCTTAATCGTTGCCACTAGACTGCAGGTTTAAAATGCAGGGGTGCTGCGCTCTCAACTCGATAGAGAGTGGAAGTGCTAATAGCACTGGCAGGGCGGTATCCTGACCTTCCTAGCTGTGCGCTCTGCCCTAACTTCTGTGTCTGCCTCTGCAACTTCAGGAGGTGTTGCAGCCTGGGCTGGAAAACCTCCATCACCTCTTCCAGAGCTTCAGGTAACTTCAGGGTTTCCAGTACTGCAGTGATAAAAATCTACATAAATAGGCAGAAATCTTTATTGCCGTTAGTGTTTGCTTTCTTCTGAGGGGACCGCGTTAGGCTGATTTGTTTGGTAGGCATCCTTCAGCCTCTCTTGTAAATGTTTTTCCTCTCCAAAGTACATCTTGCTTCGATGTAAAGGAGAAAGAGATTTTGAACTAAGCTGAGTCTTTGTAGAAGGGTTTTGTACCTCAAGAGTAGGAACTGGTAGATACGGAGCTTGTCTTTTATACTTACAGCAAGAAAACAGCACCTGAGGCTTATTTCTGAATCTGCTATGTAGGAATTACTAACATGGAAAAGTATCGGCAGATTTGTTGAGGATAGCCTCGCTGTTGTTAAAGCATTATGATCCCCCTTATTTTCTACACTTTTCCCACATGTTACGTGTTCTTTGTGTATTTCTCAGGTCTGACCAAATGGTGGTATTGTGGGTGAAATCTGAAGTTTAGTGTTGCTGTTCAGGTCTTTTGACACTTGGTGGGTTTCAGCAAAAGCAGCATTCAGCTACAGACTCTATGACAACTGAAGACCTCTCGTGGAGTTTTTTAGACTTACATCCTGGTGGTACTGCTTTTTTTTTTTTTTTTTTTTTAAAAAAAAAGTCTGCTCAAGTTTTTAGAGGTTTTGTTTCCCAGCAGAGGGAGACATCTGACCGTGAAATTCTAATATAGCCAGTATTCTTGTCGCTTGCTTTATCAATATACATATAAAACTCAATGTTCAAATTAACTAGTTCAATAAGTAATTTAGCGCATTGATTTTTGGGCATATCCTAAGTGCCATTACAAGCTATGGATATTTTAAATGCCATTACCTAATAGAAGGAATGTTTTAAGCACCTTTTATTGATTTTATTACTGCTTTATTTTGCTGTCTTGGTTTAAAATCATTTTAACCACTCTGTCATCAAGAAGAAATATATCGTTGGTGAAATACAGTCAATTTCCTAAAAACCTTTGACATCGTTAAATAAGGAATTACAGTTGTTAAATCATGTCAGGCAATAACCAAGGGACAGAAAAGATATAAAATTTGGAGCAGTGGGCCAGCATACCAGTAAGCTGTTTTGACCTTTGGCATTCAGACTCTGTATGTGACAATCACACTTCAATTCTGTTCTTGGTTCTTATATCAGTCAGAAGAGATTTAAAATCTCAGCATGCCAGGAAGGTTGTGGAAGGATAACAGAGTATGATCTAGAGACAATTAAGGGGCATTTTAATGACCTGCTGTGACTTTTTGTTAAAATTACTCTCTAACTTTGCACATTTGAAGTTTCATTTGCTGGATTGTATTGCTAGTAGTTTAGTGTATTGATGTTATACACAAAAGGAGTAAATTGAGTCAGCTGATAGGGATTTCAGTTACTTCCCTTCCCAGCTCTTTTGACTTGAGAAGATTATCAGTATTATTGAGCTAATCAGCTGGTAGATGTAGACTGGGAATACGGGCAATATGTTGCTTAATCAAAGAATTGAAAAGTAAGTAATGAATGTTGGTGCTCAATAAAAAACAGCTAATGAGTTGATTGCATTGATGCTTGATGTAATTTAACCGTAGAGTGGCAAACATCAATACTTATATATGATTTGGCTCATGGCTGCTGAGCTGAAACTCGAAGTTTAGAGAGGTTCTGCAGTGCACAAACACCTGGCAACTGACCTGAAGTGGGGAGGGAAGGAGCTGCGTTTTGTTCTTGGTGATGGAATCGCTTGTTCCATTTAAATTGTTGGGCTTTTATTGTGTTAAAAAACCAAACACCCAAAGCAAACAAAACAACCCCCCCCCCCCCCCCCCAACCCCCAAACAAAAAAACCCCCGCAAACCCCCAAAACTTATACATAACTGTTTTCAGAGGTTTAAGAACATTTTCTGGATTGAAAAATAAGAATAAATAATCATAAAGTCGTTTAAAAATCAAACCAACCTCTAGCCTTCCTTAAAAATGGCCTTGATAACCTCAAGGGGGAAGTCAGCAGCAGAGAAACATGCTGTCTGGGGAGGTGGACATTGCTATGTTTGAGCTAGCTATCCCAGTTGTGTTGCATCAGTTATGACTGCATTTTAAAAGTTCATTTGCAGAACGTGAACACTGGAATGGTGCCACCTGTAACTTCATTCTGAACTCACATTTTGCCATTATTCTCTTCCTTTTGATTTGTTAGGTGTTGTAAACTCTCCTCAAGTGCAAGGTTATAGTACTGGTGGCACAGAAGGATATCTCTATAGGCTTTTCTGAACCAAGATCTGCCACTGTGAGCTGCTGTGAAGCAGCAGGAAGGAAACTGTTGGTACCCAGATTCTGAGTGGTTTCTGCATATTTTATCATATTCTGACCTCTTTTACCAGTCTTGGGGATTGCACTTCTACTTCAGAAATCTCACTTCCATCAGGAGTTAGTATTTGTCTTTAAATTATGAAGTAATGCTTCAGAAATTTGGTTTTGTTTTCTGTGAAATGTCCTGTGTCATGTTTGGGCCTAGATCCTTGTTAGATTGGTGACGCATTCTCTGGGCAGCCATCAAGCATAGTCTCTGCTTGTCAGCTGCTTTCTACTTTAGTTAATGCTGGCCTACAAAACCACAATAATGCAGTGGAGGGATGCTTTAAGTGGCCTTATCTCTTGCCTTCTTTCAATCTGTTAATATTGAGGGGGGGGGGGCAGTGATGGGAATCGGTAATAGGAGAAAAGTCAAATGGAGGTATTCTGCTCGTAGAATCACAGAAGAGTCTGATCATCTACAGATTAGAGAAAGCATACATTTACTGAATACCTTCAGTTTGTATTTCTAGGTGTTCTTTCCAATGATGAAAGTTAGCAACATAACAGTGCTTTAAGTGACAATGCTAGCATGGCACAGTAATAACCTGAGTTCGTCAAGGGTGTGAACTGAGCCTTGGATGGCTCAGTTACCTCCAGACTTAACTATACACAAAGCAGGCTCTATTAATGTGTATTTTGCCATCATGTCTGAGAAGGAGTTGCTGTTTGATGGTCAGTAGGCTCTCCTTGGGAAGAAAGATTTGATTATTCATGTCACTGAGACTCTCCCAGACAAAGAGTGTCCTCTGCCTACCTAAAGGGCAGAGTGCACGAAGGAGGATTGCATGAGCAAGCAAATAGTGGGCTGTGGGCAGGCCAGACTGGAGGTGTAGGGCGGAGGGTAAATCACACAGAAGGCAGTAACACTTCGGTTTGATTTGCTTTTCCTCTGTAGCTTTGTGGTGTCTGCTAGTGGTAAGTGACATTCTTGGGACTTTGGCCACAAAAGATCCACACAGCTAGCAAATACTGATGCCTGATACTTTGGATCCTAATCCTAAATGATACTAATGTGCTCCTTTAATACTGGTTATCTCTGTTTGTAAAAAAAAAAAACAAAAAAAAACCCAAAAAAACAAAAACACAACCCTACTTTATTTTTCCTAGATTGGGCTGTGGGAACTGAACGGGTAAAGAGACAATGTCCACTAACATGTATTTTCATGGAGATGCCTTCTAAAATCTGTTTAAAATCCAGTCAAGAGAAGCTAGGCTTTCTTTACACCTGTTGATAGTTTGTCACATAATACCTCTGCGCTACCAGTTTGAACAGGAAATATATTTATTTCCCTATAAATACGTTTAGCTTTGTCCAAATAACTGTAGTTTCCTGTTAAGATTTCCTTGGCCAGGGTGCGCCGTAAACTGTTTTAGATGGAATGATGCTGTCTGGAATCGAAGAAGGATAATGCAAGCCATGGCAGCAAAACAGAAAGCCACCACAACATTAATTCTAATTTGTTTTGGTTAAACTGTAATTCAGTGAAATGCTGACACTGTATACACAATGCATGATGCCATAAAATGTGTCCTTACCCAGCCTGCAATTTGTTTCTGAAGACCTCCAAATAACTTTTTTTCAAATGTTTGTTCTAGAATGTAATCTCTAAAGCAAACTTAAATTGATAATTATAAATTAATCTGTTCAGTTTATGGTATGACTGTTAAATATTGGTGTTGTAGTAATTTATTTTTGTTTCCCTATAGGGTACTGTTGCTTGACCAAAAGGTACATGCATAAGTAGAACTCGTGCTACGTACCATAATTTGGCCATCTGTGAACATTGCTGTAGTTTCTGCCAACGGATTAAAAAACTTTTGTTCATACTTGTGGTTAGCTGGTGACTTAGATAATCCTATCCTCCCTAAACAGTGCAACAGTGGAATTTTGACTGATAACTTTTGGATGTAGAATTGTCACTTTCTTTAGTTAAAAGTGGTTTGTGGAAGTATTGTCAACTTGTAATGTAAAATTATGGAAAAGTCTTTCATGTTTTTATATTATAAGTTTCTGATGTTTGCTTCCCTGTCCAGATATCACAGAGTATAGAAATTCCAGATTTTTTTTTTAATAACCAAGTCACTGACTCTAATTTTTGCATTTCAGTACAGAATGATTTACTTATTTTATTCTGATACCCTTACTACATTTTGGTTTGTTTGGTTGTTTTTTTTTTTAAATAGTGGAAACAAACAGTTAAAAAAAAAAAAGCACAACAGGTTCTAGTCATACTCATTTTTCCACACCTTGAGATCTAGCAAATTCTTTAATATGAGATTTTATTTGTACAAAGCAAAACTTCAAAACCACTCAAAAGCTTTCTTATTAACTGCTGTCAGTCCTTTGATTTACAAGGGCAATAAAGATCTAGAGGGGGCACATTTATCATGGAGTTCAGCACACCAGGAGCCATTTTCTCAAGCGGTAAAGCCAAGTGATAAAATGAGTTCTTTTGTTCTATAACCAAGACACATTCCCTATTTTTAAAAATGTGTGTGTGTTGGACTTCTTGGCTTGTAGTTTGGCTGTGTTCCTGTAATACATTTAATAAATAATGAAAAATTGCTAACGTGCTTGATGATACATCTGGAAAAACGAACTGTCTGAAAGAAACTTACTTTCAGCTTTGTTTTATTCGCTAACTTTTCTCCAGTACTAATTCTATGAATTATTTAATAGTACTTTTAAATTAGAGGTGTGGGGTTTTTTTTAAAGTGATCATATACCTCTTTGCAAAGCTGAAAGAATTCTGGTTAGGAAGTAATAATATTTAAAATAGAGCCATGTTCATAGGGTATAGTGCTATTTTGCAAGTTCCAGTTTCTTCATCTGTTTCTAAACTTGTATTTAAGTGACTTTTTGAATGCTGTTTTTTAATGTTAGCAGATATTGCAAGAAGCTTAGCTTCTTGTCTAGACCAAATATGGGTAGCTCATTAATAGACATAGCTGTGTGGGAGGAACTGATTGCATGAGTGAGCACCCTTGCATGTGAGCAAGGGGCTCAGAATCTGACTATAAATTGAATATTAAGCAAAGTTAATTTTGTTTTTTCTATATAAAAATGCTGCCACCTACAGCCTCTTCCCGGGAAAGAGACTCACTGCTGCTTTTGCCGGTCAGCTGCTGAAAGTTGTGAAGTCCAGTTATGCTCATCAGGACAGTGTTGTTGTACAGACACTTTTGAAATAGAAGTAAAACGGAGTTGCAACAAGTACTTTCCAAATAAAACCTGTATTAGGTTGCTCTTGATGTTTTGGCTTCAGTTGGGCTGCTGTCACAACATATGGAAAAGTGAGTCAGGAAAAGGTCAGTGGCATTAAACCTTGTTCATATTTAAATCAGCACCATGCTATGGTGCCCGTGTAACTACAGCAGTGCTGCTGCTGTACCCGTTTGTCCCCAAGTTATGCAAACAGTGATGGAGAGGCTTAGAAGGCATTTTGGACAATAGCAGTTTCTTCGGTTTTATTCCTGGTTTCCTTTATTGACAGACCTTTAAGAAAAGCAATGCTGTAGCAAAGTTATTGCATAGCTCTTAAATGTGGTGTTTATGAACAAAACCAGCAAAGGTATAGCTGGTATATGTGACCGTGGTCAGCAGCAGGTTTGTAGATAAGTGTTAGAACAGGGCAAATGTGCAGTGGTATTGTTAGAATAAGAAATGTAGAACAGTGCAGGTCTCGCCAACCTATTTACTGATCTTGGGTAAACATTCTTCAGCTGCGCAAGGTATGTGTGGGACAAACAGTTTTTCATTCACTGTATTCTACATTAAATAGTCTGGAGGTAGGACTTACAATATTATCACCCTAATTCATGTGTCTGTGAAAGCATATTACTGAGAAATTAAAGAAAATGTTTCTCGGTGGCTGACTCATGGTAGTTACTTATCCAGAAGGAAGCAGCTATTACAGCAGCCAAAGGACTCCACCATAACTGCTGTACTAGCTTATGGAAAACAAAATCTTCAGCTGACCTATCATGGCAGTTGTCTGTTGCACGGGAATTTTGCAGGTCTCTTTGCTGTAGTTCTATGTTGGCACTTGAAAGGTAGCAAGGAAAGACATACTCTAGGAGGCCTACCTTTTTGTATAGATGTGTATGTTAATTCTGATACTGCAAAACCTTTAGTCTCTGATATTTAAGAGACTAAAGATATTTAAGAAATGGTAAGTGTAGGGTGTTTTTTTTAAACCCTGGGGCCTCTTATACTGTAGTGTCTTGAAAGATCCTAAAGCTTTGAGGGGAGAAAAAAATTTGAAATACTTTATTTTATGAAGCAGTTTTGGGGTCGGTTTTTCTAAAATGAATGCTTTTATGTTGGATAGTTTAAAGACCATCTGTTAACTGAAACCAACCCTAAGTGAAGTTGCAGTTATGTTTCCTATTAGTCTTGTATCTTTCCTATTAGTCATGTATGAAAGAATACAGAGACATCCAACAGAACTCAAAACAAAAATTGAAAAAGCAGATGTTGAAAGTGTTGGCTTGTTGCTTTCCTTTTACAGCAGCAAGTAATTATTAATGGATCACAAAAATACTATAAGACTAGTTTTGTAAACTGTTACCTAGAATCACAGCTAAAGATGTATTTCTAAATTATTGTATATTGCAGTTGAAAATTGGAGTATTTCACTTGAAGACACTGAAGAGGGTTTTAAAAAATAGATTATGAATGTTATGTCTGGAAGCATACAATGAAAGATAAAATACAAAATTTTAAATAGTTACGCACTTCTAGTCTCTCAGGGCTCATTTATTATGTTGTCATGGTGAGCAAGAAATAAAAAAAATAAAATAAAAAGGCTATTCCTTGGGTAGTTGTGACTTATTGGTAGTTATCTTTTACAAGAGTTCCATGCTGACTTAAGTAAAGATCTCTGAGAAAAAAAAAATCAAACTTTATTTTTCAAATAAATTCAGCTAAGAACTCACAGACTTCCATGACACCACACTGAATTATTATTAGTGTACACTGCTGTGAGAATAACACTCACTGCTGTTTAACAACGGTGTCTTTCCATGGAATTTTAGAAAGTCAGTAGGAAAATGAAAGACAGAATTGAGTGCTGAAGCAGAATTAAACCCGTCCATCCTGAAGCCAGGGTACATTCATTATTACTTCTGTAAGGAAGAAGAATTATTGCAGGCCCATATGATTTGGTTGAAAAATTCTCAATGGCTTGTGTATGTTAAGCAGGAGGTCTTCTCTTGCCTGAGTAAAATCTCCTTAATTTTTTTTTTTTTAGACTTTCTCTTTTTTCCATTCTTAACATGCAATCAAGTATCGGGAATGTAGGCAATTTTGGCTATGTAATTTGTCATGCAGAGGAGAGGTTAATTTTTTTTGCTTACTTCTATTGTGATAGAAGATAATGTGTTGCACTTGATACATGATGGAATTTAAAATAGCTGGGAATTAACAGCCATGTCTAGGCTGTTCTGTAAGATTGTTCAAAAAGACTGCTCAGCAAGGTTCCCTGACTGAAATGCCACTGAGCAGGCTCTTGGATGCTTCCGCATTCCCTTGTCTTCAGGTTCTGGAGGGTGTCTGAGCTCAGGGGTGCTAAGCCTGTCCCACAAGAGTCTTCCTACTGCTGGAGGAAGCTTGTGCAATTGGCTGGTAACTGGGGCAGCAGAATGGTTCAGTGTCTGCAAGAAGATGCCTCTAAGGTTTGTGTGTACAGTTTGGGAGCTGAGGTGTTTCCTTGGGATGCTGAATTTGGGAGACAGGACAAAGGCCATCGACAGTCACAATAATCATTGCAAGGGCGTGGAATTGCTGTTGTGAAGAGTAAATCGCTTCATTGCCTTCATGAGTACAGCTATAGACCAAGCCCCAAGTGCTTACTACCAATTCTTGGAGAAAATTTCTCAGAACTGGGCTTCCTGAAAGACCTCAGTCTCTATTCCTGGGGAGGTTACAAAGGCCATGTTACAAACATGGTGTTAGAAGAGAGGACTATGCTTAGGTTCCTAGAGCAATGAAACAGCAGTTGCTAGAGAGTGGGCACTGATGGGGAGACCTTCTGGTCTGGACACCCAAAGAGCTTTTTGCCCTAAACATGACATACAATCCCACCAAAGACATCTCTCCTTAGTCTGTCTTGGGGTACCTTTCAAACCCAGTTCAAGGCACATCTGCCAAGGCACTTGGGCAACTGATCTCAGTGAAGACTCTCCTGCAAGGAAAATCTCATGGAAGCACCAGGATAGCCAAACCATCCCTATGGTACTGCCAGCCTTTGTGGTCCAGCTGGTGTGATCATATCAAAGCACCTTGTCTGCCATAAGACTGGACTTGTGGAGAAGTTGAAGACCTGTCCTAGCTCAACAGCAGAAGTCTTCTCTCAGACAGTGGCCTGTGCTGGTTGTAGGGAACAACAGATCACTTGTCCCCAAGGCTCTTGAATACCAATGTTTAAAGGTTAAAGGAATGTAACCCACCTGGATTCCTCTGAATTCTTGTGATGCCTAGGCAAAGTTGGCGTGAATGATACAGTAAATCAGCCTTGAAGGGGCTTTAACATAGTAAAGTTGATGTAGATGATGTTTGCCTTGTTCTGCTGGTGTTTTGTTGTATGGTTGAGACAAAATGACTTTTTCATTCTGTTACTGCAGGCTCACTTAGAAAATGGAAAATCAGATATGTAGGTGTTGAGTTTTGAAATTCTTGTAGTGGACATGTTTTAGAAATGTTGGTAGTAGTGATGGAGTTTATTCCTGTTTAAAGAATATTGAAACTATGTCACTGGCCCCAGGAAGCGTAAATTTGCTGTAAATGGCTTCCTTTTGTGGGAGCAGCTGTCCTGTGAAGGCTGCTGGGACCAGTACAGATAAATTCTGTTTCGTGCTTTGCCACTGACATGGTTACTCCCTCTTTTACACATACACCAGCATTTTTAATAGGATACTTTACTACCTCTGTTGGTCCCAATACCCAATTTGTCACAACTTGAGGATAATGCAAAACCACACTTTCTTCGCAGACAAAAGTGGTTTTACACCATTTCTCTGTAAGCCTGATATGGATAAATATGGAAAATAAAATAAACCTCCTCTGGCAACTATTTTCTTTCAGAGAAACACATATTTTAGGATAGCATTTACAAAGGCTTTATTGGTACTGCATTTCAATCTTTCAGAACTGTTCCATAACTAACAGGAATTTAAAATGTATTTACTTTATGTCAAGGCTTTAATATTGGGCAATTACAAATCCTGTGTAGCCTAGGTCTGCATTTTATAGACCAAATTTACTGTTCTCAATGCTGTGCTGTGTTAACTATGTTGTAACGAAACATCTTTAATAGGGATGTTGCATTTGTTTTCAATATCTTCTCTAGAAAGATGGATTTCTCCTGTAGCTACAACCAACACGGTGAAGCAGGCTTGTGTTTCAGCACCGCTGGATGCTGCACCGCAGGTACATATGTGCCTGGCATCTGCCCCTTGCTCCCTGGGCAGCTTGGTGTCTGCTGCTGCCTTTTCCCCTTGGATGTCCCTCTCAAATATTCCCTCATCTGCATGTCTTCTCCCTCTCAGCCCGATACTGACTGTGTAGGCCCAACTCAGACCAACCTAATCCAGGTTTTGGGAGAAGAGATCCTTCTTCCTTTCACTTGATCATCCCTTTCTTTTCTGTGTTAGAATTTCTGGAAAGCTTGCCTCTCTGGGTAGAGATCACTGATCGAGTCAGTTGTGTTGAAGGGGTTGTTGAAATTTACATAAATTGTTGAAAATGTACCTGTATCCCCTCTGCATTTCTCAGACACTCTCATTTACTGCTAACAGCAGCAATTCATGTTGGATGCAGTAAATAAGTTTTTCAGATACTGAAGAAATTCTGTGCCATCTTATCTGTGTTGGGCTGCAGACAACTGTGTGGTTTCATATGCTTTGCCATGTCTTTGATGTGTAGATTAAACACCAATATACATATATAGCTATATTAGTTAAGCCAGTAAGTTAATGTAAATAAAAATCGTCTTTTTCTCTTGAGTCTGGCTAAATACTGGTTGAAACTATTGCCATATATTTATGAAGAAAATGGGGTAATCATATCTTGTTTTTTTTTTTTAAAGCCTTAATTATCATTATAATGTCTTTTAAAAGTGCATCTCGTTCATACAGCTATAGAACAAATTCAAAACACGTGGCATCTAAGGAATTTCTTTATGCTTAATTTTTTTTATATTACTCTGCTATGGTAATAGTGCTGATTGGCTGTTGGGAACAATTAGTGTATGAACCTCAGCCTTCTAAAGGTAAACCTAACTGGCTGTGTGGCTGTCAATCTGTAGTTTTTAATAGGTGATAATATTTAAATAGGACAGACTTCCATAATACTTTTGAGAGATTGATGTTCTAATCTCAACAAATACCACACCTCTTTGGAATCAAAATAGAAAGAATAGAAAATACAAAACACACTTACGTTTTGTCCTGCTTTGAAAAAATCTGTTGTTACTTTTTGTTTCCTTGTTTTTATAAGAGTCTGTTGAGGTATGAGGAGGATGGAGTGTGTATGTAGATATGCATATAAATATTAGAGAATGGAAGACTGAAGAGTTCTGCAGAGGAGGCCTCTGGAATCAAAGGGCCAGAGTCATCTGCATTTAGTGAGGGAAAACATTGTACAAGGTGAGATATAATCACTGAATGGTGAACTCCTAAATAACTTTTGTAAGTGATAAGCTGATTGTTTGGTGGGTTTTTTTGTAATGGAAAACATTCTTTACTGGTGTTGCATCATGGCGACAGTTACCCAAATGCTGTTTTCATATTAAAGCATTATACACGTTTGTTGATGTGAAATTGCATAAGGTTTTACTAAAGATTGCTTTCTCAGCTTAACAAAAAATGTCGTTCTACCTCATCCATTCTCAGATTCTAGTGATAATCCTTTTAATGTCCCTTATATTGGATTCTAGAAAAGGTTAATTAGTTATCCAGTGAGCTTGATAGAAGAAGGTGGGGTTTTTTTCCGTTTTATTGGGGTATGAAGGTAACACCACAAGGGGGTACTATAATTTTATCAAATTTGCCTTGGTAAGTTGTTTTATTAAGGTAAAGTGATTACAGCCTGCAAAGTTAATTTTAATATGCTAATATACCACAGCAAGTTGGAAACTTAAATAAAATGGTACAATTAATTTAAATTTATAGAAGGCAGAGAAGCTTAGTAAGGTCATCTGTATGTTATATTAAGATTGCATATAGGCTTACCAGATTTAAAAGTCAGTTTTCTTAGCAGCAAGCTTTAGAAGATTGCTGTGTGTATTTTAGTGACCTTTGCAAGAAGAAGTTGGTGTAGTTCTACGAAAACTGCATTCTATGAAAAGTTCATTTCCATGTGAGGAAAAATAACCCTTTACTTTCTGCATACAGAAAGCTAATGTTAGATCTGTGTATGTTTTAATGGTTTTAACACCTGTATGAAGGTGGAAATTTATTAGGACATTTTATTTACAATGGAAAAATGCATCCTCTGGTACACTTTTAAGTGAACTAATTACTCATGACTAAACTTTTTGATAAAATACATTAATATGACTTGCTGTTGGGCACACAGGTGCAGGAGTTGTCACTCAGTTTTGGGAAGTAGTGGATATTGCTGTTTTGGTTTTGAAGGAAAAAATATTGGCACTGTAAAGTAGATGGGCTTTTGAACTTTTATGCAACTGCTGTGTTCAGATAATGCCTTCCTGAGCTCTAGAAAAATAGGATAGAAATTAATTTAACAGAAACAGGCTTTTTGAAGACCTTGGTGTTTTATTTGGCCTGGGAAACTAGAAGTATAAAAACTAAAAAGAAATAAAGAATGAGGGAACTAAACAAGAGTACTGTGAAGCAGAAATTATGGGAGACTAGTTCTAGCATTTTGTTTGCACGCAGCCTATTGCTATTTGGCTGTTTTATCTATCTGGAGCAGAATTTATCTGAGCAGCGTAACTGCTCCTGATGCAGAGAAGCCATGATTTCAGGCTAGGCTCTCTGGGTGCATCATGCAGATGTAAAGCAGCAGCAGCACCACCGGTAATACAGAATGGTTGGTGGGAGACAGATGGGTGTTAAATCCCAAGGTCTGCTGTGCGGGATATGAGAGGGAGGTTGCAAACTGTTAACAGTGGTCCTTGTTGCCTTTGGAGATTTTGATGAGGTCCACAGAGAGCCATGTTAGAAAATAGGAAAGAAAGAATGTATCAGTAGAGCAAATTAGAAAAATATTTTCTCATAATTTCTACAGAAGATAACTAATTTGTCATTCCTGTGATCCTGTCCAGTGAGTTTTACTTTCATTAGGAGGTTTCTGAGATCACCAACCCCCCCGAGGGTATGGAAAACCAGATTGTACATCAGTAAACCAGTTGAGACACTAGTTTGCTAGAGACTATAATGGGCAATGATGTAACAAAATGGGTTTTTCAAAATGCTTTTAAAGATGTTTTCAGTGGCCATTTTCAGTCTGTTATTAAAATTGACACATAGCATATACATATACCATGTGTATATTAAAGGATATGCAGAACTGACGAGGTTCGTGTTGCAAGCCTGCTATTGATGCAAGCAAATGGATGTATGCAACCCACACTCGTGCAAGGATTGATCCAGGTTATTAGAAAAACCTGCCACATTTCTTTTCTCTGAAGTCCATGTGTTGTACAAACCTCAGAAATGAGGATTACAATGACAGTGCCCTTACCAGTGGGAGACTCTTTTTTATTCATTTTGCAAACCAAGCAAATTGCCATTGCCCCTGCGATTTGAGTGCCTCTATAGCTGAATTTTTGTTCCTGTGCAAGGAAGTAAACAGATAATGTTGAGCGTGGCTTTTTGGCATAGTGTATGGAGTCTGGCATTTTAGAAGGCCATAGTGAGTCAGCTTCTGCAGAAAATATGTCCTGTTTTACTGTGATCACAGTTTATAATGGTTTCCAGAGATATGGCTTTCTCCTAAAAACTGCACACCAGTGGAGGAGGAGTAGGGGAAAATTTTGCCTCCAATGGCAACAAAGTGCTGTTCATTCTTGTCATAGCTTTCTGTGGTTGTAGGAACAACCTTGTCTTATGTTGAAGATGTGCCTAAGCAGCAGCATCAGAACCTCATTAATGAAGCGAGGTAGCCTGTCTTAGTGTTCTGCATGTTCCATAATGAGAACAGCAGGTTGGATTTCAGGACATCTGAGTAACAATAGAAGGGTATGATTTCGCTGGGTATGAATTTTGTCCCATTTAGGAAGGCTGCAGGCAAATTATGATAAAATTGGGAGTTCTGATAGTAAGAATGTTTATTCACAGAAACCTTGAATGTAACTTTTTTGATAAGAAAAAAACAAATTAATGCATTCTCAATTTTTATAACAAATTATTGATATTAAATTATCAAATTATATACATGATTAAATTTTTATTAAATATGAAACAATGTATGCAATATTATTATAATCTTCTAAAGTATAACAGGTTTTTAACTTTAACAGCGCCATGCACTGTGCCTCTGCTTCTCAGGGGACTGACTTTAAAAGTAAGGCATTCAGCAATTGAAAAGGAACTCGTAAAATTAGTCACTTGAGTAATTTAAATATGCAAATAAGTATCCCAACTGTGTTGATACCAGATTTAGCTGAATTTACTAGGGCTGCTTAGACTTCATCATCCTGATTATTCCAGTTTTGTGTCAGACTTAAGAAAGCAGAAAGAATTATCTGTTACAGAAGTTTTTTGTGGTACTGTGTTGCTATACTGTGTGTTCACGAATGCACTCGCTGACATAAACTTATTCCAAGCTTTTTTCCCCTCCTAATTAGCCAAACAAAAGCAATCAGGACTGTTCTATCATTGCTTCTCATAAGAATACCAGAGATTTGAAAACACTTTGATTTTACTTGCCAAGCTGAGTGAAGTATGAATGTATGTTGTGATATAAAACAATACGGCATAACTGATTGAATTCCATGGCTTGGAGCCTCTTATGAATTCAGTAAAAATTACCTGTAAGATTGATATGCTGGGTTGGGCCTTTGGTGTGTTGTAGGTTGCATGTAGCTTCCATATGAGGTGTTGCCTGGAAGCTCGAAAGTACAGTAGGTGGTTTGTGATCGTGACTCTTCAGTGTCTGTGTTGTGTGGGTATGCAAGCACTCTATCAGGACCCTGCTGCTGTTGCGGCATAGAACAGAGCCGTATGCCTGAACAGATTGTACCTCACGATGGATGGAGACAACAGACAGAAAGGAGATGGTGGTAACAGGGCTGTGAGCCCTGGCTGCGCGCATCTTGCCTGTCTGCTGTGGGTTTGTTGCAAGCATTATGCCAGCGGAGGGGTGGGTCTGAAGAGGCATGATGAGATACATCTAGTATTTGTGATGCTTCTGTGCAACAATTGTATTAGAGGAGAAGGTGAAGATACCCTACTTCATGATGGATCGACAGGCATCTTTGGTGGAGTGACAATAAAGATTTCAGCAGCGAACAAAAAATAAAGGCAAGGTTCTTTGTAAACTCGTAAGTGGTGAAGCACCTTAAAAATTGTGGGTTTTATTTTTGTTTTTTTGTATAGTAAAGAGGGTAAGTAATAGGTAGAACTGTGAAGATGGATTTGTCATATTAAAAAAAAATCAAGAAAATTATTCTTGAGGCAACTTTTTAAATGGGTAGAATTTGAGCAGGATTGCATTTATTGAGGCTGTAGAGGAGGAGGTTGTAGGAGTTATGTGATAAAGGATTGATCAAGACATTTAGTTGGATGGAAAAGTCATGTCCTAATGTCAGGCAGGAAGGAGTGTGAAGTTAGAATTGATGGAAGAAATAAAAAGATGAGACTTGGGTAATGGCCGAGGTTTAAGTCTAAACATGGTGATCACTGTTTTGTGAAGATGAGTCAGGAGAAAAAAGGATGCCTGGAGGCAAAAAGTGAAAGGTATGCTTTGGTAAAACTGTGTTTTATTTAGTCTTATGGTTGGACATACACATGAAAGAAAGGGACCATGATCTGAGCTTGGACTGGGGGGACAAAGCAGAAGGAAAGAGAGAAGAGAGGTGTTGGTCTGAACATACCAGTTAAAATCACGCTTGAGAGTGAATTTGCTTAAGGTAAAGTTCAGCCACATACTTTCACAGCTTTCTCAAATGTTGGTAGGTCCTCAGCTGTGTCTGAGATCCACGCCCTCAGTGCATCAAGAAGTGGCACTGACACAGCTGCAGCTCTCTGATTCTCTGTGTAGGACCACCCCAGTGCAGGGTGCACCTGGCTGAGCTCTGGCTTCCTGTTGTCAGCTGGGACAGACAACTGTGTTTTTGTCGTGCCTTTCCCAAGGACACCTTCCTGGTGGAGGAAACAGAACGGTGTTTCCCTCTTTGTTGCCTGAGTGCCATCAATTAAGCAGAGAAGGGCAATGAATTGTCCTTGTAAACTGAACGGTTGTTCAACCGTCTGTTCTAGGTTTGCTGTGACAATCGTGAGTTTGGCAATATTGCACCTTGCGTTGTTAAGTTTAGATAATGATTTTTTTTTTCTTTTTCCTCAGAACCATCTCCTTTTGTGGTGTCTGCTTTGACATTAAAACATATCTGCTTACCACGAAAATATGTTTATATTTTCGAAATCTTATCCACAAGAAACTAGTTAAACCTTGTGAGAGGAATGATGATGAAAATAAACACATGACCCAGTTGCATGTGCAGGACTGTTTTCAGGCTTGTATTAATGTTAAAATGATGTTAATACAAAACATTAAGATAAGGAATCTGAGACCAGTTTCCACCTACATAAAGTCCAGGAGCTCCCCGCTGAGCTTTGCTTGACCAGCAAGTATAGAAGCTATGTTATTAAATTGATTTAGACCTTATTATTGGCATTTGGATGAGGATTCAGAGGACATAAGTTTTTTTTGGTTTTTTAAAAAGGTATTTTAGTGATAAAAAGACTGAGTCAAACAGACATTTCTTCTTATTTTTTGGCATGACTGTTTAAATTTTTCCCCCAGGAACTGTACATGACAACCATGCTTTCCACATGTGGGTAGAAATGGAAATAATCTTTGCAGCTATGGATGTTTCTTAATATTAGTTGAAAGTAAAGATGCAGATAAGGCTTCTGCTCTATGGAGAAGGTGAGAAAACAAATACGAACAAGTGTTAATTCATGTACACAGAATTTGTGTCTGCACAGCAGGTGAAAATGCTACATTAATGCTGGAAATATCTGTCCTGCTGTGTAGTTTTCCTTCCGTTTTATTACTTCAGTGTTTGGTTTCATATGAATGCACCATACTTATTTGCATGTTATCATGACAGATTCCTCTTTGCTTCTAGTTATCCATACAAAGAGATGGATGCTCCACATGACCTCAATATTAAGTATTCAAATGAAATATTATATTAAAAGTATCTTGGTTTTCATAGTGCAGTGTATAAATACATAAATTTTATTCTTAGTCGAGGTTATTAATTGCACACAAAAATGCTAAATAAAAAGAATTATTGTTAAAATGTAATGTCAAACACTTCTAATTATGGAAATGTCAGAAGCAGAGTTCAGTCAGAATCTCCATGAGATTAAATTGAAAATTATCTAGACGGTGTGACTCAAAGCACCTAGTCCTGTTGAGCACGCTATGTGTGAAAACAAATCCTATTAACTTAGTATCTGGAAATACGCAGCATATTGCAAACAACACCCCCTATTAGTGGGCTGGAGGTCAGTATCTGTGGAACACACAATTAGCAACTACCTCTGGCAAGTCTGATAGTACAGAGTGGCTTAAATTTGTAGAAGTCATCTGTGCAGGGGTAGGAAGACATTCAGTTCTCGAGGGAAGCACTTAGTTGTCTGTAACAATCAGAATTTTCTTCCTCTTGCTGCCCCCGGACTGGCCTGAACCCATATTTCAGAAACCATTAGCTGTGGCCATGGTGCCACCACGGAGCTCAATAGTGTGTCTCTGAGGTTTTCAGAAAGATTCAAATTTTCATCTGTACGTATACAGAGATGGAGAGCCCATGCTTTTTGGGGAGTAACTTCTCAGCAATTAGTCCTGTCATCACCGAAAACTTGAACTGAATGTCCAAAGCATTAGCTTGTTTTCAGTAAAAAAAAGGTGTCTTGCCTTGGCCTCATGGGAATGCAACAGCCATGTTGCAGCTGGGGTGGGGCGAGAGGAATTTGTGTATTGGTGCAGGCTGCTCTGCGTGACCCAAACTGATGCTGCCATCAGGTGTTGCAGGTGTGTGATGCTGCATGCTTGATGTGTCTTCAATTTTCAGCTGGAGTTTTTTTAATTTTATTTTTAAAAAGAAGGGAGTCCATTCTTGTGGTGGTCCTGAGGTTGCTCACAGGTGTGCCACATGTCTCTCCTGATGTCTCAGGCTGGCACTCTCCATCCCTCTGGCATGTTGTTAGTGCTAACGTTGCAGATGTGGAAGGCAGGGTCTCACACTGGGTTTTCACAGGACCTAACAAACAGAGCTGATTATAAAATACACGTAATAGTGTATTATTTTATATGCTAAGTTTATTCAAGGATTGGATACAGAAATCTCTGCGGACAAGGCTTCGTTTTGTTTGTGTCCAAATTGCTAGCTATTTTAAGCCTTTGTGTATGAAAAATAGTGAAATCTTGGAAATGTGTGTTGTGTTCCAGGGATTTGCTCTGTTCTAGTTCTCTGTTGGCTCTGCAGTCGTCTTGTCTTAATGTATATGTTGTGGAAATAATTCATCTTTTTTTTTCTTTTCCCCCATATGAGAATAACAAGAAAAAGAACACACAAAATTCTGATTACTTTGATAATTTGATATCCACATGAATTCCCAGTCAAAACTTGTCCTTCATGAATGACTAAGTGTGATATATGCCATGCTCTGTTTTGATCTGTGTATTTGCTTACCTATTTTATGTTATCCTCTGAAAGGGTCAAACAACAGCAGCATATAAAGGGAAATATTTTTTTTTAAAAAGGGAAATGAGTGCAGTAAACGGAAGAAGGGTGAAAGCACATTAAAAAAAAAAAAAAAGACAGGCATCACATCAGTCACTTTTAGTTACTCTTCCAGACTGCTTTATGTGGCACTTGCATTTTTCCAGTGTGTTTTTCTGATAATGCTTTATGTATTTTACTTGACACAGCAGGTACTT
The DNA here is from genome assembly GCF_023634155.1 of Falco peregrinus. Classification (NCBI taxonomy): domain Eukaryota; kingdom Metazoa; phylum Chordata; class Aves; order Falconiformes; family Falconidae; genus Falco; species Falco peregrinus. The sequence goes on along the minus strand of NC_073734.1, from coordinate 3,500,994 downwards.
GGGATTTGTGCTTTCATATATGTGAATCACAAAATGGGCTTTTTATTTAAAATTGGTATTTTTGCACTGTTTTATGCAGCAAAGTGGTGAATTGGTGTACTAGTACTTCAAACTGTCAGGTCAGTAAAGATTGGTTATAGTCAGAGAGTAGGCTGTAAAAGTGACATCATGGAAATCTTGTTCTTTTGCAGTGATTCCAGTGAAAGCACAGTTTAGAAGCTGAAATCTGACTTTAAAAAGTATCTGTGTCGTGTCCGTCCCGTCCCACCCACCCCCCCCTTAACTGCAGACTCTGGCCTCTGAAAACCCATCTCTTTTCTTTCTGTCTCATACATTATCATTAATAATAAGGGCTCTACAGTCAGAGCTTAGTGAATGCTTCTGTTTATGGTGTGTGAGGCAGGCAGGCTCCAGTTTGTGCTTCTTTGTATGTGTTGCCACTGCAGAAATAAAAAGAATAGAAACTTCTTTTAATTACTGTAAGCAAGAATGATGTGCAGAGAAGCTGCAAGGGATGTTTCCATATTGGAACTTCCCTGTTCATAACGAGAATTTAAAAAAACATTGTTGGGCCATGTTTATAAGTAAGCAGCATGACAAAACCTGTCCTGGGAAAAAAGATCACCTGAGTTGCATTGCCAAGAACAAGGGCAGAGTGGTTGGAAGTCCTCTGAAGGGCTGTCTGAGACCTTGACTGCCCATGAAGAGCATTTTCTTAGGTTTCCTGATGTGAAGTGCTCAGTGTGTTCTGCCCCTGGAGGACTTCCTGGGCTGTGTACAACTCCCCTGGTTCCTTAGGTGTTGATAAGTTAAAATAGCACTGGACGGCTCCAAGATGTATTTGGGACTTGCTGTCTTACCCCAAGATACAGGATCTACAGATGTTCCTCATATCTAGGCCTTATTGAGGTAACCTGAAAATGTATACTGAGTATGTTTTTACAGAGTAATTAGTTTAATGAGAAGAGTGGAGATAAATGAAGCAGCACATGTGTGCTTAGTTATATATCTCAAATATAAAGAATTATTACATGCTGAAGGATGAGGACACAGTTACTGCTTCTGTAAGAAGTCTGTTGTATGTTTTTATCTTGAAAATAGAGGACTGTTATAAACTTCAGTGAAATATGAGCCGAAAAATGCAAGTTGTGCACATTCATGCACATCTTTCATTTTACAATGCACTGCAAGGCTGGTTGCAAACCTGGAAAGGCGTGAATCTTCCATGCTTTTTTTCTGGAGAGGGCTTTGGGGAACAGTGCGCAGGTGTAACTTTTTACAGTGAAGTGAAACTAAAGAATTTGAGTCTTCAGGTCGTCTGTCCCATGCAGATACCCATTACTTGTACAACTACTTTGTCTTATCCTGCTGGTCTATGGGAATTTACATTGTAACTGCTTAAAAGAACAGAGCAGTTTGATTGTATACCAGTGGCTTCTTTTGTGGTGTTCCCTTATGAATATTTACTTTGAAGTATTGATCCTAAGAACATGAGACAGTAGTACCTTATGTGACATCTGTGTCTTCTGTTTCCCAGGTGTTGCACAGAAAGATGGAAAGTTGTCTCCTTTCAGGTATGTGATTTCTGGGCTGGTGTGATGGATGTTAGTTATCTTCACTGCTGTCTGCCCGCTGCATGGCCAAAGCCACTGGGGCTATTGCACTCCATGGACTACGTGTTCCTGCTGGAGTGGTTAGCATCAGTGTTACCTAATGGCGATTGTACCTCACCAATTCTGAAGAAAAGTAGTTTGCATGATGTAATTAAAAGGAACTTTGTCTTAATAAACCAAGTGGTCAGCGAAATGTCTTGCAGGAGTCAGTATACGATACACTGGTTCAGTGAAACATCTCAAATGGCTTTGTACATGCAGGACATGATGACCTGCCATGTTGGTGCTGGTTGGGGGAGCCCGGGAGTGCTGTGCTGCATCTCAGGGCTTAACTTTGTGGTTGCTGGCCTGTCAAAGGCAGAACTGTGCCAAAATAACACTGAAATGTGCTGACTGGCATTGCAGGAGGTGATTATTGTAGTCTCTGGGTCTGTTATCTATCTTCATTTTGCTTATTGTGTTTTCAGCATTTTAGAAAAGTTCATCCTTCAGGTCTTCAATACTCAATGAAATATTTAATTGTTTACAGTTCAGATTAGGTCTAGAAATGAAGGTAGTCTGGATCCTATGGCAAAAACTCATTGTCTCCAGACAATATCAATACCAGGTCTTTAAAGCCAAGCTGGCTCTTGGCTGCCCAGGTGACCTTAGGGCATCCCTGCAGCTCTGAGTCAGTGGGGACTTCAGATTCCTCTCCAAGTTGTTTCTGGAGTTTTTACTGGACAGCAAAAATGTCACTCAAAAAACTTACCATTAAAATCAAGTTGTTGCTCTGCAATAATCAGTTAGATGAGGTAGCTTTCAAAGTATGTGCTTGTTCCTTTTCTGACCTGAAAAGTGGTTTTTTGGGTTTTTTTGTTTAGTTTTTTTGAGTGTGTGTGTGTTTTGGGGTTTTTTTGTTCTCTGATGTCATGGGGCCAAACTTTCTCTCTTCATTGACTTTAGAAGACTGATTGTGATACTGCATTGGATGCATGGAGGACTGTGTAACTGGCATTTAAAATAATTGCTTAATAGCTTGTCTTCATAAATCTATCTTCTTCTGCAAAAAAAAGTGCCGATATTTTAAGCATTTTAACTGTTCCTGCTTATTTTTTTGCTTCCTTTTATGCCTTAAAAATTCAGTTTGCTGGTTCATTTTGAGCCTGACTGGAAGGCTAAGTTTGTTTATTTTGGCAGCTTAGTTGTAGATCGGCCAAAAGGAAAATGAAAAATTGTAGCCTACAGGCATTCTGCATGTGCTTATCTAAGTACTGCTGGAGCAGGGATAACTGTCTCTCTCACAGGAAAGGAAAAAAGGTTGGGGAGAAGCCTCACTTATATTTTCTCTTTTTGTTTGTTTGTTACTGTATCAATTATGCATGGTGTCTTGAATGTGACAGGTCTATTGTCAGTATTGGCAGTGCCATAGACACACCTATAAACAGTAAGCTGAGGGTGTGGCCTAAAGTACTTTTGCCCAACATAAGTTTAAATTGGTATAATATGAAAATTTGGGGCTTTTTCTGTTAATGTTTTGAAAGTAACTTGAGACTATGTATCTTCTGTTTGAGTATTAATCTAATTGAATCAGAAAACAGTAATAATTTATGTAGGCTCCTTTTTTGGTGTTACAATTCAGAAAAGGGCATGCTTTCCAGCAGATTGGGCACAGCTGGCTGGTACCCTCAAGACTGCTCTCTAATCACAGTCAAGGACAGGCTTTGTTGGATTTTATTGCTGTGATCCTGATCTTCTTAACAAATTTTATCGGTCCTGTTGGTACCCGGATGGGACACGTGAAGGATGCGGAGGGAGCCTTGCTGCCACCTCCAACTCCATGAAACCTCCTAGCTGAAGTATCCTTTTTTTGTGTAGGTGACATAAGTGCCATCAGCAGTTGCCAAAGTGTAGAGCTTTGCATCTGGGAGCTGGCAGGTAAGTTAGGGATGGTTAATTCCTGCTTTAATAGGATTTGTAACATCCAGACCAGGCAATATGCTGCCATAATGATGTGAGATACTGAATAGCTTTATTTTACAAATCCTGTGATACTCACTCTTAATTTGCTTTTGCAAAGTGCAGGGAAATAGAACATTCTCATATATTTCACATGAAAACATTTTAAAGATCTGTACTTATGAACTTTCCAACAAGTTTTATCGCTTGGTGGTGTGCTTTGTGCTGTTTATTACTGGGGTGCATGGGGAAGTTTTTCTTATGAGGGATGATAAACATGCAAAATCCTAATTAATTAGGAGTCGGTAAAAGTTCAAATGCTATTGCTGTTCTGGTTAAAAACAAAATTAAGATACTAGTGAGGTAGAAAGAAGAAACCAGATTGGAAAAGTAAGGGACCTATGTGTTGGTGTGTGTGTTTGTTTTTTTTTTAAATGCTCCTTGCTAAAAGACATCTATCCTATCATCTGAGGACTTGGATATTATTTTTACATCGGTTCTTTCACAAATAAGCTATTATTTCTGTTATTGTAATCCTACATGTACTCTAAAGCCTAATAAAATTCTTCCTCATGTATCTGAGAGAAAAAAATGTATTCTTTGTTTTAGGAAGGCCAGCGGCTGTGGCTCTGGTGGATTAGCAGATGGGAAGCTTATTCCAGAGAAACAGCTCTTTCAGGAAAATTACTTTGACAGAAAACTCTAATTCATGTGACCAGAATTCACATGCCTTAAAAGTAATTAGGGTAACTGGCTTCAGTTAAAAATAAACACATAAACCAAATCCAACAGTAGGTTTGGCTTTTACTCAGCAGCCTTTCCCTGGCTGTGGGTCTGTCCTGCTGCTGGGGAGAGTGGGATAAATGCGGGGAGACAAAGAGTTACTGGTGTGGGGGTGAGAAGCATTTATTGCTGGGAAAATGAAATCATCCTCCTTTTAGCTAGAGCTCTGTCTTTCAGGAGCGGGGGCACAAGCAGCGTCACCATGGAGGTGCTGTGTCTCATGGCCATGCCTTGGAGAGACTGCAGCTTGGTAGATGGTCAGGCTGGAGCTGCGTGATTTGACATGTTTGCTTGTAAGGAACAGTACAGAGGGGCGTTAGGGAGACTGGGCATCAAGGTATTGAATGCCACTGGCAGCAGGTGGCTGTGTGCTGGTCTGGCTGCTGGTGGCATCACCCATAGGACATCCTTGCGGCTGGTACCTGGTGTGTCCTGCCATGGGGTGGAGGAGGCTGGACTGGCAGCGCAGTTCCCCAGTTTCTGTTAATGGAAAAAAAGTCTGTATTTTCTCAATGTGTCTTTAAATCATTAAACAGTCTTTGAGGGGGGGGGAAAAAACCTCTGGGAGAAGTGATGCTTTTGATGGCCTTTTCTTTGTGGCCAGCACACAGCACTGAGCTTCATTTCCCCCCCCCCCCTCCCCCCACCCTTTTTGTCCTAATAATATATTCAAATTGTGGATTTAATGGCACTTTGCTACTGTAAGTTGTGTGCCTGAGGCAGCACCTTTCCACTGACTCATGTTATTCGTCTCTTAATGTGTGCGCGGGGAAGCGACGAAGTCTGAGGGCGTGCTGGGCTTCTGTGCCAGCCTGGGTGGACCTCGCTGAAGGAAAAACAGCTTTGCTGTATCTTATTTAGGACTAACCTTAAGTGTATTTCCTTACACAGCCTAAGCACATTTATCTCCCTTCTGCCTCTGATCCTATGGCAACAGAAATCACAGGTTATAATTAAATAAAAGCAAAATCTGTCTGCTGTTTGATCCGCGTGTGCCATGGTGACGGCTGGATGGGGTGGGAATTTCTGTGCATGTGCTTTCTTAGAAAACTTTGGGGAAAACAGATTTGCAGAATTGGGATGTCTCGCAGTGCAGAATTCACATGTAGACTTGGCCTGCTGCAGTGATTAACTGGCGCAGGACTGGTGATGAGCAGGGGGCAGACAGGCATGGTGGTGCGGGCACCTTGTGTGGCTGTGCTACCAGAGCATTGTCATCCTGCCCTGTCCTGCACAGGAATGTCCTGGTGCTGGAGCCCACTGGGCACCCAGGCCATTGGTGAGGGGCATCCCCAGGGCTTAGTGTGGGTGGGTTTGGTGTGCCAGGTGGTAACAGCACACAGCCTGTGCTCTCCCTGGCCCAGCCTGGCAGGCGATGCCTGAGCCTTGCCTGGGGAGGAATGCGCCCAGCAGATTTCCCCCAAAGGAAACATGAGGAAAACATCTTGTTTTAAGAGAGATATTTAATATGTTTTTCATATTTGGAAAGCAGTTAATGTCTGGGAATGTCCTTTTGCTCTCTGGCCAGCATGATTAATACTACTTTTGATCTTTTTTTTTTTTAAAAATGTAGATTAAAAGTGATTTATCTGCAACGAAAGCAAAAGCAATTACTTACTCTGTATTAATGTTTAAAGTTGCTTTCTTTTAAACATTATTTTTGGGAGGGTAGAAGTTCTTAAAAATAAACATGGTTCAAATTATTTTTAGATTTAAAATACTTTATGGAAGGAGAGCTGAATTTTAGCATTTGAGCAGTAAACCAGGAAGTCAAGACCTTGGGGAAAACACAGATGTAGAAAGGCAGAGTAAAAAATGTGCTTTCAACTGACTCAAGCTAATTGCACAGAGTGCCTAATGAGGATGCTTCTGTTATGGTACCCAGGTGGGTTTGTTTGCTGCCTTGCTGTGCTGCTAGTCCTGTACTGGGGTTTGGCTGGGCTAGGCTGTGCCGTGCCACAGGGGGATGTGCTGGCTGGCTGGCATGGGCAGGAATTCTGCACAGGTCTTCACCAAAGCGGGGTGGGAGGCACCCAGCCATCCCTTGTGGCAAAGCCTCATGTGTTCAAGTGGTTTTGTAAAGCGTTGGTAAAAGCTTCCCTCAGCAGCGTGTCATTGTGTGTTTTATATAGGATTTTAAATTAATGCTCAAATAATTCAGGATGTGCTTGAAAAAGTGTGTGAGAATTACTTTTGTAGCTTTTTTTGCCTGCGAAGCTGGAAGCTTCATCTTCGTCTGCCTGGTTGTCAGTGTGCAGTCTGGCTGGGAACCACTTAACTGCTGAACAGCTTAAGGTTGCAGGATGGAAATCATGGTATTTTCATATGTATTAATTGTACCTTGGTTCCTTCCAGAGCCAGCAACAGGTGTGATGTCCTGAGGCCCCCCTCTGCCCCAGGGAATGGCGGGCAGCAAACCTGGGGCCACTTCTGCACTGAAAGTAGGCGGCTGCTGGGACTGGGCATTACTTGCTCTGTGCATCTAGCTGGGATGCTGCTTGTGCCTGGCTACAATGCGGAGGGAAGAGAAAAGCCTGCTTTGGTCCTTTACTTTTCTCAGTTTATGTGTTTAAAGGTTATCTTGGCTCATGCCTTAACTTTGGGAGGCATTAAGTGGTGATCCATCTGTCACCTGTACAAGGGGTTTCAGATGCCTAGGTGAGAACTGTGGGTGTGGAAGGATGGAGGCAGCGGCTGTTGTCACAGGTCTCTTATGGGCAGAGAGATTACACTGGCTTTACAGTCAACAAGGTTCTGGCCCAAGTTTCCCCACAGTTTTTGTATTATTTTTATAATTATTTTCCATATTTCATTTTTCATAACTTTTTTAGATCATAGGTGAAGTTTTTGTTTGGTATTGTTATAGTTTTATCTCTTTTTTTTTTTTTAAGACTAAAATCCAGTTTACTGTAATACTGAAGAGCAATTTTATGTGGTGTGTTCTGGTAGACAAGAGTCTCTCTTATCCAGCAGTAAGTTTTCTACAAATGCATTTCCAGAATGCATTTTGGTACTTACTCAGATTGATATTTTTCACAAGAACATAATTAAATGCCAGTAGACATTTCCAGCAGCAAACAGGGATGTATTACTGTACTGTTGGTGGTACCTGACAGCCCTCGGACTGGCTTGGCTCATGTGCTCAGTCACCCAGCTGCCAAGGGCTTGTAGGGGAGCGTGGTGGTGATGTGAGCACCTTAGGCACAGGAGTTACTTGGGATGGGTCTGCCTTCAGACAGTGACCTTTATGAATGCTGTTGGTTACTTATAAACTTAACTATTTTACGTAATCAGGCTTCTTGCGATTGCAGATTCAATTCTCTTGCAGGAGAAAATGTGATTTTTGGGGAAATAAAAATTATGTTAAAGTAATATTTCAACCTCTTTTGCATCAAGCTCTGATCAGTAAATGCTTAATCTTTGAAAAATCTTAACAAAATGAGCTTGTGATCTATATGTCCCACTAATGAGGCAAAACACAGTTGCCAAAATTTTCTATTATTGCTGTGTGAAATATTCAGATTTCAGTAAAAATCAGACGCATTCCACAAATGTGATTTGTAGGAAAGTGGGTGAAAACTGCCCAGGGTTGTGTATTACAGCCAGGCTGGCCCACGCAGTGGGCAGGAGCGTGTGCTTGGGGGCTGTGTGGCTGGTGGGTATGACCCCACTCGCGGCTGCAGAGCCGAGGCTGGTCAGTGGTTCGTGGGGGGAAGCCTGGCCCACTGCTCCCCCCATCGTGCTTTTATCGTCAGCACGAGCATGTTTTTCCTGTATCACCTGCACAGGAGGCCAGAGACCAGAAGTGTCTCCTAGCCAGTCAAAGACAGTAAAGGTCCAGCTGGGCAGTGAGCAGAGTCCTGTGAGCTGGCATGTGTTCTGATTGCTTTCTGCCTCTGGCTATGCCATGTCTAATTAATAATAATGTTTTAAAAAACAAGACTAACCTATTGAATCCATAATGTATGAATAAGCTAAAAGGATAACCCCAAGTTACTTCTTCCCTACTTATAGAAAATAGAACTGAGTTTTTTTCATTTTGTATTAAGACCTTTCTGGTGTGATAGCACGTTATGTACCACATACATGATTTTCAAAGAAAACGGTTTATCCTTCTTATTGGATTAAAGTCTGGGATGACTAACAGAGATTTCCTTTTACTTATACCTTCCATTATAGTCCTACAAAAGCCATTTGGGTGGAAATATTGCAGTGGTCTGATTGTTGTGCAAAATCACCCATGTTCTTTTCAGCCTTAAAAGCCGGAAGCAACGTGTGTCCACCCCAGCTGGGACAGACACACCTGAGAAAGGGTCTACAGGACTTGAGTGTATGAAATCTTGTGAAGCAAACGGCTCCTGCTGGCACTGTCCTAGGCATTAGCTCCTTCCCAGGGTTTGTTGGGGGATCACAGGGGTCCAGGCCAGGGCTGACCCACATTTCCTTCCTCGGTCCGAGGCTTTAGGTCAGACTAAAGAATACAAATCATTCAGATGTGGCTGCACTGAAAGCTTAATGCAGCACAAACAGAATAAAGATTTAAACTTGAAACCGGTCTTAGTTAATCTCTTCTACAAAAACACACCTAAAGAGATCTTTTACATTTCTGAAGCCCATGTGGTTATAGTAAAGTAACACAACTTTCCAAGAAAAGTCCATTATTTCTTGTTTTAATATATGAATAATCTTTCAGGAGTTGATACAAAACCATTATTAGTTTCATGTCTTTCAGTGTTTCAGTAACTGATAGCTTGTTCTAGTTCTTTAAAGCTGAAATTTTTCTTGCCTGGTATTTGTTCAAATATTTCTTTAAATAATTCAGAGTCTGTTGGATTTCTGGATCTTAGTGTGAAAATAACTCCTTTGTGCATAGCCAAGAAACCCCAAACCATTGAAGCTGGAATTTCCAATTCACTAGATGTGATCATTGTTGAAGGAGGAAGGAAGTAGAAGTCAGTTCTGTGCAAAACAATTCCAGTATTTTTACATATACGGATGTTTCAAGCTGGAGTCCTTGTGGATGAATATTGGAATAATTTTAATTTGGAAGTTTTTCTGTGATACACATTTAATTAAAAGGTAGTGGGGCTGCATACAGGTATAGTCACCAGTGGCTCCAGGTCCTGGTGTGTGGTCAGCAAAGCCAGGGATTTCTCACTTCCTGTTGCCTGCACCAGGATCGCTGAGCCAGGTCTCGGGCCTGTGTGGGGCTGATGCAGCTGGTCCCCGTGATGCAGGTGTCCCTCGCTCCCACGCTCCTTTGCTCCTTCCCCATGCCAAAAGACCATGGCATGGTGATTCCTTTGGGTTGTTTTACTTTGCTATACTGCAGGCAATACCTATCTATACAAAGTGGTGGCAAGCTGGACAATACAGGCTAAAATAAATGTTCTGCGTAATGCACAGTGTGCGACATCCACCTGAATATTTTCCTCATCCCGGTTTCCTTGCTCTGTCCCTTATGGCAGAGCTCAGTGGGGTGGTGCAGGGGAGTTTGCTCTTTCCACTTGCATCTCCTGCACTTGGTTTCTTGTTCTTGGTGTTAGATAGGACCCTTGTCATGGTGCTGCTGACATGCTGTTGCTGTGCTGAGGGTGGACTTGCTCCCAGTTGGTGCTTTCTGGGCTTCTTCACCTTCTTAGTTATTTGGTGGCACAGAAAGTGTTTTGTGCTCATATTCCTGGTGATAACTTCCCAAGTGATTTTGCAGCCAATTATTGTGGTGGTTTTGTTTTGGATGCACAAGCTCAGTATTGACTGAAAATGCTTATAATTTCCTCTGTCATGGCTGATGCAGTTAGGGTTTTTTAGTTTTACTAGTACTGTATAACGAAGGGCTGTGGCCAGAGTAAGCCTATTTATTAAGCTGTGACTTGTTCCTGGATATTGAATAGTCCACGACTCACTTGTGCATTGCTCTGTGATTCCAGGCTGCTCTGGTGAACATGTGATAATTTTGGTTTGCCTCCTTGAAACTGCCTTGGCACAAGGTTATCCAGGATAAGCATAGCAATTAGCAGCTTGTTCAGATACAGGATGTTTTTTTGTTGTGGGTGATGCTGCACAGTGCTCTCCAAACTCGACCTCTGGGCTATGGCAGACATGTTTCCTGGTTGAATCAGCTTTACATTGTGCCATGCCATCACATACCTGGTCTCCCTGTGTGGTTAGTCCTTGTTATCAATGTAGGATTAGCTAGCAGAGTATTTTGATTAATGCAAGCAACTCCTGCAGGGTAACGTTTTCTGTTTTGGGATGCTGAGGGTCTTAAACCTTCAGGCTCACCCACTTTGATACAGTTGTTTATTCTTCTCATTTTTAGTGTACAAAACGTAACTCCATTCATAATGAGTTCACACAGCTTAACCTACCCTATTCCTAAAGGGAGAGATCCTGTCATCTCTTTCTCGCATCTGTATTTAGTTTATTATAACCAATTTTATAACCAGCACTTCAAAAACCGTCTGTATTTAGGAATGCTTGTGCTGTTTCAGAAGAGACGTTCTGCTTCTCGTGCTGCTCACCCACCTGGGGCTTGTTTCTGTTAGGCGTAGGGGTTCTTCTCTTGTCACAGTCTTCACTGCTTTGCACTCTTCATGCAATAGGCTCAATATTTCTATATTTCTTATAATCAGGAATGCTAGACTTTTTCTTGAACCTGCAGAAATACCTCCAGGATTTTACCCACATTCCAGTTTTCTGTCAAAGTATTGTCATAGCTGGAGTGCAAATACAATTAGGTAGCAGGACGATTCTCTGAAGAATTATCTATAAATTTCTGTCCTCCCAGAAGTGACTCAAGGTTTGGTAACTGGTTCCTCTGGTTTTTTTTAATTTTTCTTTTTGATTTATTTGTACGTGTCCCCACTCTTTGCAGGCAGGGAGTCCACTGGTTCCTCCCTAGGTGCTTTGGCACCACAGATGTGACACTTGTGCTTAAAATCCAGAGTGAGCTAAAAAAAACATCTTTGAGAGTATTAAGAGTTGTGAACACCGTAAATAAGACCAGTGATAGCAAATATATAGGAAATAGATGTTGTGGCTTCTGGTTTTAAATTCAGTGACCGTTCTGGTAAAATACCTTAATAGATAAAAAAAGATGCTACAAATCCACACAAACTTGTTGGACTTGAATGTTGCTGTCTGGATGATGGCAGTTACCATGCTGGCTCATGGGCTATAGAAACTTGAAATAGATTGCAATACCACATTGTCTTGAATTTGGTAAAAATATGCTATTTGTGAATGGCAAAATTACCTGAAGGAAATGTCAGTGAAATCTATTCATCTTCCCAGTAAGAATATGCTCCATTTCCAGAAAAAGGCAGCGAGACCCTTTTTGGAAAGTTTGGAAACAACTTCTTAGTGGTCTGCATGCAAATCCAGACCACCTGCATCAATGTGTGTGCATCTCTACAGGCTCCTCTTCTAGGGTGCAGGGAAGCACAAGTGCTGCAAAGACCAAAGAAGGACCTCATGCATGGTGGGACATGGTGTGGTCTATGTCGATGCCTGTGGCTATGCTGGAGTATCTGTCTTGCACAACTTGTGCTCTTACTCCACCAAGGCCATTACTTTACACCCCTTAAGGTGGCCACAAGTATGTGTCCTCTGTCATTAAGGTCAGGATAGTGCAGTGTTGGAAGAATCTCTGCTCTGAGGGTAGAAGGAGAAGAAAACTTTTACCAGGTAATAAAATTGGACGGCACTTAGATTTGATGAGTTACACATAGCTTTTGGGATGCTGAGTTGTGGTCAGTACTTCAGTGAATGTAAGTTACGTGGCTCAGTGATTTTGAGAATGGTTATTGCCACTATGTTTGGGTGTGAAAACATACCTTCTGTTGCATGCAGTACCTGTATGAAGTATATAAACAGGGTTTTTCATCTGCTTTCCATTTACTGTTACATTTTGTTGTCTTTGCCATGGGCACTTAAAACTGAGATGTTCTAAAGAGCCCTGCATGAAATTTTAAAGAGACTGGACCTTTCATCTGCGCAACAGCAGGATACCAGCTAGATGAACAAGAAAGAAAGAGAAATTGTTTTTGAAGCAATAGCAAGAAAAATAACAGTAGAAGCAATTATTTTATCAAAGGTTTATTTTCTTTCTTATTTTTTAAAGACCTTTCCTCAGTTGAAGTTGGCTGCCTTCTTATGTATGTTTTGATTTGTGGTATTCACAAGGTCCAAATGAAAAATGTCAGCTGGAAGATGCGTATTGTTAATGAGCAATCATGATGGCACCAGTGATTTCAGTGAATTTTGGTGCTTAGAGTTGCAAAACTCTAGTCTTCTATCCTCAAAACAGGCACGTGTTTTTCTTTCATATCTGTTTGTTCCTTGACTATGGACAGACCTTTTCAAAGAATAAGGATGAACTTAGTCTGTTTGTCATGTTCTTGCTTGTAGTTTCATAAATTGTGTTCCTTATGATAAGGAGCTAGATTATGATCCATCAATCCCCTCTTTCAGGCCGTTAAGCAGCGATCTCCACTTAATGTTGCTTTGGCTTGTGTTGATGACCTGACTGTAAGAAGTTTGATGTTGCATAGCTGGTTCTGTGTCCTTTCAACTTGCAGCCTTTTTAAATTAGTTTTCCTTTTACTGAATTATCTCCTGCTTGTTGCTCCTTACACTGCTGGGAGATGTTCTCTCTGAGGTGATAGAAGCTTCTGCTGGAGCTGCAGCTGGACCCCATCGGTTGGCTGCAGTGGCACTGATTTGCCCCAGATGTGCAGGTTGAATAGTTTCAGTTTTAATTTTGATGGTGTTCGGGTGGGAAGGGAAATAAAATTCCTCTCCTTGTAGATTATTGTATGACAAGCTGGGAACAGACTGCAAATATCACTGAGTTCTCCCAGAACTGATTTGGAGCAGAAGAAGGGTTGAAGGAGAGAGCAAAGCCACCAACTGTGACAGCACAAAGTTGCAGGGAGTGAAGTAATATACGGGGCTGGGACCGACAACTTCGCTGTTCTTTACTTAGATGCTAATAAAAACATTTTTCTGGAGGAGCTATGTTGTCCAGAACATGCAGGACTTAAGATTACCATGTCGGATGGTTTCCTTAAGAGTGAGGAGAACTTGGAGGAATCTAAAATATGAATAAACATATCTTATATTCCTCAATTTCAGATATATACCTTGTATTAATTAAATAGGGCAAATGGGCAGAGAAGGGTTTTTGTACTGCCAGTAAATATTGAAGCTGGGATCTTGTTTGAATTAGGATGATGTCTGCTGGGTGAAAGAGATCTACAGAGATATGTAAAGCCAAAGCTTCCAGCAGTCCATACTGTCTTTACTGAAAAGCATATTTATATCTTCCAGACTAGTAATTAATCACTCGGTAGGATTTTTTGGGACGTGCAGTCACAGAAGATCTTTTTGTACTGCCAGGAACCACAAAGCATGGGCACAATTAAAACACTGATTTAATTTATTACATAGAGGCATGGAATAGGAATGTTTTAAGCAATGTTGACAGGCCAGGATTTCAGAACCACCGTTTTTTTTTAAAAAAAATAGAAAACAAATGCTGCTCCTTACAAAAATTAAATTACATTAATAGCGGCTTTCTAATACACTACTGAGAAAGAAAATAAAGGTTTGGCATTAAGATGTAAAAAAGTGGTATAATTTTTAAAGAGAATACATTTCAAAGTTGTCTTTAAAAAAATAAAAGATACTGCCTTTTGTTGAAATGTACTTTAATAGCACGCAACTCTTGAAAAATTAAAAATAATCGCTGAAAACTTTTTGTTTTCTGATAGTTGCTTCTTTAGTTAATCTTGGGAGTTTCTGCAGCTCCTCCAGTGCCTTTGTGTGCTACTGATAACCTGATGAAGCCTTGCAGAAACAAGAGGTTGACCATGATCAGTCTGCAGGCAGCTGGGATTATGGGATGCTGCCCACAGCCTCAGGCACTGTGCATGTACGTACGCACAGGCTACCCTTTGGGGCACAAAAGCAGCTGTTTGGTGACCATAGATTCATAAGATGTTGTCTGTGTGTACATCTACAGATGCCCACTTTCATGGGGTCCCTGCTGCTGTTTTACTGTGTGTGTGTTTGAAGGAGAGGGTCCTTGGCATTGGAGAGGACTTGGAAAGAGCACAGCAGTTGCTTCTTTCTTTCTGTGCAGGGAAGCACCTGTGTGGGTTTGCAGTGTGCTTCTGCACATTGACAGCTTGCGAGGACTCCTCACAGCTTCTGAAACAACTCGTTACCACAGCTAAGAGGAAACATCCAAGAGTTCAGGGTCTGATCAGATCACCCTGTCCTGTCCTGTGCAAATGCAGAAAAGCATACAACATCCAAAGTGAAACTCCTGTCTGGCTGCTATTGTTTGTATGCTATTTAAAGGAAGCCATTTTTCTTAAAACAAACAACAAAATTAGTAAAGCCTGATGCATCAAAACACATACATCCCAGCAGTAAAGGATGCTTTTTCTGCAGTAAAAGTTCCAGAGACGTTCACCAATTTCCTCCTCATGGTTATGACTTCTGGTTTTGTTTCTTCCTCTGCTTCAAATATGAAAAATAATCATCTCATTAAGGCATAGGGTTATGCAGGCGATAAATTAATTACAGCTTTAATTTGCTTGGATCCAATTGGAGCAACTCATATTTTAAATGTAGAATATAACGTGAATTTTTTTTGGTCTTGATGGTTTTAACGTTGTGGAATATTACATTGTACTGAAACATCAAATGGGTTGAGGTCACAGCTTGGGGCAAGACTGCACAGTGAGTGGTCACCAGCTTTGTGTCACCACTATCTGTCATTAAAAAAAGCCTATTTGCTGTCTGGCCCTTTGGTAAACTATGATAGTATAATCTGAACACCTTTTATCAAAAAGGTGTACAGTACTGGAAAAGAAGAATCCTTTTTCTTTCAAGAGTTCTTGCTTGTATTTCCCCTTACTAGTGGATACCTGCATGTGACATCAGCAGTAGGTGTCATCTCACACTTCTTTTCCTGCATCTGCGATCCTGCCCCGCATAGTCATGCCCCGTGTCATGGAGGGGTGGCTCTGTCTGCTGCACACTGTGGGGAGCAGCTGCCAGCAATGCTCGGTGTGTGGTCACCTGCGGGTGACGTGGCATGGGGATGCTGTGTTTTGTGGGTTTTTTCTAGCAGTGCGTGTAGATGTGGCATATAGACAGGCATGCCTGTCTGCTCTCCATGAAGTGCCTCTTGGGGCAACATGCAAGTTGGATTGTCTCTGCCAATTCAGTGTGTTGTGCAAGGAGTAGCAGCACTTCAACATGGAAAGGATGCCTAGCACTCCCAGTCTGCAGTATTTTCTATTTTTCTAACATATATTGCTCTCTGCCTGCATATGCAAAGAGAGGTTGCGATAAAATCTAGATAAGCTATTGTTCAGCTTTTCATTTGACGTTATGCAAGTATCCTCCTTTCCAGTTTCAGAAATACCACAAGTTTTGAAAGCTATTATCATGTGTCATCTTTAGTCATCTGTGAATTAATAGAAATGTGCTTCCATTTAAGGTCATTTGTATGACCTTAAATAAAGTTTAAAATAATTGTGTGATTGTTGCTTTGAGAGGTGGTGATGAGTGTCTGTCACATGGACTGTTTTTATTTGTCACTTGTAGCATGACTACAGAGAAATCTGCTGGTACAGTCCTTTCATGTAGGGGCTGGAGGATGCTGTGTAGGATTAGGGTTGTATGATCTCTTTTTGCCACTGCAAATGCCTCTGGAATATTGTCCATTTCTTGGCCTGACACTTGGCGAAGGGCGCTAAAACGGATGCACTGAAAATCCACAAAGGTGATTAAGAGGAAAATTTATCTTAAGTGACAGATAACAAAAATTAAAAAAAAAGCCTCTTACATTATCAAAAAGGCACTTAAGAGGTGACTTGAACACAGTCAGTAAGTGCCTACACAGGCAAAAGAAATTTTTGAATAGAGAGCTCTTAAAAGTAGCAGAGAAAAAGTATAATGAGATTTAGTGAATTGAATTAAAGGTAGACAAAAATTTGACTGAAATATTGTACTTTTTAATCAGGCAAGATGATTAATCACTGGAACAACTTAATGGCCAACCCAAACCATTCTGTGATTCTATGGTGGATGTTTTAAAATCAAGATTGGATGATTTTCTAAAACCTGCAGTTCGAGTGCAACTATTGACCTTTAAACTGGAAGTCGTATAGAAAATTCCAGCAGCCTATATTATGGAAAGTGTCAGATTAAATCATATCATTATTTCGAGTCCTATGAACTAACAAGGCACTTTTGTTTCTGAATAAACACGACCTCTAATAATTTCCTGTTTCTTGAATAATTCAGTAGTCCTACCATCCAGTGTTTTTGATAGGATGTTTTATTCCATCACTGTGAATTGTCTGAACGCGGGGTTTCTTCAGTCATGATCCAAAAGCATAGAAAATAAATGATAATGCAAAGAGTTGTCAGAAAAATACATTAAAAAAAATCCTTGCTATTTCTGCCTTCTTGTGTATCCCTATCCATTCTTCTCTTAAATCTCCTGTGCTTTATGTGACTGTGGCACCCCATGTCAAATGTGGTGCTGTGCAGGGCTGGAGTGACAATCCCAGCTTTAATTTTGTTGCCTTTTGTGAATGTCACAACATTAGCATTGTATGTTTTATTATTTGGTATTTACTGTATCTATGTAGGTTCATCGTATTAGTTTAATGATAGAGAGCAATGATGGGATAAACTGCAAGGAACTGAGAGAAGTCACAAAGGAGATAAAGGGTTTTCATTTTAATAAACTGCACACTAACACGTACTGTTATAAAAATACTCCTCTCGCTGAAATATGATGCAATACAGAGTGAATACGATGAATTATGGTCACAAAGATATAACACCAAAGAGTGGCTGGACTGTCATCCTCAATCAGAGGCATACCTTTTGGAAATGACTTTGAAGGTTATCTTGGAATAGCTTTCCAAATTGACTTTAGATTTCAAGTGCAGAGGAATTGATGGATGGATGGAGAGGTAGCCAAGGAAATTAAGTGCGGGTGACCATCTGCATGAGCAGAGATTTTTATGCAGTGTAACACCTGACCTATTTATTTTTATCATAAAGTGATTACATATTGTGCCCAGAGTTCTGTAATGATGATAAACACCATAGAGCTTTGTCTCTTCCAAACAAGATCTCCATCAGTCTGGTCCTGTAAACAAGATTCACCTGCTGAGAAACTGCTACATTAGATATATTTTCATAGATGCTCAGAAAGCAGGATGCAAATCTCTATCAGGGCGGTAATGCTAGTCAACCTAGTTTCTGTTACTCATGGGGCGGAGGGGGGGGGGGGGGAAATGAGTTGCATCTTCAGTGTACTTACTTTCCATGAGGAGGTCTTGCCAAAATAAGTTTGCTTTAGAAGATGCTTCCATTTGGGATCTACATGGTAGTAACCATCTTGGCCAACGTTCATTTTGGGTGAAATGGTAGATCTCTTTCCACAGATGACTGGTGATAATGGGACCAGCAAAGGGCTTGCTGTTGCATCCCTCCTCATGGTTCTGTGAGTTGTCAGACCTGCAGGATTTGGGCTATCCTGTGTGTGTTGCTGGATGTAATCCAGCTGTGCAAATCCTGAGGGCAGAGGAGAAACGGTGGGGGACTGGTAGAAAATGCTGTGGTGACAGGGCTCTGTGCATGGCTGCCATGGTGGGACAGTCCTCAAGGCACCTCTGTGGACTTGCTCTGGCACGCTTTTGCCTTTGCACCATGCTGCCCTCTCCTCACACATAAAATTGTCATGATGTTTCTCCATTAAATCTGAAAACCAATGGGAACTCCTAATTCTCTTTAATACATAAAAAAAAAAAGCAGTAGCATTTATTGTATACATTGGTGTGTTTTCTGAAAACAATTTATTCAGATACTCTGCTTTCTTGTGTTTATTTCCTCTCCCTTTGCTTATATTTATTTCCTCTCCTCTTTCAGATTTTCCCCATTTACTTTCCAGTTTCTTTTGTACCTGATGATTTTAAGCACACAAACCCATATAACTAAGTGTACTTTTTTTTGTTACAGAGGATCTAACTATTTGTATTTTGCTCAGCTATTTTTCTTTTCATATTCTGTTAGTTTCCATCTGCCCAAATGATGACTGTGTGTAGATGAAAACACAGGTTCAGCTCATTCACAGCCTGCCAACATGCCTCCTGTGTTTAACCTGCCCAGGTGGTCCTATGTGAACACGTTTATTTAAATAGTTGAATTAAAGCATCATGCGGAATGCATGTTTGTGTACAGTAAATGTGATATTAACTTGTTCTAGCTAGTGCTGTGCTGGACGCACTTTGTCCTCTTTGTGTCTGCTCTCAAGCCCGCTTCCAGCCTAAAAATTTCACACTAGAAATGCTGGAGTTCTTAGTGCTATCATGGCCTCTGGTTATTTTCTGCTCTGCCTTTGTGGTGACAGCATGGCCAAATCTGATAGAAAGGAATGAATGCATGAAGTAGTGACGCTGTAATTTACAGATCAATTGAATGTGATAAAAATAATAAAGAGTAAAAATTTTTAAACTATAAAAAGAATTAAGTTTTCAGAGCAAATTTGTCTGCAGTTTAAGGCTATTGGAAATAACATGTACAGAGATATTTACATTGGAATTTGAAGGACTCTCATTTGTGAACTGTCCAGATATGTGTGGGTTTTTTTTTTTTAAATGTACGAGAAACCACAAACAGATTTTCAAACCTGTTCCAGGACAAGTGAAATTTCGGTATGATTTACAGGCTTCCTAGGGGGAATACTTCACAGTGCAAGTCTCTGTTTCTTCTGGGACTTTAAGAGACATTTGTTATACACGTTTCTGTATTTTAAGAAGCAGGTATTACTGAATGTACTGGTACCAAATGGTTTTGTCCCAGAATGGGAAGAGTTTTATTGTGCTGTTGATGTCAGGGTCAGGAGGCCAGGGGACACCTGTTTGTTTGGCTCTCGGCAAGAACTCAGTCCGTTGACATCTTTTTAGATTTATTCACACACTGGAAATTGCAGATGACAGTTTCTCTGACTTTCTTTTGAGATTCATGGCTTGCAAAGTTTTTTTTCTTAATGAGCTGTTAATTCATAACAGTATTCACTAGTGATGTAAAATAGAAGTCTGCTGCTTTCCAAGCTGGTTTGCATTGTGCTGTAGTTTGTAATTTTTTTTAAAAAAGGATTTATTTCCTTCTGAGACTTCTTTTTTAAATCTCAAATTTTTCAAAGAAAAATTTGTTTCAACTTGTTTGTGGTTAATGTTTGCACAAATGCAACATCTGACTATGTAACTGCATGTGCATTTTTATAAATGTACTATCTTACATACAAAGCCCCATATAAGGATCCTTCCAAAACCTACAACAGTGCTGTGCTAGTCCAGGTACAGCACAGCTTCCTTCTGCTCCCGTCTTGACTTGCTCTAAAAACTCCTGGATGCTGACTCACAGATCCAGGAAGCTTGCTTTCAGACTGTCTTTTAGTGTGAAATCTTGCAACTATCTAAAATCATAATATCATTTTGTCAATATTGCTATGCATTTGTGTTCTTATGTGCACATGATTTCAAACAAGAGAGGGAACTCATGGTGGGAGCATATACCCCTTTGTTTCGCTGTAGGCACTCTTGCAAGCTTTCTGGTGCATGTGCAGGTTCAAGGTAGTAAGAGGATGATTACAATAATTTTTCATTGCTTGGCAAGTTGTGAGTCTGCACAAAAAGCAAGGCTCTCCCTCTCTTTTTGATTTAATTAAAGCTTCAGTTACAATATGGTGGGCTTTGGAGGATTATAGAAACCAAAGGCAGTTCAGTGGAAGGATGATGTTGCTGCCCTCGTGATAGCGTCTCAATGTGAGAGGTGCACAGCAGAGTTAAAGCTGACTCTGTTATCCAGAGTACTGAGATAAATCTGAGTGCTGGCCCTTTCGTGTTGATTTCCCTGAGTTTTAGACATTTAAGTGATTTTAGACAAAAATGACTTGTGACTTTAAAGTGAACTCGATCGTTTATTTTTGCACTGCTGGTAATTCAATGTCTTCAGCCTGCGCACAAGCAGGATTACGCACGGAGTGAACACGCTGTACAAGAGCTGAAGTGCACGAGTATCTGTGGCTGTGTTCAGTTCTGGGTGGGAGTTTTGGGTTTGGCAGGCACCCGTGTTGCCTGAGCAGGCAGTGCTAATAGTAGATTCTCAGTTTTGAGAGGCAGGATGTGAGAAAGCACAAACGTGCTTGGAAAGCTGGCAGGCAGGGTGCAGAAGCGGGCAGCCCACACTGGCCGGAGGTGGCAGGCAGTCCCGTCACACTGCTCAGAAGATGTTCAGTAAAACAGGGAGAAGTTGTGAAGAGCCATGAAAGTGAAGAGAAGGAGCTTGCCTCTGAGGAGGAGGGGAGAAGAGGTGGCTAATGGAGGGCTGCAGAGATGTGTGATATGCTCCAGGTGATGGATGGGGAAATTATCTTTGCAGTAACACTCCAGACAGGCTGTGAACAGAGCAAGAGTACATTTGTCAAGGACAGAGAAGAGGATGCTGCGGTAATTGAGAAATGTCTCTCTTCTTAAGACTAGGAATTTAAGGCAGCACTCCTCTTGAAATTCACTCTGGCTGTGTGGGATGCCCCTTACTTTTGAAGTACTCTGGTTTTGTCCCATAAAAATGTATGAGATGTAATTATAAATAGCAATCTATGTCTGTTGCCAACTTTCTTTGCTTCTGAAACATCCCTTTGTTGTATCTAGACTGGCATGTTGTGGTCTTCTGGAGACTCGCGTAGTGGATTTTGGTTTTGTGTATTTTGTTACCATAGGAGTAAAGTGGAAGAATACTCTTTGCTGCTGCAAATATTAAAAAATTTGACATCCAGCAAAGTCTGGCAAAATATAGCGGAAGAATGAGTACTCTACTCGCTCTTAGTAGTCAGGTACAATGAAGAGCTATCATGCCTAATATTTCAGTTTTTTTCTGCTCAGACATTTTATTTCATTTTACTTCTGAGCAATACTAAGTATCTAAATTTCAGGAGGTATGTTCTGCAGTGGTATAGAAATTGAAATGAGAAATTATCACTTAAAGAAAGCACTGGTTTGGTAACTGTACGTGGGGCCAGGCTGTAGCTGTTGAGAGGGTGTGGGATGAATGCTTGGTGATGGAGGCTTGGAGATCATATTCTTATTGCTCATACCAGTGGCTCAAAAAGAAATGGTCAATCACATAGCAGGGAATGTCAGGATGCTGCAATCAACACACATGCAGCAGGTGCCTGAGCCAGCCCGTTGCCAGCTTGCTTTTTCTAGCAGCTGGAAAATGAGTAACAGCAAAGCTGTGGCTTGTACCTGCAGGGTACTGTTCCCATCGCCGCGGGAGGGCACCCGCATCCCCCGGGTACACAAAAACAGGTGGGGGGGAGTGCGTGTTCAGACATCAAAGATGAATATAAATAGGAAAGAAGTAGAGATAAAAAGGACCAGGCTGAAACAGTCCACAGAGATATTACATGTTTATAGCGGGGTCTGTGGGAATAATGGGTGTTTATAAATGAGTTCAAGGGGATAACGTGTATTGAAATATGAGTCCAGAGGGAGAGTACGTATTCAAAAACTATCTACTGTATATAGCATAATAATCCCAGTATTTCATAAACTCGTAGGAAAGTATTAAATAAAAATAAATTACAAATGTCTGTGGCTTGATTGCAAATCATTTCAGAGAAAAGGGGGGAAAAATCCTTTGGAAAATGTGGAAACAATCTTGTGTTAAACAGCACCAGAAAAAAAATATAATTGTAAAAAGTAAATGTCAGTTATAGTTATTACAGTGGCCATGTTGTTTCCAATAACAATTTGGCATTTTATTTAGTCTGTAACAATCTACAATTTAAATTTAAAATAAAGATTTTTCTTTTATTTCCCTCTGAAGTTGTGTGCCAAGCACAGCAGAGCAGAATGTAACATCTGTTGATGATTAAAACAAGCTTTCCTATGGGCCCTGAATACAAAGTAAACATGGATTTTATCCATAGTCAACAGCATTTACAAATGTAAAGGGAGGAAGCTACTGAGTTTTTGAAGAATGAGCTGTGAGAGAGGAAATATAAGTATGGGGACGGCAGATGGCGATAATTAGTTCCATATCGTGAAAGGGTTCTATTAAAAATAGAGAGGACAGAGTCCTGTATTATGCTGCTGTTTTATTAAAGCGCCCTTTATTTGCCATTATCCCCCCCCCCCCCAGTTGAGCAGTACCTTTACTTGCTGGCCCAGTCTGAAATTGGTGAGCGCAGCTGGTGTCTGTGGATGCTGGCGGCTAGCAGGGAGTGCGGCCACTCAAAATAGATATTTTCCTAGCATTTCCCCATGTAGTGCTATAAACGCTTTGCTGGCAGTAGGCATAATTTGGGAGGAATTTATTATGTGGACCTATAGGCTAGTAATCTTGCATGTTTTTCTGTTTTAATTTAGATTTAGGGAGCAGAGTATTAAAGGTTAAAGGCTACTGTACCTCGGTGATGGCCCTTGTCTTGTGCTTTTGCCCTGTTTCATCATGCGTTGCACGATTCCCACCTCTGTGTTCAGCTGTTGTCACTAAGAGCTACTTCATTTTATCTCTTACCAAGGCAAAATGCTTTCCTGTGCTTCTAGTCTGTATGTTTCTTGTATGGTCTATCTGCATATCAGCATTACTCTGTTTCACCGTATTGAAGAACTAGTTGTTATTGCTGGAATAGTTTCATTTCATAGGGCTTTGCTCAGCCTGTTGCCTTGTTTTGTCTTGCTTTGATTTTTTTTCCAGTTATACTCAACATAGAGTACATTAAGTGAAGTGTCAAAATGAAGTTCCAATTTTCTGAGATTTACCTGCTTCCCATGGAGAGGACAAACCTCCTCCAGCTCCAAGGGTGTAGGCCAGCCCCAAGCTTGCATAAGCGTTTTTTTGACTCTTCTTTCAAATCTGGGCTGTGTTGGTTTGCAACAAAAGCCACTTTTTTCTTTTTTTTTTTTCTTCTGAAAGCATTTTGTAGCATTCCAGTTCATATGTTATTTTGGAATTCATTTCAGTTTTTAATTACAATTTCTTCTTTCCTCACTTCAATCCTCCTTCAATTTTCTTTCCAACTGGAAGCTGTTATAACCAAGCTCTCAGCACAGGCACCAGTGGAAGTGCCTTTGTAGCCCTGCACAAACACACAGAGTGTTAATCTGGCGTGCTCTCTTTTTTTTTTTTTTTTTTTTCTTCTCCTTCCGTCATTTTATAATTACCCGAGGTGGTAACAGCTCTTAAGAGCCTCGTCTGTCACCCTGGAACCAAATGCTTTTCATTGAAAATTAAGGAGAGGCTTCAAAAGTTTTAGTTCTTTCAGCAATGAAATATAACAGTCCTCCAGTAGAAAGAGTATTTTGATGATGGATCCCATTACACCAAGTAATGTAGGATGTAAGTATGCTTTTGTGGTTAAGAGGAAACATAAAGACTGGAGGCTTGTGCTTGCTTTCACAGACGTGCGAGGCTGGCTGCAAGCGCTGCCTTGCCTGGAGAAGGCACCGTGCAAATTGCAGGAGCTTTGTCAAGGTGCGCAGAGCCCA
Source organism: Falco peregrinus (assembly GCF_023634155.1). Taxonomy (NCBI): domain Eukaryota; kingdom Metazoa; phylum Chordata; class Aves; order Falconiformes; family Falconidae; genus Falco; species Falco peregrinus. The sequence goes on along the minus strand of NC_073734.1, from coordinate 3,477,065 downwards.
TGTGTGCCTGCACAAATCCGCACCTGGAGCAAAGGTGTTGTGAAAACAGAGCCACCAGCCCTGCTATTCTCCCAGGTGTTAATGAAACTATCTGCTTAACTGGTATATCTCTGGGCTGTTGTTAACTATTGCAATGGCCGTTAGAAGGTGCTGAGCAAGGAGGTGGTTATTGCGGGATTGAAAAAGAGGCAATTTGTCGTGATGATATGAAAAACACACATTAAATTTAAACTTAAAATGGAAAAAGAAAAACTGCATGGAATTCAAAATTACTTTTTAATTGCTGAAAGAATGTATGGGAAGAGTTTTAGGCAAAACTTGATCAAACCAAAATAAGCATCCAGATCTGCTGAGACATAAGTTTTGGGCAGAGTTTTCCTAAACTCATAGCTTTAGCAAAGTCTTCAGGTAACAGATATTATACTTAAATGTCCAACTTCAAAGAGAAATGACTGCAGAAGCAGCCTTGCTTTTATTTTTAATTAAAAATTTGAAAGCATTACCTGAGTGGACCCCAAAAGTTAAAAAGCAGAAGGCAAATAAAATGTTATGTCTTTTAATGTCTTTGAAGTTGAATCTTACAGTTGCTGGATCCTGTTATCTTGGAGGTTTTGTGCATGTTTGTGGGTGGGTGTCCTGTGTCAGGCTGGCAGTGGAGGGGATGGGTGAAGCAGTGGAGATTGCAGAGTGTCTGCAGAATAAGGGACTTGGCAGGGATGTGCTGGAGGTGGAGGAAGTTCCCACCTTGTCTGCGGGGCTGATGCTGGATCTTTCAGGAGTTGGATCCCAGTTGTTCCCCTTTAGGACCCATGTAAGAGGAGCACCCAGTGCTGCCTTGCACTTCAGCAATTAGTCAATAATCATGCTCCATGGCTGTGTGTGCAGTAGCACCATACCTGTACTTGGCCAGTTTGCAGCAGTGTTTTGTAGTTAACTTCACAGAAAATGCAGCCTGCCCGGCTTCCTACATCACAGCACGTAGCATCTCCCTAAAGCAGTCTGTGTATGACACTTAAAAAAAATATAAATAGACTGCTGATGTCTGAGCAGATACAACAAAAGAGCCATGGTTTAAATGACTTCATGACCTTGCCTCTTAAAAAACCCCAAACAAGCAACACCCCAAACCCACCCCAAAACTCAACCCTTGCTGACTCTTCTTCCCAGGAAGGGCAAGGTGAGCTGTGGTACCCAGCAGTTGGTGTTTGCAAGGACTTTGGCCGCCTCCCAGTTTTCACTGTTTTCCAGGCAATAATGGCTTTGGAGGCCCAGACAGGTATTGGAGCCCTTCCAGCAGATGATTATACTGACCCCATAAGCAAGGCTGCTGGAGAGCTGAGTGCCAGCTCAGGCCTCTCCATCATGTTATAGAGTGCTACTAGAAGGCCACCAGACTAGCTGTCTTTCCTTTTAAATAAGCAGCTTAATCATTCTCTGCTTGTAATTAAAAATTTGAGTTGGTCACATGTGTTGTAAATCTGCACATGGAGAACTTATTTAACTAATAAAAATTAGCCTGAAGTTGTGTTTACCTGAGCAACTGGGAACTAAACTCTCTGGATACATCAGCTCCGCTCTCCTACAAGTGAGTGTAAAGCCTCTGTTCCTCAGGAAACTCATGCAGAGGCTAGACAAGGGCCAGCCCCAATCCCCTTTAATAAAAGCCATTATTTCAGCTTCTGTGCAATTTGGAGTCCAGCCGTAACGTAGGGTGGGAACACCTTGTAACACTTAGAGATGATCTCCTGCTTTCAGTGGACCAAGGCAAAACTTCTGTTTAGCTTTCTTGTTTTCTCTGCAGAGGTGGTGGCTTGTGAAGCATTTCTGGCCCAAGGGGCAGCAGGTATGATAGCTGTGTCTGTAAGGAGTGTCTCCACCATTGTGTGCTCTTTGTGGGGATGGTTTTCCTACTGCTCTTAGTCATTTTGCTCAGGCTGAGAGAACAGATAAAAAGACTCACATACCAACAGTATGTGATAATACTCAAGTTTTCTTATATTTTGCCATGTATTTCTGTCATACTCCAAGGTCTACTTGAGAAGATCACCTCAAGCGAAAGATGGGGCTTGTTGCCCTCAAACCAATGTGAAATAGCTTACTAGAGTAGCAAGGGTATACCTGGGAGGTGATGACCCCTCTGTGCTGCCTGGTGGCCCATGGCTCTGCCCCTCCACTGGTGACAGTCACCTGCTGTGGTGCCAGGGCAGGGAAGCCCCTGCGAGGGCTTTGCTGCATGGCACAGCCCTGTTTGCCCAAAGGCTCTGACTCAGAATCAGTCAATTCAAACAACACTATGAAACCTTAAAAAAAATATATATAAAAAAAAAATCGATGTTTGCTCAACAAGACTCTGTACAAAACATTTGTGACTCAAGTTAATTTTATTCCCATCCTCTAATATTTTATTGATCAAACTCTATATTAACTTCTGTTACTTTCTGCTGAGGATTGATGTCAGGTTAAGTAACCTATAGTTACAAGTCTTGCTTGCTCTGTGAGAGTATGGGTATAATAGTCATGCTCTTCCAGTGTTCTGCAATTTCTCTGGTATGTTAACTTTTTTCAGTTCATATTGACAGATTAGCAATCTTTCCTGGCAACTCTTTGTGACTTATTAGCACAAGGCATCCAGAGGCCATTGGATTTTAGATTGTTTAATGCACCCCGTGGCTAGAAACAGACTCAGACTAGTTCATTGTCTTCATCTGATTTGAGTATGCTGTCTGTGTCTTTCCTAACAAAATGTTTATTGACCAGTTCTGCCCTGTCTGTATCCTTATTAATAATATAATCATCTCCATTGACTAATAAACCAGTTCTTGGAATTTCTTTTGGTCCTGATATGCCTAACACGCTCCTCCTTGTTATCCTCAGTCTGGCCAGCCCAGACTTTGACGTCAGCCGCTTTCTGTCAGTGATCTACACCTCAAAACATCTAAAACTTTATTATAGATTCCTGCTTCTTTTCCCTCTTATAAAGAGTTATAAACATAGATAAAGGTGGTGTGGAACTCTCAGTGGAAAAAGCAGTTTGGAGATGCTGACAGTCCATGGTAGCAAGTAGACATGGAGGCTTGCCCTGTCCATCTTTCTCCAGGGTCTGCTCACAGGACTCTGCAGTCCAAGGCCCCATCCTTTCCTCAAAGTGTTCGGTAGCCTGGGATTGGGCATCTCTGAAGGTATTACAAAAAGGGCAGTAGTCAACTGTTTTTCCCTTTAGCCACCTGTCATAAGACTAAAGTTTGTTTCTAAAAAAATAGAGATTTCTCGTGGTTTAGCCCAAGTTGGGACAGACTGCTAAGAAACAGATACCATTCACTTTGTTCTGCTCCATGTTCAGGCAAAACTTCTGCAGTCTTCTGTTCACTACTTCTGCAGTTGATGTGGAGTCTCCAGAACAAATAATTACATGACCACTTGCCAAAATAATGCCTTACAACAACTTTAAAATACTCAAATGTCAACAGCTTTTGAGGTTTTGTTGTTTATGTAACTCAGATGGTCTGCATGGTACATTAAAACAGGTATGCAGGCAAGATTTCTTCCTTGCATTTTTTGGTTTGATTTTTTTTAACAGATTGTCAATATGGCAGTCTCCTTTTGGTTTATTTTTCCTTTCTTTCACTACAAGAAAATGCCTACCTTTAGGTTGCTCTGAAGTTTTCTCTTTGAATCTTTAAAAGAGAAGTGCCCAGACAATCTATGGATAAAATAATAAAGAGCTATCACAGCCTGAAATTGGAGGGTTAAATATACTGGCTTCCTTCTGGTCTGGACAAAAACCCACAGTGTCCAGCTGCTCAGATGACAGTGTGCATATTGCCTGAAAAATGCCTGTTGTTTCGTGAAGATTGCTAGATATAGCCACAAATAGAAAACTGTTATGTGATCAGCTTTCCACCGGCATCTCAAAGATTCTTGAGTGGTCTTTAATGGGGGAAAAAAGATGCTGACATGGTAAAACTGAGAGGCAGGTTCAAAGTAGCCCTATAGATGTGGGGGTTGTAGTAAGGGGCTTTGGCCTAATCCAAGTCCTGCTCCAGTATTTTTGATGGGACCGATACAGAAATCATTAAATGATTGCAGTAGATATGGCAGGAAAAGTAATGTTTCCTGCATGTGCCTTCCCAGTCTTCAAACAATTCCCAACAGCAGCCAAAGTGCTGACTCAGTCTTCAGAAGATGGCCCAGAAGATTAGAATCGTAACTGTGCTCAAGACTGAAAATTGCAAACTCATTAGCAATAGAGGTAATAGAATTCTTCAAAGGTTGCTCCCAGCTTTTTACCCATGTAAGGGAGTGTGTGTGAGGAGGGCGGTGGATTCTCTGTGGCAGATTAGAGTAAAATAGCCCTCCTGTTCTCCCAGACTAGTGTTTGAAAAGTTAATTCTGGTGGTAGAGGTGGAAAACTCAACAAAAGGCTAACAATGAAGAACAGCGTAAAGGCAAAATGTTTAATGTGGGCGTGGGTTATTTACAGCCATATGGCTGGTCCTGAATTAATTCTATGCATTTCCTTTAATAGCGTCTAATAACTTGAGAGATGAAGTAAATGTCATCAGACTAACTTTGGAGGATGATGAGTAGTGAGGGGGTTTATACAGGTATAATACCAGGTTATTTATAGAAGTTATATCAGGAAGGGGAAAAATGAAAATTCAGCCGTGAAAAATAGAGATGATATAGCTGCCTGCGTATGAACGTTCTAATCCATCACAGGTATATTCAATAGGAAAGAACCTGAGTGGTAGCAATGCTAAGAGACATTTCAGAGTTAGAACAGACAGTTAGGTAGGAGTTTGCAGTGTCATATAGGAAAAATGAACGGTATAGATTTGGACTGCCTGCATTGAACCATCATGGTAAAAAGCAGGAAAATAATAGTGACCCCTGTACTGACCCACGGCTGCAGCTGGGAAACAGTGCTCTGTTCTGGCACCATGTCAGTGGCTTTCCATTAACAAACTGGAACAAATTCACAGAAAAGCAACAAAGAGAACTGGGGACCTGGAAGAATTGACTTATGAGAAGAGATTAAGAAAGGTGAATTTTTGCAGCTTGGTAAACCAGTGACTAAGCAGCCACATCAGCATACAAAAGTGGCCACAGCTGTGAGGAACAGTGGAAAGACCTGTTATCCAGCAGGATGCCCATCTTACAAACCAAAGGTGAAGGGCTGAGTTTAATGAAAGAAGTTTTTAGGCAATAATAGGAAGAATGCAATCAATAATGAAATCTTTAAGACCTAAGTAAAAGTCTCTCAAAGACTGGAGAAATCTCAGTTACTAGGGAATTTTAAAGCAAGGTTAGGCGACAGCAGAGTATGTAGTACAGGCAAATGTTGTGTGTTGGTGAGATGTCCACAAGTGTTTGGTGTTCTCACTATTCCCACATGCCAAACATTCAGAGATTCCTGGGGGTGCCTGATAGCACATATATTCTTTGGTATTGCATAGGTGCAAGCTTAACGTTTTTATCTTGAGAAATCTGTATATGGATATGAATGAAAACTACCTTTGCAGTTCTTGGGATGCTCACACATTTAGTCCACGCCTTGAATCTCTACTTTAGCACCCACCTTGTTGGTCTTTAAGATGTTTAGACTGTAATTTTACATCCCAGGTCCAGATGCTGGGCAGCACTGCCAGCTCACCTCCAAAATAACTCCCAGACATGTCACAAATGTGGTCAACCTGTTTGGAGAATGGTGCCCAGAGGAGTGTGCGCAGGGCAGTTGGGAGAGTGGCCGTGGCTCCCCATGATGTTTCCATTTGACTTGACCTGTCACAAGCAATGATGCTGCAAAAGTAAATACTGCACATCTGGCAGCCTGCTCCAGGGCGGTGTTGAGTTGTCTGGTGTAAAATAAAGCCAAATGTTCATAAACTTGCAAGACTGCATTGATAAACCACAAAGATATTAAAATGTATTAATGTCTTTTTTTTTGCTCAGCCCTGGCCTTGATGCTCTTGGCAGGTAAATTGCTTTTGGGCATCAGCACAGCAGGGATGGGGCTGCTCAAAGGCATCACTGCAGCAGCTCACAGGTAACGATAACTGTTACAGCACAGATTCTGGTGTGGGACCATAGGGGAACATCTGATCTTTTGCACTGCACTTGGTTGATCATGCTCCCATTTATTGTTTTAGAGTATCTGTATGATGAACAGGTGGGAAAACATCTCTACTGAGTGCCAGCAAACTCTGAAACAATGAGGCAGAGATGGCTGTAACAGTAGTTTCTGTACTTGCTTCGTTTCAGGTTCTTAACTAATTAACATGGTATTGTGATATGTAATGAAAGAGTTTCCCACAGACACTTAGACAGCCGAAGGAGAAGTTGTGCCGAGTATCTCTCTGTCCAGTCGCAGCTGAACTGGCTGGCACCAAACCCAGGTAGCGTGTGAGGTTTTCCCAAGCATGTGCCAGTAAGGGGGTCCGGGCCTGGTGCTCAGCACCTCTTGGCTTCGCAGTGGTTTAGCTGTGCTGTGTTTGGGTGGCAGCAGGTCTCGCCCGTGGCACTGAGCATGTGTGTCCAGGTGATGCTTGGGGATAGCTCTCATCTCTGCACCCCAGACAGGTGAACTGGCTTCACTTTTATAATGTACACCTTTGTTGGTTGGTGCTTTTACCTATTCTAGTGCAGCCTGACGGTCCCTTGCACAGAGGTGCTGCTTTGTTCAAGTATTCATCCTTTGCCTGAATTATTTATTCATTCTTTTTTTTCACTCCTTAATTTTTCCTTCTGTCTTTCCCCTGCTGGTGTCAGATGAATTCCTGTTTCTCCAGCGGCTCAGCAGGGCAGGGATTAATGTGGCTGGAGCGCGACTGCAGCTCTGTTGGGCAGCTGGAGTGACCTCCTCCAGGAAAAAAAAAAAAAAAAAAAGAAGAAGAAAAAGGAAAGTATCCAGCAGTTAGAAATAGGAGGGGGAAAAACTCTGCATACCTCTTGTTCATTTTCACAGCAGACATGTTCCCAGAATCTCTGTTCCCCTGGGAGATGAAATATAATGCAAATCTTTAATAGAAGGTAAAACTGAAAGTGCAAATATTGAGTATGAGTTGTATTGAAAGAAATTGCAAGCTATGAACCAAAAAACCCATGCAAACTTTAAGTGCTTAGTTAAGGTTAACAATTACGAGCTCTGTTCTCACAGTTCTTGTTGTTTCAAGCAGCACGATGTGGGAGAAAGTGTCTCCTTTCCTGTTGTCCTCCTGCTAATGGCATGATGAATTCTGATTAGACTGCAATCGCATCCCTACAATGTGGAAGGCCACAGTAACTATTTGGGACATCAGTTTTCCTTCTGCCAACTTTCAGGAGCATTATATAGGATTAATATTCAATAAAACCCCCTTAACATTAAAAAAATGCTTAGTCCCACAATTGTTATTAAATTCTTTTCCTGTGCCATAATGCGGATGCTTTGATCTAAAGTCCTGCAGTTTCTGGAAGGAGCTTGCGTGATTACGATAATGTACAGTGCTCTTTCTGCTATTCCTATAGGGAAAATAAACCCCACATTAGTTCCATATTAGTACCTGACTTGGAGAAGTTAAAAAGTGCCAGAAAAAGGTTAACCAGAGTCAAGTACACATAAGAAAGCTGTGATTATTAGTGTTAAGGGAGCCATTTGAAAAAAACATTTCTGCTTTTACAGAAGAATTTATTGGTGTCTTTGCTTCTGGCTGCTTTATGCATTTTAATAAAGCAGTAGCAGCAATAACAGGGTGTGGGAGTTGGTTATGCCTCTGTCGAAAGAAAGAGTTCACCTGTGAGATACTGCCCCTGTCCCTGCCTTCAGCCTTCCCCAGCCTGGGCTATTTATTTGCACCAGAGCTGGAGCTGGGAGTGCAGGTAAAGAGCCTGTGATCCAGCACTGTCCAGAAGTTCACATTCCTGAATGCAGACTCAGTTCAGGCTCCCTGACTTGCCAGCACACGAACGGGATCCATTTGGAGAGCCATTTAAATGAAGGCAATGATTGCTTTTGTGTGTGAAAAGTTACATACAGCCTATGAGCAGCTTTTGCAATTTCCCTGCCAAATGTCTGGGATTATTTTGAAAACATACTCTGCTGAAAACAATCCCAGTCCAAGATATACCCGCACAATTAGGATAAAACTCAGATGTCTGCTAAATACAGCTGGGCCCGGAGAAATTATTTTTGGTGGAGCAGATGCTAAAATGCTTATTGTGTGTGGGGAAGGGTTTGTGCTCACCTGAGGTACTTGCTACTGGTCCCGGTCAGAAACTGATACTGGGACAGATGAATCCAGGGTTTAACCCCATATTGGTGTTCTTACATGCATTACTTCAATACAGATATTCATCAAAAAACTCAGTAATTTTAAAAAACAGATGGAAATTATATTTCACTCTGGTTTGCTGTAGGGACTGTCCGCTGCAGATTATCCCTCCTTAGAGGCAGGTCAGCAATTTAAGTTCCTTATGAGACCACATGCCACAGGTAATGCAGGGAAATTGTGTTTAGTTTGTACAATGGTTTGCTTAAAAAGATGTGATGAAATGCAGGCAGCCAGGACAAATATAAATAGTCTATGGCTTTCACACCATGTATTCGGAGAAACATGGATGCATTCAGTACATGTGGAAGCCACATGAACATGCAGGTTTTTGTATTTAAAATGTTAGCTATATTGGTCTGATCTTACTGCTTTGTGATGAGTTTGATTTTCCTTTAAGAATGCATCTCTCTTGCTAGAGGTTTCGTGGATGTGGATGTTCTGATCTCTGGCTGGTCTCTTCGTGAATTTATGGTATGCTTAGTCCACATGGGTTGTTTTTTTCTCTCCCTTCTCCTCTGCCAGTATCATTTGCAGGACACCTCAAAGTGTATCTATGGAAATTACATTTTTTCACTGAGTTTCTGTTTAATTGTGGCTGTGCTTGAGTGACCCTGTGATAATGCTTCTTTGCTATTGTTTAGCTGTGAAAGTTCTACAGTTTTTTAATTTCACTACAAAGACCTGCCATTTGTTCACGAAACATTCTGACATTGTTCATCCTTTCCAACTACAGTTTAATACGAATTGGATGTGCATCCTGGTGGTCAGATTTCCCTCTCTTCAAATGTTTACCTATCTAGAGCTTTTTTGTGTGTTTTCACACACAGGTTCTGATCTCAGGATCCTGCTGTCTGTGGCCTGTAACACTGCTTTTTTGGCAGTGATAATTTTTCACATGTTGTGTAAAAGTCCCATTCATCCATTTGGGGAGAGCAGGAAAATATTTTGCTTTGCAGATCCATAAGCCCATCTGCACTCCCACATCTGGAAAGGCTCACACTGTCTGTCGTGTTAGTGCACGGGGACAAGACTTCTGATGGAAACACTTAATTCTCAAAGCGGTGCTGGATAACGATAAATCCTTTGTGAAATGTGGATTTGCATTTAAGATTCTTTCCTGCTCCCATTGTCTGCAGGATGTTTTATTCGACTTCATTTCCACTGTCCTGAGCCTAAACTCCTAATCCCCTCTCATGATGCTTCAGCTTGAGCTGATGCTCCTCCACTGCTCCTTCATTTCCGTGGTTTTCAGAGCCCAGTCTCTGTCTCAACCCGCTTCCCTTTCCCTGGCATCCTCGCCAGCTTTCTCATATTCTCCACCTCTGCTTTACTTCAGGGCTATCCCATCTCACAGTCCCCGATTCCCCTCCTTTCAGTCGATCCCTGCTCATCACCAGACCAGCTGCCACTGCAGATTCAGTGCTAAAGGTGCTCTTGGCCCTTCCTGACACAACTGCTGTTGGTGCTGAACAGCTGCCAGAGAAACGCAAAAGGGCACTTAGGAGTTTGGTGAACGCAGTTTGTACCCAGTCAACCCAATTCCCAGGAACACCCACACCACTTACAAGCTGGAGGCTGCAGTTGCATTTTATGCTCAGCGGTGCCATGACATGGTCCCCCACAGCCTTGCTTACAGTTGTCTGCACTGACACCCTTTAAGATGGGTGCACATTTGATAGGAGAATTAAATTTTCCAAGAGTGTAGTTATTGATACTTTGTTCTTAAACTGAGAAGGTAAATCAAGTGGAGAGCTGGGAAGCTTTGCCTTGGACAGGAGTTGTTCAGTCATTTCAGATCTGTGAACGATGAAGTAGTGAATGTGCTCTTGAGGCTGGCAGAGGAAAGGAGAGCAGCTGCTATCCTTCCGGAGGACAAAAGAAGCGATTCCAGACACTCTTGGCAAGTTTGAGAAATGATTGGAAATTATGGAGTTGAAATTCAATTAAGAGATACCTAAATCTCCACACTTCGTCATTTAGTTATTTTCCCTTCCTAAATACAAACTGGAGAGAAACTGACTAGGTAGCAGAATTGCAAAAAATTTATGGCGGTAACTGCAAATTGATGGTGACTTGACAGTGGGCTGGTATATATATGTGTCTCGGTGGTAAAGCCTTCTGGGATGCGTTACCTTATATATTAAGGTATAGTTATTGCTTGGCGCTGGTCAGGGCTTACAAAGCTGCACTTACATTTCACTGTCTGGTTGGAACATCACACTTTGAAATACATATGAAATAATTAGAGGAAGAGCAGGAGAGCAGGGAAAAACACAGCCCTGTTTGGGGAATGGTGGAGCAGGGGGGATTCCACCTGTGCAGAACTGGAGGGCTTATCGGGGTGCTGGTGGCCGAGGGAAGGGGTATGGGAAGAGCGAAATACTGGCTTATCCTGGGGGAGGAACAGGATAGTAGTCAGTGTATGAAGTTGATATGCTGTTTAAAACCTCCTTTGAAGGCATTGCGTCACCAGCCCACTGCAGCTTATACACTTCAGATGGTCTTCTGTTACTTTCATTTTCTGAGCGTTGCTCCTACGTACAGACATCTCTTGAGGCCTCTTTTCTGCTTGCTGCCTCGGTCATTGCAATGTGTTGCTTCAAACCTCTGCCTGTCACATGAACAAACCAACTCCTATTCACAAAAAACCAGCTCTGAAATCAAAGAGGGAAATAAAATGCTGGGTACTTAATGACGGGCTAGAGGCAGAACTTTTATTTCATGCTTTGTCCCTGCAATTTCCCCCTTTGTTTTACAGGGTATGATTTTACCAAAAATAGTAAAAGGAAGAAAATAAAGTTTTAAACTTTTGGGAACGAGCCAAGTTTTCCATGCTGAAAATCAATTATTGCCTAATATTTTAAAGGCAAGATCACCACGCTCTGGCAACAGGCCAGTTCACCCACGTTCACCTGCTTTGTACTTTATTCGCAGGAGTCAAAGATCTTGTGAATAAAACTTTTTATTTCTGGAGAGTTTTGGGTTTCAAGGGAGTGCTAATTCTTATGGCCAGTACTGCCAGCAGAGGAAGGTAACTTCTTACCATGATCTGTGTGTTTTTCAGGGTTACTGACAACAAATAAAATGATTACAAGAAATAAAATGATTGCTTTTGGCAAGAATTGTAAGGTGGCATAATTAGACAGTGGGAATTTTTAAGGTTACTTTACTATGCTGGAGCTGCAATAGATAGAAGTAATTTATTTCCTCTTGGTAATGCTCCTTTCTGGTCTAGCAATTTATCAGAAATGTTAATCCAACAAGCAGTAAGTGTGTATATGGTGGGAGGAGGTAAGGGGAATGGAGGAAGGAAAGAGAGAGAAGGCATTTAAAATTAGCTTCGAAATATTGTACATCTCATTAAAAATGTAATCATGCATAAAATGAGATCAATGGAAATTTATCTAAAAGTGCAAGGAAAAGGCGTTTTCTGGTGTGATACTGGGTATAATAGTCTGGATTTTAATTTAGTCAGTTGGCAACAAAAAATCCCTCCAGGCTAAATAAAACAGTTTCCCTCCCAGTTATTGTATGGACAGCTAATTTTCTGCACCTTTCCTTCTAATATTCAACCTTATCTCTTGCTGGATAGAGGTTTCAATATACTGCAGAGTTTGTTTTCTTTTCATTTTCTATTACTGCGATTTAATTTGCATGATAAATTATGAGAGGTAGAAAGATGATAAAAAGAAGCAGAACATTTCTTTATTAATTTTGTTTAAATTAGTGTAACTTTTCACTGACTGTGCTTTTTACACAGAAAACCTGTGTAGAAATTATTTTAAGACTTCATATTGCAGTTAGAAAAAAATGTAATACTTGACAATAAGCTCCCTGCCTCACATGCCAGTATGTATGTTCTTATTTTCAAGTGTTTTCTTTCTACTTTACGCTGTGTCTAATGATACTTTGGGACCAGTTTGGTGAAATTGCCATCGACTTCATTCCGGAATCTGAGAGACAGGAATGGCTTTAGATGTATTTTAAACATGCACTGTGTAATGCTGAATTTGTTTTCAGCTCTTCAAACCCCTTGCTAACGTTAATTTGGCAGCCTTGGAGGGAGGACTTAGAAGAAGCCCCGGTAAGAGTTTGTTTTAAGTGTTCCTGGTTCCTAACGTGGGAATCTGAAAGGATTTGGCAGAGCTGGCTGCATCTTCCCATGCCCTGCCCTGCCAGCTCCTCTGCTGATGTTGGCCCAGGGAGACCCAGTGCTGCCCAGCTCAGTGTCAGCTCCCAGCTGGTGATGACTTACAGCTTTCAGGAGATTGTTTCGCAGCGTCAGGAGAGAGTCTGGGCTTAGTGGAGCAATAGTGATGAATGCTCGAAAGTGTTTAGGTAAAGCTGCTGTGTGTTCCTGGAGTGTAGTCCTCCTGGGTCACATTTGAGTTTTGGCTGGCTAGTCATCCATGATGAGCTGTGGATGCAGGTATTGCTTCTCTATCCATTTGCAAGTAGACTTGTTATAATACCTTAAAATGATGACTCGTGCATCCTTGCCCTCCTTACCTGCCCTCTGCTCCAAGCCCAGCGTTTGTTTCAACATCGCAAAAATTTGATATTTGAATTTTTTCTTGTATAACTTGTAAAATGTTCAAAAGTAACTTTGAAATAAAGTTTTTTGCAGCTGTTAGTTCAAATACTTGCTCATCACAATGTTTCTTTTTCTTCCTGTTTTCAACCCAGAAGTGCTTCATTTGGGGCACTGTACACAGCCCTGGTAAGAAGGAGACATCCCTTGTAGGCACATCCCTTTCCTTTCTCTCAGGGAGGTTCACAGGAATTGTCTTAAAGTTACAAGTTTTGGGAGAAGAAATGTATTTGAATTAATTCTAGTAATTGGTTTTATGTTGGTTAATGTTACCAAAGCTAAAGGGAATGTCTGCTGAGCGCCTGCAACCAAGGAGAAACCCAGGGCCTTTGTTTTCATTTCCCCCCCCCCCCCCTTTCCTTCTGAGGTTTATGTTAATTAAATACAAAGCAGTTAAAGTTTTACAGGTGGAAAAATGCAGTAAGTCTCCCTAAATATATGTATGAGTGCTTGCTAGAATAATTCCAAAGTAAAGCCCAGTAAAATTTATGACAAAGGCATGTTGTGGTGCATGGCTGTACTGTCATGGTCATGAGTGGGGAACACCTTGCCTTGTCCCTGGTGCTCCCTGTGATCAACCATCGTGCCCCCACAAAACATGCACTTACATGGTTACAAGTGTATTTCTACATGAACACTTAAAAAGACAGGTATATATAATACTGGGATTGCTTAACATATTCCACTGTAGCGTTTTTGTGATTTTTTTTTTTTTTTTTTTCCTGTAAGCCTTAATTCTGTTGGTGTTTTCTGTAGACATTTGCAAAGAGACAAGAAAAAGCACCAGCAATGGAGATTTGCCATAAATGTCCTTCTTTCCCCACTCTGTTTCCCAAATGATATTTCATTGTGGTAGAGTTGAGTTATAAACTTTTGAAAATTGCCTTTTTCCTTCTCTGTGCTGTAAGAAAAATATAGGGAGCACAACAAAATAATAAATAAAAATTGCAATTCAAGACCGTGCTGCTGCCTCAGCAGCCTGCTTGTGCTGCAGGCTATGTTTAAAAACAATCCTCCATGCATTTCTTTTTTTATAAGAAAAGGTGAAAAGGAGATTATTTAAGTTTCAAATTCCAAAAGTTGGAAAACGCTGAACTAAGTTTTCTTTGAAGACTTATTCTTGTCTCCTAGAGCACATTTGGTGTGCTGCAGGCTCTCACTTTAGAGTGGTGGGCTGGGTAGCTCATAGAATCATAGAATCAGTCATTTGGGTTGGGAAAGACCTTTAAGATCAGAGTCCAACCATGTACATCCCTGTACATGGACACTGTGTGTCCCATAGCTCACAGCTTCATCACTGGTATGAAGCGGGCAGTACTGCCTGCAGCCCCTGACCAAACGATCGCTTAAGTGTCATGGTCACACATAGTTTCTTCTACATTTTGCCCTGTGCTCACTGATCCTTCTGTTTTTGCTAATTGTTCACAATCCCTCTGCCCCACACCTAGCCAGACGCTCCCGACCTAGCTGGCTGCATATTGCATTGTGCAGAGGCTTCAGTTTTCTGAGAAACTCTCATCAGATCTTCTGGCAGTGTCTCCTTAGGTGATGCCCGGCACAGGCTCCCTGGGCAGGACCAGAAACCCCACACGAGTAGCCAGCTGCCTTTTATGTCACTGACCCACCTCCTCTCATGCTGCCTTTTTCCCATTCTTTTTTTCTATGATTCTCTCCTCTCTGGGTTATCCTTATTCCCCACTGGTTCCCTGAAAGTCTGACTCCACTAAGATCAGTGCTATTAATGGATATGTTAAACTGGCATAATGTGGTAAATTGGGGCTTAATTTCATGTATGTTCATTATCTCCAGAGATGGCCAAATGCTTTGCAAAAATTATGTATTGATCTACATGTGTAATACAACTGTATACGTGTTTGGTCGTCTACATTAAATAATTTATTTTTATATATATGAGGAACTTTTCTTCTTCCGTGTTTCATCCCAAATAGTAACCAGATCAATATGTTTCAGCTGAGAAGCAGAAAATGTGATCAAGTTTTATGTATTATGAATTCTGCATTAGTTTTTACTTGTTGGTGCCTGCCAGAGGGGGAAAAAGGCTGGTGGTGTTTGAACTGCAACAAGACAACTGGTTTTGTGCAATGGAACAGTAAACACGTGAAGGGCTGCTGGAGCTCCCTGTGAGTCCACTTCCACAGCATAAAAGAGAATTGTGCTGCAAACAGAAGAAGGGGGAGGCAATACAACTGAACAAATAATCTCAGTCATTAATGGTTTTATCAAGAAAAAATGAGGGCCACTGATGGACAAAGAGCAGGAAGCATTGACGTGCATTTTACTTTCAGTAGGTGCCCTCTGTGTACCTTCACTCTGTGAGTATTCACACTGTCACATGCACTCAAGCCAGAGATGCAACGGTCCCCCTTGGGACCAGACTTATTTGATTTTCTGGTTTTAGTTTCTGTTTCTATGCTTTTTCTGTCTTCATCTTTGGTTTAAACAGCCAGGGCAGCTCTGGAGGGGCTATCTTGCTTTCCAAGTGTTCAGTCCACTGATAATCTAAATCTTTGGAGCCCTCATTATCTGGGATCCCTCTGATGTTAGACTGTTTGCTCTATTTCAAGGGAGAGAAATTTCTCATCAGTTTTCCAAGAATACATGTGGAGCCTGTTGCTGAAGAGGACATCTGCTCACTGCTGGCTATTCATTGCTTAGCTTACTGTTGACTTGCAGGAGTTGACTTCGGGAGAGTCTGGAGAAAATTTCCTTTCCTGCCAGGGATCTACTTCACAAGGATCTAAATTTGAAATATTTATTGAGTCAGCCCTTGGACACTTGTTCATCTGTGTATGGACTTGCCACATGGGAGTGGTGGCTATTCTTTCTGCCAGGCACTAGGAGGGATCAGAGCCTCAAAGATGATCCCACTACATGGTCTTTTTCGCTGGGAGAAAAAAACCAACCCTAAAACTTTGGCCTACCCAAAACCGCTGCCCACAACTGTGTCAGAACCTGATTTTTGGGCAGATTGTTCTCTCTCTTTATTCCGAGAGAGAGCACCACGTAGATTTTAAAGGGTTTGAGATAAATTAAAAACAGTAAAACTTTGGTCTACTAAAATATAAAGAGTGCTTTGTATTTTCTGTGTGAGTTAGGGATCAACATTTTATCACTTTGTCCTTAAGACAAAAAGCTTAAGGCATACTGCTCCTGTTTTAGAGCAATCCAGAAGTGATCTTCGAAACTGGCCAGTGCACAGTTCATGGAGGACTTGGCCAGTGTCCGCTGTCATGCAGGGCTCAGTCTGCCTTGTTAGCCTTCTGCCCATCGTTATTTCTATGTAGTTATTCCTAGAGTGTCTCCCAGTTTCTCCTGTTGTGCATCTTCCAAAGGCATCATTATAAATTAAGCCTCTAATATTAAAACTCCTCATTTTACAGTTAAAATGAGTATCATGACCATTATACAGTATATCACTATATGGTTCAATGTGATCCAGCTGATTACATGTTTGTGTTAGGATGTCTTCCTCTTTTATCTTATGTGTGCAGAATAAAACATGCTCTGCTCTGCTCCCTTTGTTCTTTGCCAATAACACTACCAGGCTGTTAACTTCCTTAGTTTTATTTGTCCGTTCAAATCTGGTGCATTTTTGACTTGCCATACTTTCACCAGCCTGTGGGCTGTGATGTGTCAAATAACCTTTTAAAATCCAAACAGATTATGTCCTATGTTTTCTTCCTGTCTGGAGTCTGTGTTACCTCTTTAAAAAATTCCAGCAGATTTGTCAAACAAGAATTTACCCTTTATAAGACTGTGCTGGCTACTTTTTATATCAGCTCACATTTCTCCAGATGTTTTGTGATCTCATCACTTATTAATGTCGCCGTGATTCTGTCTTCTGCTGAAGTTACAGTTATTACTGGTTAATGTGGCTGTGAACGCATTGTCTCTTTCTTCCTTATTAGACTGCATCTGATGACACGAATCTGCTCAGGAGGGCTTTGAAGCTTAATGGAAAGAATCGTTTTTTGGTCTCAAATTAGAGTGATTTAGAACTATCTCCATTTTCTTAATCTACTACTTCATTACTGTTATTTAATAATCTTGTGCAAAAGGAGTTGGGATATTTCCAGTAACGTGAGTGGAAAGCGCCTGACATGAAGATCCCTCACCTTTCCTATCTGTCCCTGTTTAATAATCTCCCATGCAAACATCATTTCAGCTCCTGTCGTTACAGACATATTTAATTTTTTTCCTCTTCTAGGCTGACTGGGCTTTTACTCTTACCTTCTGACATGTAAAGCAATTGCCACAGGACTGTGGCTGACTCGGGCTGCTTCTTGCAAGGTAGATGAGAAAGATGTCTCTCTAGATCACCAAAGGTAACGCAGCTGCCTTAAAAATCGCCCAGTTATTGGTTGCCAGCAGTCGATGCTAACTAGGGCACCGACTTTTCTTGGCTTTTTCATAGAGCCATTGGAAACAACAGTAACTTGATTTTGCTGTTCTTGTGGTCTTGAAAATGTTTAATTTTACTGTATTTCCAGAATACTGTTTAAGGGCATGAACACCATTTGTGCCTTTGCTATGCATAGTCAGGAGAGGGCATGCATAAACAAATACATCCAGCTGGAGGACCCATGAAAACGTGGCATAATATATCTACTTGATTTTCCTCTTCAAAAGAAATAAAACTTTATGGGGGAGCATGAGAACTTTTTCCAAAGTTGTCCCTGCTTTGAGACTGTCGGAGTGGCTGAGAATGGAGGTACGTCCATGCTGCAAAAATTTATGGGAAAGTCATAAGCTCCATGAAGTGCATGGAATTTGGATCGGATACAAGTCAGCCTCTCCATTACATATCTATGGCTCTGTGCATGTTTGTGATTATCCTGATGAATAATGTAAGCTACTGCTTTCAGATGGGAGAGACTTCAAGAAGGAGTTAGGGAACGTGTCTGAGTGCTGATAACGAACCCGGAACAAGAAAAGATAAAGTAATTTGTCAGTGGTTGGGGTAGTGCAACCTTATATAGAGCCAATAAAGTTTCTGGGTAGAGGAGCAAAAAAGTGTTGTGTGGTTTTTTTATTTGTAGTCATCACTTCTAGAACCATGCCCCCTCCCCCCCCCAAGTTGCATGGTTGGTGAGAAGTCAGACTAGTGTCATTATGTGGCTTAAAAACGGTGGCTCTTACTTTGAAACGCTCATGTCTGTGAAAGTGGATTTCTGTCATGGCAGTGACTCTTGCATGACTTGGAGACTGCTGTTGAACTTTTTTTTTAAATATTATTTTGTAAAAATGTAACATGTTGATTCCCAGAACAAGAAGAATCCTTTCTCCTCCTTTCCAGGGAAATAAATTCTTTACAGGTACTCCTCAAATTTCTCTAGCAGGGAAATCCAGCAGGAGGTAAAGATGCTGGAAGCCGTTTAAATGCTTCTAATGGGTAAGATGTTTACATTTCATGGGCCTGGATCAGAAGGGTCTGTTGTATGTAGGCATTTTGATAAACTCATCTAGGTCACCTGAGAAAATTGCGCTTAAAATTAGTCCATCTGCTTGTTTTCTCTGAATGGGGCATTGCAACAGCTGGGTGTGGGTTGTTCATCAGGGAGGTAATGCATGTCTTCTGAGCAGCTACACCTGCATCCTGAAATAAAAAGCATTCTTCAAACAATTAGTGTAAAAGGAGAGCATAGCGGGAGGTTTTAATCTTTTTCTTGCCCTACTGGAATATTTTTAAGGGACTGCTGTAAAAAATAGCTGCCAGCATTATGTTGCAGTGATGTATGGGATATGCAGCTGTAGCCAGTTCTCCTACTGCTATATAGCTGTTTGGGGCAGAAAGTAACTGTAGAAGCCGAAGGAACCATCTTAGCAGCCTGGTAAAGCATTTCCATTGATTTTGCTCATGCTTGTAGTAGATGCTGATGATTCTTGCATGTCAGTTACACTTAGTATTCTCATTCTCCTGTAGTTGGGCAGACCACCAACTTAATTGCTGAACTTCCACTACCATTTTAATTTGGTAAATGTAACCAAAATAATTTGGTTTGGGTTAGACTGTGAGATGCCCATTTTGTCCTCTGAGAGCTCTGCTGTTTTTCTGAAGGAAGATACG
The DNA here is from genome assembly GCF_023634155.1 of Falco peregrinus. Lineage (NCBI taxonomy): Eukaryota > Metazoa > Chordata > Aves > Falconiformes > Falconidae > Falco > Falco peregrinus. Next base: position 3,458,077 of record NC_073734.1, on the reverse strand, counting down.
GTGTTTCATAGGAATATTTCTTCATCACCAACCTTCTCTCCTTACTGATGGTGAGAAGGACTTGGCAATTGATTCAGCAACTCCATGCCAGTGGTCCAGACCCTGGGTTATCCCTCCAGGTGTGGACATATGTGGACATGTGGGACGACTATTTTGTGCCTCTACGCTAGCAAATCAGCCTGTTTCTCCTGCTGTAGCAATCATGTGGTGAGGGGAGGGGGTGGGGGAAGGTTAGATTCTACTTCTGATTCATCACTTTTATTGAACTTAAATTCTTTTGTTTTAATGCACGCTTGATTGAGCCAGCATTTATTGAAACAGTTATGGTTTGCAGGAAAAAGAGACAGTTGAAGAAAGAACAAATGAATCTAATGTAAATCAAATACTTAACGCTTTTATAGAAACTACAAAGCCTTAAATGTGTATTCTTAATGGTAATTTTACAAAACTCCACTAGGCATCTTCAAATGGAGGTGTGACAGTGATTGTTTCAGTCTGGAGATGGCTTTCCTTTCACATGCTAATCATCTGCTCATGGTGGTATTTCTTAGCATAGTTGCAGTCAGCGAATTGAATAATTTATGGAATGAATTTTGTTGTAAATTTATTGTGTCACAAGCAGGTTGTAATTTCACTAACAGTACACTTAAGTTATTAAGTAAAAAAAATAATGTGGTTGATAAGATCGTGCATTTGGAGGTTCTCTTGCTCCCTGCTCAACTAGTTCTCATCTTATATATTTTCAAACAGAGTATTTACCTAATTTTTATTCAGAATCTGATCTGAGAAAGAGAGAGAGAGGACATTAACATAAATGGGTTTGCATTTGCACACTATTGTTGAATCTGGTAGTCGTAAACAAATTACAGAAGATTTTATATAGACAGAAATAGCATTAAAATGGCATAGCTCCATTGCAGTGCTTCCTTCGTTCCCGATTTGTTTCTGAGTAATTGTCCCTAGCTTACAAGTGATGAAGTGTTGAAGTTACAGGCAAATCTGCAAAGAGAAGCAGAGCCTCTAGCTTCTTCCCCAACTTTGGTGTTAAGATAATTGGGAGTCATTGCCAGAAAGTTGTTTCTGGCTTGAGAAGTACAGGCAGTGCAGGGAAGGAAGAGATGTGCATTCCCTGTGCCCACTGGCACAGGCTTGGACCAGCAGTGGCTTGAGGGGATGCTTGGCCAAGCCTGTATGGTAAAAAGGAAGGGTTTGGCTGCCCTGATTTTAGTCTTTCTGTATTTTCTTACATCAGAAATACCCATATTTCCCATGGGCTGCACCAGTACTTTCTATCTTCACTATCTTCACCATCACGTCTGCATACTACTCATAATGGTGTTTGTTTGGCAGCAAGTTAAACAAGCATGTGGTCTCACACATCGCAGTGTCCTCTGGGTTAAAGTAAGAATATAAGGAAATAATCCCATGTCTAGGATTTTGTGTTGGGAATGGGAAGCATTCGTCTGTCTCTTTTTGTTCCTGTACCCCAGTTATTTCCTGAGACTTTTGTTGTCTTGTTTGTTTTCAGTTTTCTTCTGGAGTTCTCCTCAGTGTTTTGTCAGAACAAGAAGGAGCTTGGGGTCCTGTGTTTGCGTGTTGGTTGTATAGTTTGTTTTCCAGCTTCTCAGGTGAAGTCTTTGGCAGTGTTTGCAGGAATAATGTGATTTTTACTGTTGCGTGGTACTTCTGAGCCTCCAGGGAAGGCCTGGAGAGGCTTATTGGTGCAGCTTCTGGAGAGTTTTTCTACAACCTCCTTTATCGTTTTAAAACAGCTGTTGAAACTCTGTCTAGTTGCTAGCTGTTAGTCTTAGTACATGGGCATTTTGAGTAACGGCCTGCTTGTACATTGTTTTATGTGTGCTTATGCGTGCATTTTTTTGCATCACTGTAGCTATCTTAAAAGCCTGCCTGTCCTCTTCCAGGTATTTTATTTTGTCCAGCCTCCTCGCTCTTCTCTGCTATCCCTTGGAGATACTGAAATGAGTTAACTGCACCATTACATTTTTCACATCTGTTTTCAAGTGCAGTAATGGAAGTTGACAACCCAATTTGGTGGTTCCTGAGTGGCTGGGGACCCCTTGTGCATCCCGGTGTTTCCCATAGGACTTTGGCAGCTGGAAGGTTCATGAAGCTGGAGCTTGTTGTGATACGTAAATACCATGAAAGGCGCAAGTGTTGTGATTGTTTATTTAATTGTTTAAATATGCTGATGTTAATACATGTAATTACACGGTATAAACACATTTAATTACTTAAATAGTTTTGCATCTTAGTTTAAAATTGCAATCAAAAGATCTCAGTGGGTGGCAGATTTAGAGTTTTTTATTTCTCTGAGGGACGCCTCTAAACACTTAGTCTTTTCTGTTAGGAGCAGAGGTAACACAGGGCACAAAACCCAGAGGACCACAACTGCGCAGTTTTGAAAGTATGCAAAAAATAGGTTTCCCTGGCTCACTCAGGTTTTAATGATGACCTTGAAACTGTATAGCAGGTGAAATGAATGAGGGCACTACTTTTTGCATGGAAAGTGTAGATACTGATAGCATGTGATGAGTGGGTGCAATATTTTATTGCATTTTATAGTAGACATACTAACACAGAGGAGTAGTGAACTGGTGCGGCCAGTGCCAGGCTGGAGAGGGGGACTCTGCGCATCCTCGGTGGCTGTGCCAGGAAAGCCACATGGCCTCATGTCTTCAGTTTTGGCCATGCTTGTGCTAGACTTTAGCTAGAAGTAACACAAATAAATCTCTATTCTTAAAGCACTCCTCACAGTGTTAAATACTGGACTGGTTGATTAAATTACAATGGATTTGTCACAATAGCAATTTGGGACTAGGAGTCATTGAAATCTCTTGCATGGACTTTGGTTTCATTGGGTTGCCTATCTCTGGCTACTTCTTCCTGCTACTGTAAATTGCAGTTAAAATTGAGAAAGCATTTTTACATTTCATTCCTCAGATGAAATTCCTCTTAGAAGCACTGTATTGTAATTATGGTTGTGCGTGTTAAATTTTTAATTTGATTTTCATTTGTCTATTCAATTGATATAATTGATGTGCATCCTTTCTCCCTCAGGATACAGGTTAATAACCTACTAACCTCAGAATGAAGGAATGATAAAAGGATACCACACTAGGGTTTAAGGGACCATTTATAATATATGTTTTTAACTGTAGCCTTATTTTTTGTCCTTTGTAGCCTACAGCATTTTGTACTTCCAAAGCCTTGACAGGCATTAAAAACATTAATTATTTTAACTTTAATGAAAAGAACTATTCATACTAGACCTACAAGGATGCTAATTACATTACCATTTATGAATATCTTACAAAACAAAAGAGAAAAACAAGTTTTATAAATAGAATCAATTTCTGATTGTTGTCTGAGCAGGTACTTCTTGGTTGCTTTTGTTTCTGCACTTATACAAACTGCAGAGGGAACTGGCTGAACAAGTAATACTTATAATCTGCAAAAGATGAGGAAAGTGGGTAAAAGAAATACTTAGATAACATCAATCATTTACTAACTGTGGAGGATCATAAGATAACGCTGGAGCAGGATAAAGTGCAAAGGTATCGGGGTTGGGGTAAAATACTTGCAGATTTATTCTCAGTGCCTATTTTCCTTAAGTGAAATGAGTCCTTTCCTGCAGTAGTGCATTAAAGGATAATCGCCCCTACAGATCACAGTCCGAAGTCAAATTTCCTACTACAGGTGGAGCTGGAAAGTCAAGCTGTTTTGCCAACTCCAGACCCACAAGACAGTCAGAGAAGTATTAGTGCTGGGATGATGAAAATGCTAGAAAAGGCCCTCCTTTGCTGTGTGCCAGCTTGGGGGCATTCACTGCCATGACCAGCCTCTCCCGACTCCTGCTCTTTGCTGAAAACCTGCTGCTTTGGGACGTCATGGCTGCCCCTTGTACGCTAGCAGGACACATCACTCTCTATATTCCCTTTTGGTCCCTACTTGCTTGGCGGGGCTTTAGTTGTTAGCTGGTGTGCCACGCTTTATAAAGATGCATTTCTTCTGGGACACCAGTGTGCAAATCTCGCCGGAGTTCATGCTGAACCCTGGCCAAGCCTGAAGTTTATTCTAGCGGAGAGAAATGCTTTCTTCTAGGCTTTGAAGCTGGAAATGGAGTGATTAAATGAGCCAGCAGTAAGTGCAGAATTAGCACATGGCTGAGTCCACTTTCTTCTGGACGGTGCTGGAGGTCTCGGAGGAATAGCAGGGCTGGGAGGACCAGGGGAAGAGTATAAGCCCCAGCTGGTTTCTCACCTTCCTTTTTTGCTGAGGGAGAGAGTGCCCTGAAGTGCTTTGCAGTCAAATGTTTCAGCAAAACAATAAAGCCTAGGTGTTGTGAGGAATAACTGGAACACTCCCAAATACATTAAATCAACATCCCAAGACATACAAACCATAGAATTGTTTAGTCTCATGCTTCAGAAAGTAACCAAGCCTTCACATGCTTGGAACCAGATAGAAAATTTGCCATGGTTATTCAGTGCTGGATTGGTGTGGGCTCTGTTGAAGCTTTCTCTGGAGGGTGTGATGCTGAAGGCACAAGGGTGCTGCACAGAGGCTTGCTCCTGTCCTCTGCAGGAATTCCTGGCTTGGCAAATAAGTTCAGTGTCCTGCTGCCAAACGGAAACCTTCCTTGGTGTTGTGTCTCTTTAATCAACTGGTAGTAACAGATCAGCTGCTCCCAGACCAAATATTAAATGAGCCGGCATGTCCTGCATTTTATCACGGTGCTATTCCAGTACCTTCCATGCACAGATCAAGGTTAAAGAGGGCTGGAAAGAGCAGACATCTGTGTTCGTTGTGCAGTGAAGGGTAATGAGCACCAGGGACTTTTTCTAAACTGCTTCAGCTGAATATGGAAACAAAAACTATAAAACTTGTAACCCATGACTTTAGGGAGCTGACTGGTAACAGACAACAGCATTTTCTGTATCTGGTAGGAAAGGTAGAGGATGGCAACATCATATGTTGGCCAATATAGCAGAGAGCTGCTTAAGACCTGAAAATGAGGATTCAGTGATTAGATACAACCTTCGCATTTATTAAAGCAGTCCAAAAAATTAAAAAGTAGACCTTGCCTTTGCATGCTGGAAATCATGGAAGCTAGTGATGACAGTGAGAAACTTGTGCAAACTTCTTGGACTGCTCCCCCATCCCAGCTCACACTCTGGCTGTCTCAGCAAAGGCTCAACAGTTTGCATTTAAAACTGTTACACTAAACAGGTATATGTGCAGTCTTCACAGAAGCTAGCATAACTGGCTCTAATGCCTTAATAAATATGTTCAGTGGTCATGGCCTATTCTTGTGGGGAGAAAATGGAGTTTGCTGTGGGAATGTCAACTCTGAATTTCTTGACGTGTGTATGAAGTCTCATTTTTAAAGACATATGACTAGAAAGGCACAGCTTCCTTAAAAAATTAATGTGTAGTGTAATCTTGGACAGTGTGCATAACGCTATGAAAACTGCAAAGCTGGACCTGGATGGTTCATAAGCCACAAAGAGGCTCAGCAGCATGAACAGCGTAAGATGAATGAGCCGTATTGCTGGGGACACCACTCCAGCACCCAAATTGAATCAGAGACTCTGGAGTTTAAAATTAATGTGGCTTTCTGCTGAGGTAAAGCAGACTCTCTTTCTTTCTGCTAGGGCAGTTGCAGTTTTCAAGCAAAGATTTCAGCCAAAAGCAACAAATGCATAAATCATTGGGAGCATCCATCCTTGTGACAAGGAAGGGACAGTTTCATCATCCGTGGTTGGTCTTCTGCCCAAAGGTTAGGTTTCTACCTGCTCTACACATGCAACGAGAAGACATGACTTGCTGGGCAGTGGAGTGGGAACTGAGTTTGTTTGTTTGCTGTTAAACTGCACGTGCACTGGCTTTTAGATCAGGCTTTTCTCATTATTTATTGCAAGTCATACCCACCAGTCAACAATACCATTGTTTGTCTTTATTATGCTGTTAAGTATAGACAGGTATGAATCTGTGCAGGCAGAAGTGAGCAGTTGGAGAGCTGATGCTGCAGAAAACAAGTGCTGTGCTGAGCCTGTCGGGAATTTTCTTGCTGGTTCACAATTATCCCTGTCTGTAATGGCTCTTGCATCTTCTAGGGGAAAACCCAAGATCGTTAGAGGACCCTGGTGCTGTGTGATCTCTCCCCAAAATGTATATTTTATTTTGCTCTCTGGTAGTTAAAAATTGACATAAACCCTAGGGTACAAAGTTTAACATCCTTTCTAAGCTTATTATAATTAATTAAGAAGTCTTGTTGTTTTTAATCTTGTTGCGTTTGCACCTGCAGTGACTTCCTTTGGGACAGTCCAACAGCATGCTTTATGAAAACATGTTTTGTTTTCACCCTGTTCCTCTAGAATATTGTCAAGTCTACAAGTACATTTTTTTTTTTGCCTCTAGTATACATTTCCTTCTACTTATTAACATTGATTTTCATTTCCAATCATGTTGCTGATTCCCCTGCTTCCCTCACTGTGCTCTCGTGTGCTAATTACCCTCAAACTTTTATCTTTTCTACCAAACATATTAAAGAGCATAAACTTACCTTGTGACAAGGGTGACTTGGGCAGGGTGTAATGCAAAGCCTTCTAACTATTGGAATGCTAAATGAGGGCATGGATTTAGGGATGCTGTGAAATCCCTGTTTAAAGGTTTTATAGAGCAGGTTCTACTTGAATACAGGGTTTTTTGCTTGGCGAGCTTCCAGAGCCTATTTAATTTCTGAAATTTCTCCCCCAGTGGCTCAAATACGATATGGGAGAGGCTCTGTCCTGCCTGGTCTCCTCAGTGTGATGGTGAGGTGGGAAGTGCTGGGGAGCAGCAGCGAGGGCTGGGCTGTGGTGGGCTGTGCAAATGAAGAGCAGTGTATGTCTGATGTGATGGAGAAGAGGGAGCACTTGAGCTGTTTTGTAGCCCTATTGCTTTGCAAACTCATGCTTCATTTTCTTCTTGCTTTAATGCTGACCTCTTTCCAGCCTTTCCTGCTTTGCTCTCTGTCTTGCCCAGCATTTGCATGGCCTGGGCTGATTTCTGTGTTTTGCATGGCTTTCGAAGGGACATTCCTTGACTAAGTCAAAGTTCTCACCAGCATTAAAGAATATTCTCATGTGATATCCTTAGATCTCTCTTTTGGCTTGCTGGTGTCTTTTGTACAACACACTGCTGAGTTTTGTACTGGATATGCAGTATATAACCTGTTATACATCAGACACCTTGTATGTAGACTTTGATTTCTTAACCTTTTAAATTTTTTTTAAATAATAAACTATACATTAAAGACCACACTATACTGTGAAATTAAATTACTACCGAGCAAAACCCATAAACATCTCCAAGATAGTTTCTGTGTTACTCTAATTTTTGCCTTACAGGGTAGTTTATTATGTATTGCTATTGCAGATGAGGCAAGAGATGAATCCAACTCACAGGTTGGGAATGGTTCAGATGCTGACCACGTATCATCTGAAAGGTCAATAGGCCATAAGTGGAAGGCAGGGTTGTCTTGAGATCACTCCTTGGAATGGGCAGGGGCTGCATTTAGCAGTGATGGAGTTTAAACCAGAAGTTAAATCACAGAGCTATCATATTTGTATTTTCAGTCTTGTATGTTCACACTTCTCTTAAAAAAAAAAATGTTTCACTTGGACTGTGCACCAACATTTGAATTAAGAGGTGACCCGGCACTGTATGTATAGCTTATTGCTGTTGGTTGGATTCAGCACCATTATTTTAATTTTCTTTTAGTTTTCATTCTCTGATTCAGTGTTTATCCCCTGGTCATTTTGTTTTTTGCTAATCGTGAACTGTGGATCTCAGGCTAGGTATCTTGAAAATACTGTATTACTAACCCAACTGTTTGCTTTTTGCGTGCTTGCTGACTGACCCCACAGAGCCTGATCAAAATGTGTCTGACGCTGTCACCCACATCCCTTCGGAGATGACTGGCATTTACCCAGCTGGTTGATGCAGATGAGCAAAATGTACTGACCAGCAGTTTGTGTTGGAGGAAAATGAAGTGTAATTTTGCAGTTTTGGGAATCCAGCTGAGAAAGGTGGGGAGGAGCATAGCACAATCTGTGGGGAGTGGGTGTTTTGGAGCCTCCCTCCACACGCCGCTCACCAGAGAGGGACAGAGGCTTCTTGAACAAACTTCACATGTTGTTGATGAGTTGACAACATTAAGAAATGTATTGCTGTGCCTGTTGGTAGATAAGCATTGCATGCGACAGGGAATTTCCCCTGTGGACTGCAATAAAGTATATTGGCACTGCCCTTTGAGACACTGGTGTATTGGCAAAGCAGCGGATGACCAAAGCACACACCTTTTCACTGGATTCAGGACACTTTTGTACTGTCAGGCGGATGGACTTTGCTGCTTCCACTTGGAAAAAATGTTTATCCCCACATTGCCAAAGATTTGGCTTTTTTGTATGAACATGTGGCTGCAGGGCTGGTGGTTATACTCAAACTGTCAATAATAACTTCATGGTTTCCTGAGCTAATCTGCTTTATTGTTTGGTTGTCATTGATGAATGACCCCTAAAACCAAGAACCATGAGGGGCAGCAGCCGGCCTAGGGCAGCACCAGCCCCCAGCACCCACCCACACCCCACACGCGTGGCTTCCTTTCTGCGGTACGCATCAGCTTCTTCCCCACCGTGTCAATATAACTGGTGAAAAATGGGTATTTCTGACTATAACATTCTGAACAACTTCAGGCTTTATAGATTAAATCTCACATCTTGAAGCGCACCCAAAAGCTAGACAGCCAATGCAGCACAGAAAGCAATAGGAGTTAATAATACATGTGAGTCTCCTGCCACGTCCTAAGGCTTTTTTCTTCAATATTATTCAAAATTTAGGCACCTTTCATATTAATTAAATGGTAACTTTCTGTATCCTGCGATCAAACTATCCAATAACGCTTGCTCAGAGCAATCAGAAATGACAAAAATAAAGTACTAATATAATTTTATTATGAATGATTTGATCCCTGGGGTTTCTATCATATTAAACAAAGAAACAAATTAACCAGTGACTGAATTAAGTGGAGGAACTTGCATAATGTAGAGGCAATAGATTTTTTCATAGTTAAGCTGCCACCTACTTTCATGTTTCAAGTCCAGTTTCCAGGTTTCCCCATGAATTTCCTGGAAAGAATCTTTCTGCCGTGTATCCATGCATATGTTGGCATGCAACTTTTTTTTTTTTCATAGGAAGTGTAGTAAAGAATATCAGAAGAGAATTTTGAATGCCTTTCCAATGTGCATTTCCAAATCTGCTGGATCAGTGATCATTCATCAGGACTGTGCTGGTGGCTTGGGCAGGTTTGTGAGATCCTGTCCTATGACAAGTCTTTGTGGATGGCTCTGGGTAGCATCTCCCATGCCTGACGTCACCTGGCTGTGCTGGGTGGGATGCTCTCGTTTATTTACTCTCACTTCCCAGCTTTTAAAATAATTATCATCTTTATTTCAGCCGTTAATTTTCTGTAGGAGACCATTGCACATGTAGACTGTCAGATAGAAGAGGCTCAAAACATTTCCCCTATTTAGATAAGTATTTACCACAGCAAACAGAGATATTTATAGGTGGAAACTCTGTGGCTCAGCCTTCTGGTGAAGGTATGCTGCAGCTCAGGATGCAGCAGGAACAACTCTTTGCTGGAAGCTGCTCTGACCAGGAGCCTTCCCTGCATGCTCTGCTCCATTTTATCATGGGGAGAGCCATGGTCTGTCATGTTGGGATCTCTCTGTGTTACTGGCATAGTGTGAAAAAAGTTTGCTGGGATGTAGTCACTGATGTTTAAAAGCACCTATGCCTCTATAAGTGCTACTGCATGTTACACTGTGTTAAATTTTGGATTATATATACATACATAATATACATTGCATTAAACTTTGCCCTTTAGGTAATGGTTGGGTACAGAATGGGACCTAAATCCTGCGGCAGCAAAGCACTTTTAAGTACCTTGAAGGAGGTGAGATCATGTGAAGTTCTTTGAGATGCACTTGTCCTTGACAGAACTGAGGTGTAAAGAGGGACCGCATTCTTGACTCTCAGTGTCTGTTTTTTCATTTTCTTCACGTTCAGACTTCAGTTTGTCAGGTGGTTCCAGGCTGGGACCATACCAGTGGGCTTTGGAAATGATGTGGAGTTCAGGTATTTTCCCCCACAAGACTCCATGTGTCCGGCACACAACTGATCCCATTCTGGCTCTTACCCCTGTTATTGTGAGCACAGAAGTTTCCTCTTCTGGGAAAGCCAAAGCAGCTCTGAAATTGGGAGTGATCTGGAGCATCTCTGAACACAGCAATGAATTTCCCTGGCTATGACCAAACAATGTTTTCTGTATCATTTTTTTTAAGGCTTTGTGGTGATCGTGTGCTGCTGAGCTTTTGAAATGTACCCCTTCCTTAAAACTCTGGCACGTGATCCCAGTCAGTGCAGAGGCATGCTGTGAGTCCTGCCGGGCTCCCACGCAGAACAGGAGCAACCCAGAGCACACCCACCTCTGATGTTGTGGATGTGTATTATTTACTGACAAAATGCCAAGTGTGGGATAAGCACTTTCCTGGCTGAGGCAATATTGATAAAGAATCTAGGAATCTGCAGTGGAACTGGGATTTTAATTGCATTCTTGCCCCCAAAAGCTTGATTTCATGGTAAGATCAATAATACATTTAAAAACAGAGTACAGTAAAATATCTGTATAATATACTTAAAATCCGTACGCAGTGCATTACTGCTTCATTATTTACTTTGTCTTGGTTGGACCTGGTGCTGCAGTGCCCTGGGCAGTGGCTGTCAGCAGTACCAGCTCGGTAATGGGGACATGAAGGCCATGAAGCTTCCTGCGTCCTCGTGAGATACAGACTGAGTCTGTATGTTTGTAATTGTCAGTTATTAATTAACATCTTCGCTTTGGGATTGTAATGAGCAGGTTTGGCACAGGCGCAAGTATGGGAAACTCTCAAGTCGGCTGTTTGCCAAAAATCACTGTGGTTTGTCTGCACTGGGGATGGGGGCATGGTGTAGGAGCCAAACCCTCCCTGCTCCGTGTGGAGCTTCCCTCCATCTCATACCTGCCCGGCCACACGGCTTCAGGTCTTTGGTCCTCTTGGCAGCAGTGCTAGACATCGGCTGTGCCGAGGGAGGGGAAGGACAGGGAAAGTTATTAAGTCCCTCAGCTTTTAATGCTGCATCTCATCCTAATGTGCTGTATCAGATGACTTTGGGCACATACCTCTCTTTTAAAAAAAGATACTATTCTAACAGGGGGATTAATCAAAATTGGGGTAAGCTAAAGCATGCCCATTCTAGTCAGCCTCTGGTTTCAGCAGTTGTTAAATAATGGCCAGCCTCTTGCTCCTCGCTATAAACATCTGGATGAGGATGCTGAAAGAATTAGATTTTGTGCCTGAAAAATGACATATTGAGTAGGAGCTCTGCTTTCATCTCTGTGATCATGTTTTTAGGAGAATGCGCGCAGAGTCTCAGCGTTAACATTCTTTAACTGCTCCTCAAATTACTAATGCTTCACGTTGCTTTAATCCATTCTGCTGTAATAGCTTTATTAGATTAAACTCCCTGCTGAGCAAGTGAGGAACAGTGGGATTATCACACTTCCCTTTGAACAGCCAGTAAAGACAAAATAAATGGTTAACAAAATAGAACAAATTCAGTTTGCAGGTGATCTGCAGTTCTCAGCCTCATGGACTGTGGATAGGCTCTGAGCGTCCCTATTATTCCTTGCTTGAAAAATGCCTTTTTAGCGGCCTGAAGAAATTCCTGAGGTAAAAAAGAATTCCTAATGGAATAAAAGTTCCTCTTTCCCCTTTAGATGTGTTGCTAATTGCATGGTGCCAACTGCAGGGACAGTGTGAGGAAAACCTGAAACTTTATTTAAAAAAAAAATAATATTTTTAGCTTCACTTTTGATGAAGCCGTAGGTGCACCAGTAACAGCCTTTATCCAGTGTCTCCAGAGTGGTAACTCCTAATGACTGATTTTTATTCCCCCCACCCCCCCGCAAATCTAATTAACTATTTGAAGTATTTCGTCAAGAGGCTCACGGTTACTATACACAAGCAGTGGGTGGCTCTTCTAGAGTCTCTTAAAAACTCAGTTTCTTCTCAGCATTCTTAAAATCCTCGTCTGCTGGAGCAATTTGAATTTTGTTATTAGTGACTGCTGGAAATCATAATTCAATAAAGACTAACTCATTTAAAAATGCTTCATGCTGAGTGTGCATTAGGTAACTTGGGAAACTTAGGAGACACAGAAAAACATATACTAATATTCAGGTCTACACAGGAAATTGGTATGGCACTGAGCAGTTTGAAGGAGGCTTTTTGTATTTTTTTTAAGAAGCTGCAGAAAGGTTGGAAGGAATGCAGTTTTTTTTCAGTAAATGTATTCCTTCCCTCTCCCCAGCATTTTTTTCTTAATGTGCTGGCATCCGTCCAAGGGATTTAAAACCTCCAACATACTAGAGGATAGTGAAAATATACATGATAAACATTTCTATAATAATTTCATAGATAAGTAAGAAAGCCGTCATGTTGCTTTTCCTAAACTCCTTGTATGTCCCTTATTACATGTCTCGAATGAGTTTGGAAGTTTTAAGTATCTCTCCTGCCCCATCTCTCCTATTCCCTTTATGGCAATAATATTACGGTCATAGAATATATAGTCTTGCCATAGGGGAATGGGCCTCCTGCTTGGGTTTTTAAGCCACATCTGCAGCTGCAGCTGGAGCAGGCTTTGAAAAATATCGGTATAATGAAAGGATGTCATTTTCTAACAATGAATTCTCCTTCAGAGGACGCTGCGCCATTTCATTCCTGCCCAGCGCTGTCCGGCAGCTGTCTCCTCTGCAGTTCATTTGCTGCTTGAGTTCACCCTAGGAAATACACAGGGGTATTTTTTCCCAATTTCTTTCCCCACAAGTTGTTTCATCTTCAGAATCACAACATTTCCTGCCAACATCAGAGGTTTCCATTCTTGTCTCCTCTCTCCCTTGTTCTTTTTAGCCATTTTCAGACTTATATAGCCCTTCTGTTTCTTACCATCTCTCCCTTTCATCCCCTGGTCCTCTCGCGGTGCCTCCCTCGTTTCAATTCTCCACTTAGCTGGGGTTCAGAAAACAATTGCCTTCTTCCACCTGTTTTTCCTCCTTTGTTGCTCTGTGGTTTGATTTAGCCTCTCTTTGTCTGCTTTCCCCTTCTAAGTCCCATCCCCTTCCCCCCCTTTTTTTTTCCTCTCGCCCTCTTTTTAAAATCTGAGAAAATGATCAATACTATCCCCCCCAGTTTGATAAGATGGTGGGCTGATGTGGTGGAGATGGGCTTGTTGTCATGGCAGAGCGGGTGGAGAAGTGGGTGAAGGCGCCCCAGGCGCGACAAGGGGTGCTGTGGAAATGGGAGGCTGAGGCAGGGCTGGCACTGGCACCCCACGGCAGTCAGCGCGCCCCGACTCAGCCTGGACCAGCCTGAATAAATAGATGTAATTCAGCGGATAAAAAGCTGGGACAAAGGCCTGGGTTCTGCGCCCAGGCAAAATGCCCATGGAAACAAGTTGGCATACGTCAGAGCAGGGAGGCTGGTTTTAGGTTGTTTACCTAGGAGATCATTTAGGACAGGCTGACAGGCAGGAATGTACTCCTGGGCAGCTTTATGCTGCGGCTTCCTTGCGTTTTCTAGACTTTCTGGCCTATCCTTGTGCCCCGTGGCTTTGGCCACTTTGCAGCAGAACAGCGTCTCCTTGACGTGAGGATGCTAGCGGCAGGGAATCAGCAGTGCCACGTGGTCGCTGCCAGCCCTCAACGCTGGGCGGGAGGGCCGACAGGACCCCAGCCCCCTCGCTGGTTTGGGTGGGTGCTGTGTCCACACCAAAAGCTGTTTTAGGGGAGGTTGTGTTTTTTTAAAAAAAAACTTTTCTCTTTCTTCCTAATATTGATGATGTGGGAAGGGCAGGTAAAATGTACTGGGGAGAGAGTCAGAGCTTCCCCGGACTCTGCCCACCTGTTCGGTGTTTCTGCTGCCTTTCATTTTCTGAAGTGTTACATATGGATTACATATGTCTTTCTGCTGCAGCTCAGCGGCTGGAAAAAAAAACAACCAAAAAAACCCAACGACCACAAGGAAATCAATAAACACCTGTTATTCCCAGATCCGTAGTTACTTGGACTCAAAGGTGCCTGCAGGCAAAGTTAAAACAAAACCCCCGGTAAGTCTATCAGCCTTCACAGCCGCCTACTTGCCCACACGAGGGAAGGTGTAAACTATTTTTTACAGTTTATCTTATTATTTTATTTCTTTATTATGTTTATTTTTATTTAATTATTAGATTTTATTTGATTTTCAATTCTATTCGATCTATATTTTAAAATTTTATTTATTCTTAAATTTAATTTTCATTTCAGTATTTTAACCCTATTTTATTTATTTAATTTATTATGATTATTTATGTTAACTTTTTATTTTTTAAAAGCTCATTTTTAAAATTTAATTTACAATTTTTATGTCATTTTAATTTTTAGGTAGTTTTAAATTTTTATTTATTTTTAAATTTTACATTTAAAGTTTAAAATTTTATGTGTATATGTTATTTTATTGTTTTATTTATTATTTTATTTATTTCGTTTTGTTTCATCTGGGTTTATTCCGGAGTGCCCCCTGCACCGCTGCTGTGCCCGGGCGGCCGGGCCGGGGGCTCCCTCGCCGTTCCCGGGGCTCCCGCGGCGTTGCCGGGGCGAGGTTGCCCCCTGGCGCTCTCCAGCTGTGCCTCCCGAGGCACCGGCGTGCCCGCTACGGCCACGCTCCGCGGGGAGCCCGCCGGGACCGGCTGGGAGCCCGCCGGGAGCCCTCCAGGCCCGCTGTGCTTGCAGGCAGCTCCAAGGCAGCGGTGGTGGCAGAGGGGTGCCGGGCTGTGTGACGATAAATCAATCAGCGGTGAACACGTTAAGCACGGGTCCCTTTTCTCCGGGAAGGAACATCTGTATTGGAAAAATACTTTGAAGCAATTGCTGCCTGTGGCACGCAGGCACAGGGGATGCTGCCAGCAGGTGTGCCAGCTTCTCCAGGAGCCTTCCCTGCTTTCCCTCTGTATTTCCTAAGGCTTGGTTGAAGGCCTGAAGTGGTGAGAAAATGCATTCACTCAATACATGGATCTTGCTCTTCCGCATCGCTTTGAGACTGCATTTCCCACTGCTAGGAGTTCATGCTTCATGAGGGACTTAGCACAGGGCTTCGTTCCTCCAGCCTGTACCTGGTTCAGCCCTACAGCGAGGCTTTAGCCCTCGCCCCCATGGCCAAGAGGTGCCCTGAAGGCAGCCGGTGCCTTCCTGTCTCGTGCTGGAAAAGAGGGGTGAGGGCAAGGCTCTGCAAAGCTTGGAAAGACCCTGGCTGGTTTTAGCCCAGAGGGAACCAGACCCATGCAGATTCCTTGGCGATTTAATCCTGATGTGTGTGGAGAAGCTCGGGCCGACGGGAGGGTGCATAATAGTGCATCAGAGGTGGGCGCTTTCTTCTGGCTTTGTAAATTACATCATTCTTGCAGAGGACAGGAGCACGTCGTGCCACAATTAAAACATGTGGCAAATACTCCTTGGCATGCCAGCAGGTAGTACCTTTTTATAGTCCTGGGTATCATCAGAGACCTGGAAACAATAGCTGAAGCCAGTGCTATGAAATATAATTTCTTTAAATGTAAGAAAAAAGAAAAACTCAGAAAATTGTTATGGCATTTTAACTAACTTCAAGTGTGCTGGCTGGTTCAGTCGCCCCTTTGATGTTGCAGCCGGGTGACCTGGCCTCCCCTGCCATTCATCACTGACTGGAAATCAAACTCTTCGGTTCTCCTGCTTTACAGTCCTTCCTCTGTTCTGCTAATAAACACAATGTTATTTAAAATAACCATTCAGGAAGTGTTCAAAGGGGATATCCATATATGAATTTTAGTGAGAGTGCAGTTTCTTGCTGCCAAGTCCTAACCTTCAAACTGCAGCGCAGAAAAAGATAGCATTAATCTGCGGCACTGGATTTGTGAAGCATGAGGCTCACAAAGCCCTTTGCTCATGTGGCAACTCCGTGAACAGAACCTTGGGGAAAATGTCTTTAATTGTTTCATTTCACCTTCATTTTCACAGCGTCAATTCATGGTTAAGATAACAGCTATGTAAACCCAAAGAATCCCGTTTGTTAGAGGAGTATGATCCGAAGCGAAGTAGAGAATTCCCTTCCGACGGGCCTTAGAGGTGGCTCAGCCAGCAGTCCCAGAGGCAGGCAGTGTTGGAGAGCCGTGCTGGAAGGGAGCGAACCGTGGCAGCGGTGGGCATGGTGCGCGGGTAACACACCTGGGCACAATGTGCATGTAACACCAGTGTGAACCTTGTCTCCTGGCCTCACTCGCATTGTGAACTCAGCAGTGATGTTTTAACTGCTTTATTTTTATTTCAGCAATACTGTGCTACCACAAGAAACAGGGCTTCTGAATAACTTGGTGTCTTACCCCGTTTTGTTTGCACTGGGCTAACAGCAAAGATGTGGTCATCGCTGTTTGCCAGCAAAGCAGTTTGCCAGCAGCCCCTGTGGTGAGCTGCCTGAGCACTGCACGCCTGCCATCCCTGGCAGCAGACACGTGCCAAACCTACTCCAGGATATCATCAAGGAGATGGTCAGGAAAACCAGCAGTTCTGCAATTTTAAAGAGAGTAAGAAACAGCGGTAGTCGATTACATCATGTAATTTTGCCTCTGTTGCTCTCTGGGTAGTGTCACTGCTGCGGCCATCTGCCGTCGTTTCCTTCCCCCTTGCTTCTGCGTTGCACCAGACATGATGGAGTGCTGGCTTGGGCGTGGGAGGAGGGCAGAGGCACAGCTGGAGCTCTAAAACATGAAATAGTTATCCCTTTTCCCCATTGCTCAGCTCCTTCCTGGCCCTGTGGGTGCCCTCACTCCTGGGGTGCCTCTGCTTGAGCCCACCTCCCCGGTGCTTGGCAAGCTGCTCTGAGCCTGAGGAGCACCAAAGCCATGGGGTTGTGTCCCCCTGGGGATGGAGTGAGCACCCCGCTAACAGCTGTGGCAGTTCACTAGCCAAGGGCAACCCCTTCACTGGGGTGGCACTGAGGCTTGATTAGAAGAAAATGAGTAAAGGATTTTGTGTTGTTTTGGACTTTGGCAGAAGTTTATTCTCAGTTTTGCTGCAGATCCCCTTTTTAGCAATTGCTTTTACAGTATGTTGTCTGTATTGTACAGGAATGAATGAAGTGGGCTAGGAGGGACTGTGCTGGTTTTTTCATAGTCTGCGTATTTTCTCCTCTTAGATCTGGTTCTTTTCATCCTCACTGCCTCTTCGCCTTTACCTTTCTAAAATGTCTCCTGCTGCAAAACTCAGTTGAAGCCAATTGCCAGGTCCAGCCTTGCAGCCCTGCTGCAGCCTCCTGAAGCCAGGAGCGGCCAAGGCTCCCAGCTGTCAGCAGAGGAGACTTCTGGTCAGTGCCTTCCTTTTAGACCTATCGCTGACTAATGTTTTGAAGACTGGATTGTTATTTTAAAAATAATATATACATGGCAAGGAGCAGAATGGTATTATTGTCTGCCATGTAACACAAGTATACCTTCCTGGGAGGAGGGAAAGCTGATCGGTTTGTGCGCATTTCAGCTTTATGTCGGTACGGACTACCCAGCTAACAAGAGTTGTTTTAATCTGATCTGTTTTATCTGTTGTGCACAAAGTAACAGATGTGTAAGTCTAATACAGTAAATCGCTGTAAGTATTATGACACTGTGGAAATATTTCATAGCAGCACTAGAAAAAAAAAACCATTTAATTTTCTGATTTCTTGCGGAATATGGAATGGAAAATATGTTGATTTAACTCTAAAAAAATGCACAGTCGATTTAAGGGGGAAAAAATAGTAAGTAAGAAAGAAACCCTTTACCATATCTAATTTCATTAGTAAACTGTAAATGGAAAATGATGAAGAGGTAAGATTTCAAAGGGCTGGTAACCCACACATTTTATGTAGCATTAATCATGTGCTCTTAATTTTTCTGCAGCAGAACTCTGCAGCACTGTGTTCCTGCTCTGTGATTCACGGGGCGGTGGGCGATGGTGAGCAGCAGAGCCTGGCTGGGACCCCCCCGGCAGTGACATGGGGGAATGCTGCGCAGCCAGCCCCATCCACGGGATGAGATTTATGGCCACGTGCCGGAGGTTTCGTGCTTCTGCTCAGGTGGATTTGAACCCCGCTTTTCTGCTGGCGGCTCGTGCTTTCTGCTTTACCCTTTCAGAGGCTCTTTCTCTTCCAAGCTGTAAAGAGGGTTAAGAAAGGAATTGTCTCTATTATGGTAATTAAACTCCCAGGAAACAGCCTCATTAGACTAATAAAGAGTAAATAAAGCAGGCTAGGACACACTTTTCTTTCCAATAGTAGTGAGCAACACTTACCTCCCTTCCCTTTGCCCACCCGCCTGTGCCCTGCTCCTTGGCTGGGGCAGCAGTGGCCTCTGCCTGCCTGCACCTCTGCCCTGAGCTCCTGCCTAGCCTCTGCACCCATCTGCATTTAGCCTTTTACAGCTTTCCCAGCAGATTTCCTCTTGGGCCAAAGTTTTCCTTGCTTGGTTGGAGGACATGGAAAAAGAGATTTCTAATGCTCGGGGAAGTTTTCAGTTGCATTTTGCTTACGTTCATTAAAAGCACCCTTGGTTTTGCGCACTGGCTTCACAAGAGCAGCAGTTTGGAGCTGATGCAGGGAAAGGCTGCAGCACGCACTTACTGGATACATGTAACAAAATCTAAGTGATGGATATTGTGTTTTTGTTTCTTGCAGAAGTGACATTTGCGGCACGCTTCTGGGCAGTGTTGCTTCTCCAGCGTTGACCCCTGCTGAGGCAAGGTACTGCACTGAAAATGCACACATAGCTCTCCTGCTTTTTTCAGAAAGCAGATTGTGGAGGGAGAATGAAATTAGCAGTAAAAGTATTAAAATATTGATAGCAATCATTGCATGTCCTGGCTTTACTAATTAATTATTAATTTTACCTTGAAGGTTAGTGTAAGAGATGGACTTTATTATGCCTTCACTTAGCAAGATGTTTGACTATGTATTTTTAAACATTATTAGGTCTCTAGCAAATAGCTCTCATTTTTTATGGTTAGCAGTTGGGATTTACTTTGTGTGGCTTCATAAAGTGGGAGAAAAGATTATGCTGTGAAGGCCTTGAGGAGGCGATCCCTCTGTCATGTATTAGTAATTCCTGCTGATCTTTACTGTTTGCTGTCCTTTTTGGTATACTTGTTGCTTTTCCATATTGAGGGACCTTTGCAGCACTATACAGAGTAGAGAGATGTCTTGGCGCTGTAGCCTTGGCATTGCGAGATGGTTGAAAAGGAATTGGTTTCACCATAAACCCAAGGATGCTGGCAGCTGTGGGGTCAGTGGGTGCTTCCCTCCCCACCCGTTCCCAGCTCTCTAGTTTGGGCACGCACCGAGCAAACGTGCTCTTGCAGCTGCTGGGCTGGGTGCACGCAGTGCTGGGAGGTGTTGCTGCATTCGGCTGTGACCGGTGGCTTCTGCTGCTGCAGGCTCTAAATACAAGGCTACAAGCAGGGAAGCACTGGCCGAGCTCCTTCTGAGGACATGCAAGCTGGGTATTGTCTTTAAATAAATGCATAAATAATACAATTTGATGAAAAACATTAGTACATATATAATTCATAAATAATTTTTAAACTGGGCAAATCTTGGAATTTACTGTGAGGAATATATTTTTTCTTGAACACAACTTTGGTATTGATGTAAGATTCAAATATGGAAACATTTATGTGCATCTGTGGCTTCGCTCGTGAGAAATCTTATTGATTTCAGTGAACTGTACACACGAGGAAGATCAGGTCTGTGTGTGCAGGACTGGAGCTTTACTTTTGTAAACTTCCCATTTCCTCTCTTGCATCAGAAAGGTTTAAGAGATCTGTTTTACTGTCTTGAGGGTAAATGCCTTTCATTTCTGAAATGGTAAAACCCACTTCTCACTTGTTTCTCTTAAAGTGGACCCGTTTTTAAATGCGGACAAATGGAAAAAAGCTTCACCAGCCTCCCTTGGGGGGAATGAGGTTACAAACCTCCAACTTTGGAAACAAATGATTTTTATATTGTCGGTTTTAAAAGGGAGTATCGGAAAAGGAAAATTTTGCTGTAACGTTGTGAAAAACAGAACTTCCCCAGTCTGGACCTTTTTAAAGTAAAATTAAGGAAATTACAGCTCTCTTTTGCATGCTGCTTCCCACTTTTAGCATCTGCAGTGTGCACGCCCAGTGGAGCTGCTAATGTGTGTGAAGTTAAGATGTGCTTACTACGCTCTTTGCAGGACTAGGACTGTACTTCTCTGTGTCTCTGTTGTGCAGGGACATACACAGGTGCACAGGGATGAGAGCATTCACTTGAGCAAACTCCCATGTAAGTTTCAGAAACTTGCTTGCTCAAAGGAGTTATAATGCCCTGCTTGGGTTTTTTTGGGGTGTGTGGGTGTGGGGGGATTATGTTTGTTCACTGAATGAAATGGCAAACTTTGGTTTACAGAACTCTGTAAGGTGCAAGGAGCCCCAGTGCCGGCTTGCCTCTCATCACTGCCAGTTGGATATTGATACACTTAAAAGCTACAAGTACACTTTTTAACCAGTGCTTTTTAAAGATCTTTTAAAGGTCTTTTCCAGCTGCTCTGCTGGTACCTTGTCTTAGCACAAACCACACACCAAGCACACAAGTCCATCAGGGCTATTAAGCATAAAGATGCAGACACAGCTTCTGCCTGTGGCGGCCGAGAGGCACACACTGCTGGGGACGGGGAGGCCATGCCATGCCATTGTCCTGCTCTCACTCCCTTTCCACGAGCATCCCCTATGGCCACCACACAACCAAGGTGCAACCACCAAGGAACCTGGCTGCGATGCTGGTTTAGTTGATCTTCAAGAAAGAAAATGCTCCTTCTGCACAGAGTCAGGTCTCAGTTGTACCAACACATATGCACACAGGCTCAGTCTGAGGTCAAGGAATTGGCGCTGGTATAACAGAAATGTGATTTTAAGAAACTTGCTCCCAATTACCCCTTTCCTTCCCCTTTCAGGGTATCATTTCCAGCAGAAAAATACCATGTAGCATCCATCTTTGTCCACATAATTGCGGGGTGTCTGTCAGCACGGTGTAATCATGTGTATGCATATGACATAGAAGCAATTAGTTTACAGTATCCAAACGAAATAGCCAAAGAGAGATTTTCCTGCTGTATTATGTGACTATCTTGTATAATTTCTATTATATAAGTTATGGGAATAAAAGCAAGATTAAAAAAATATCAACTAGAATACAGTTAGCACCAATTCTGGAGAGACTGGAAGGAGCAGATACCCCACTGCCTTGCCACTTTCCTACTTATTAGCCTTATCAAAATGTTTTCCCCCAGGTAATCATAATTTCAGGACAAATTATAAACTGTGATACTTTACATCTGCAAAGGAAATGGAGCTTTGTGAACTCCTCCCTGTGCTGATCCTCCCTCCGGGTCGTGCCCAGGTGCCATTGGTGCCCGGGGCAGCGGCTGGTGGGGCCAGACCGCAACTCCTGGAGATGTCCAGAGATGGCATGGGAATGGGAGAACAGCAGTTGATGAGCTGCCTACTTGTGAAGAGGTGGTTTTATGCCTATCAGGAGCACACAGTGTGTTAGATTCAGTTGTCTTAAGCCTGGTGCAGGCTCTCTTCTGCTTTAAAGTGCAGAAGGTAAAGCACTTTCTTAAAGTTTTTCTTTGGTATGTCATTCGTGGTTTCTCTTGGGGGCTCTAAGGTAGAGAGATGAACTTCAAGAGGTCTGAGGCTTGGAGCAGCCCTCCAAAGCCTTGGGTGAAGGCAAACATTGCCTTCTCCTCAGAGATTACTGGTTTGGGACAGCTACAGGCACTGGCAGTTGCTGGGTGTCAGTCTGCACCCCTGGGGCAGGGTTTCCAGCGAAGGGCTCCCGCAGCCCCTGCACCCTGCAGGAGCTGCACAGCTGCAGGGGGATTGCTTCCTGACTCCCCGCTGTTGCACATGATTTCTCTGAGCTCAGGGGTTTGATATCAATCCCCTTGTCCCTCTCCCTGCTGTGGGTCACTGGGATTCTGGACCATCTTGTGCCTGGAGCCAGGCAAGTAGATCCAGTAAGATACATCTTCCACAAGGGTAATTCGGGCAGCACCAGTCGTTGGGGGGGATTGAAATGGAGTTTTAACTCCTCCGTTATGGCTTTTGCGATGAAAATGTTTTAGACTCTTTTGAGCAGCAGAGGCCAGAGTGGAAAGCGACACTGTCTGAGCAGCTCCCGCTGTGCTCAGCAGCACAGTTCCTCCCCTTCCAGCCATCCTCATCCTCGTGCCTCCCCAGGTGAGGATTTGCAGCAGCTCCTTCTGCGGGAAGTGGCTGCTTCTCCCAGCTCCCGGACTGGCTCTGTGGCCGCTCGCTTTGCAGCTGCGTCCTTCCTTGAGCCTGGCACCAAAAGCCTGATTTGCCATTATTACACACCAGTTTAGGCCAACGAAGGGCTTAGGCTCAAGAGAAGATAAGCTGTTCCTGAGCAGGAAAGAGGACAGCAACACGATACTAATGAGAAATACTTTGGGTTGTGAGGGCAGCGTGCAGGTTATGGTCTAGAAACCTGCTTTCTTGGCATCTTTATGAAAACACCTGTTAGTGGTCATGCAAGGAGGTCATGGCCATATGGACAAGAAAAATAAAGTGACTAGTGGGTTTGCCTTAAGTGATTGATGTGTTAAAGATTATATTCTCCTTTGTTAACAGCACTTAGTGTTGGAGGACACTATAGGACGCTCAGGATGAGTACAGTATTTTTAACAAGTAATTTAGAGCCTGTCTTCACTGCATGATTAGCTTGAGGTATAACTTGAGAGCTGCCAGTAACCCAATGCTTGTGGATGTCTTTAGTTGGAGCCAAAGGGTGCTTATACCGGGGGCTGACCTGGCAGCGGCGGTGCGAGGCTGAAGCTGCTGCGGGTGCTAATCATGCCATGGGGCTGAGCTGGCTCCTCTAAACACGCCTTGCAGCTCAAGGGCTGTTTTACAGCACTGACTGCTCTTGGGCAGAGCAGGCTAACTTGAGAGGAGTTAATTTAAGTGTAGATAGCTTCAGCTGACAGTTAAGTGAGGTCAACCCCATAGAGAGCTGAGAAACTGGATGTAACTTGAAAATACACAGAGAAAGTTGGGAGAAAGCACATATCAGTTCTCAGTTAAATCCTTTGCTTTCTCTCTCTCTCTCTTTTTTTTTTTTTTAAAAAAAATTCTTTCCACAGTAGCAGACTTGCAGCTGTTAACTAATCCCATAACAAGTGGCATTTAGCCACACATTTTCCAAATTAAATAAGCTTGCATGTTGGACTAGTTTCATACCCTGTAATACAAATACTTTCCCTGCTGGGAAAAAAAGAAATAAAAGAAAAATCCTCTCAGGCGTAGGAAGAGTGGAGAAAGGGAAGATGGTGTGTGCATGTCTGTGCACACTGCTGGTACAGCCTGTGTGTAGCTACTGCTGTCCCTGTCAGAGCAGCGTATGGAGTTCTGCAAGGAGCACAATATTTGTTGGAAGATCTGATGGGTTATCAAGGACTGCTCATGCTTAAATTATTAGTTAAGGCTGTGACATTAAAGAATTGTTACTTGGTCATGGTCTCATGGCTGTGTTTTGCTAGGAGGTGTTTGAAAATTCTCGTCTGTGCTGTCACGTAATCTGTACTTGCCCTTTTGTTTCATTTTTTTTTCCCCTGGTCATTTGAATAATGTTTTCAGATCCTCGATTTAATCTGGGTTCTGTCTAGCAACGTTTGGAAACAAGCAATTAACTGCGCATTTTGTTAGAACTTATGCTGGATCTTTTTTGAGGGTGCTTGAGAGCACCTAACCTACCCCCCACCCACCTCCTGCATATTTTTAAGAATCCCTTTAAAAAAATTTCAGGATCCCCATACAAGCCAAATGCATTGTTTCCATGGTAACAATTAATGGGGAGAGCAATTTATAAGACTGATGTAAAAAAAATGAGCACTTCATCAGACCCCCTGCTGCTCTGATATACAATCTCAAGGCAAAGTCTGTAGTGAGGTTTGCATAAGCTATATTCTTAAAAAGGGAGGGGGGGGACACAAAAAGGAGTCTGCAAGTCCTGGCTGTGGCACAGTGAGCGATGCCTATTGTGCTGCGCAGGCATTATTAGCTCTTGGAAAAGACTAGTAAATTCTCATTTCATGACGTCTTTTGAAATGCTTTCCCTTTAGAGAATGGGTTTTTTTCCTAATCCCACCCTCTTCCGCAATACACACGTCTACGTTTGGGGAAAGGAATCATGGCTTGTGATATACAAGGCAGCTGGGTCCCCATGCAGAACTGGGCCTTTGATTAAAAGGCGTTCAGGATGCCTTATATTGCACTGGCTCCCTGTTAAGAGACCTGGCTTAAAAGAGACCTCTTTGTTTTTGTTTGGTTTGCTTTTGAAATCTGCCGTTATAGCTTTCTCCTGGCCAATGTTTTACATTGATTTTATCAATATATTAATACAAACTAAACCAGAATTTGCCATTTAAAATGGAAAGTGAGCAGTGCACACTGCATACAGCAAGTGCTGTTGCTCTGGACAGGTGTCTGAACAGGACTTTCTTTGGAATTTCCTAAAGAGCTTATTTTGGGGAAAAAACAATACAAATTCCCTCCTGCGCAGCTCTGCTGCAGGAAAAGCAGGAATCCTGCATATCTGCACTCTGAAATATGTGGCAGGGATTTTAGAGCCTGCCATAAAACATTACCTTGCAAATGAAAATTCTTCTTATATCTGCTTCTGTATTTAATGCGGCTGCCACCACAGCCAGAACGGGACGACTCGTGACAGTGGGGTGGGACTGAAGCAGCTTTGGACTTCTGTAGGAAAATTCAGCTCAGGGGTCCAGAAGCACTCCCCTGCATCTGTCAGCACCTATGTAACGTGTAATAATTAAATGAGTAACAAAAAGAAAATAAAATGCAGGAGCTGATTTGCTTCTGTTTTCTCCCACTTGTGAGGGTGTTTTTCCTGGCTGGGCTGAGGGTATTTTTCCCTGCAGAGGGCACTCGCCATCCACGAACCGGCACCCGGCAGTGCAGGCTGCCTGCATCATGAGCAGCATCCCCCCTAAAAAAACATGATATATGTATATATATATATATATATATTTAAATTATGAAAGCAAATTATTCCCTTGTAGTGCATAAGGCCAGCCGAAAGAGCAGCTGAGATATAAGGAGAAGGGGGGGAGGGACACACCAAAACCCAAACTAGGGGAGTGAAAGGGCCGGGATGGAGGGTGCTGGGGCATAGGGGTCTGGTGTGCTGCAGTAACAAATGGCAATAATAAAAAAGGGTGAAAAAAGGAAAGGCTCCATGGCTGGTTTAAAATTTAATAGCGTTGGGATGAGAGAGGCAAATGCCTTAATTAAACCATGATCCAAAAAAGGGAAAAGCCTACAACAGTGGGGCAAATACAACAAATTATTGTTAGTCTATAGCCACCAAAGTATTAACTATCATAGCATTTGAAAAGCAGTATTTATTTCAACTGTGTTTCTTTCACGCTTATATATGAGAAAGGAATAGACTTACAAAGAGCTCAGCCCACAGAAATATCGGCATCTCTTCGTGTGAGGCTCTAAAGTACATGTCTGTGATAAATAAATACTCAGCAGCCAAATGATAAAACAGTTTACGTATTAAGTATTCTGGAGTTTGTGGGGAAAAAAAAATATCTCGTATTACTAACAAGCTCCCATTGAAAATACATTATAGAAATTGTTTATGGTTATTTTAAAACAGTATAGAAAATGGTCATGCACTTTCCTCTGCCCATAACTCATCAAAGGTGGAAAAAAAACCTTGCAGATGCATTCCAGTTTTAATAGGACTTGCATTTTATTATTTGGTTTTATTACAGCAAAGGAGCGTGCAAACAAAAAAATCCATTGATCATAAAGCCAGGTCTCAAAAATATAGGTCTGGATATTACAGAAATCTGTAATCCAAATAATTTTTACATTGCTAATGAGAATTGTGACTTTATTTTTTAAGTTTCTATTGGCTACCTGGTTTATTCTATCTTTCCTTTTTAATTTGGTTGGGGGGGGGGGGGGGGTTCTCCTTTTTTTTCCCTCTGCAAATATTTCCTACTTTTCTTTTAATTTTTTAGCATTTTGATTTGGAATGGGAATTCTTTTATTTTACAAAGTATGATTTTCATTTGCTCTAAGTCCCTGGTTAAAGTAGAATCTTACTGATTTTAAGCAAATTCCCTTACAGCACCATATACACGCCTCCACTTTATGATGGGGAGGGATGGTAGAAATGTTGTTAATAGCAGATTTTTGGTTGGGGCATTCCAATCTATTTTTAAATGTGTGGTTTGGGCTCTCTGGGGCCGAGGCAGGTGAAAAAGAAGCAACAACAAAATGGCAGAGCAATTACTTAAAGAGGGGCTCATGGAGGAGGGTTGTCAGATTTCTGTAGGAAACTCAGGCAGACGGTAAACTGATACGATCTCCCCTGCTGTAATAATCCAGCTTGTTTCACAAATACAAATTATGAACACTTCAGAATCTGTAACAGAAATCAGGTTTCAGAACTGTACAGTTTCTTTTGAAGGGGCTTGTCTGTTGAAAAGGCTCTTGTAATTTTATTTTAGTATTTATTTAACTCTGGATTTGAAGAGATAAAACAGCCTGTTCAGAATTATAATGATGTTATTTGGGCTCCTACGTTTAAATTAATGCAACTGTTTCAGGTATTAGCATCCTGTTTTCAGGTTTGTAACTCAGCCTTGAAAAATTGCTTCAAGTTAAAAACAGGCACAGAATATTTCAATGTCATTGTAGCCTTTTCATAACAAATTTAAATAGTTTTAACTAGCTTTAATTTTAGTTGTGATTTGACAATAAATTCAGAGCTTGCTGGGTTTATCTAGACTTGTATTTTCATATTTTAAAATGGTTGTGAATTAAAAGGAGCTTGGCTGGTTGTTGTAATTTCACCTTATTTCTTCATTTGGTATTGAGAAAATAAAGGTGAACAAGAAAGTAAAAGGAGCTGTTCCCAGGTATACTAATTATTCTGGAGCATTTTTTGCGTGAAAAACATATGAACGATCATTCTTTTTGTGCGGATGTGGGATTTCCCGAATGACAGGACAGGCAACATCATGTGTCTTTTTTCGATATATCTACTACAGAATCTCTCCTCTGAATTGATTCCCCGTATCCAAAACATGTCTTTATTTTTAGGTTTTGCCAAATATATTTGTTTTTATCTTAATGCATGTTTTATACATGTATAGTTATAGGTAAGTATACAATATAGCTGTACGCATTGACTCCTAAATAATCTCACAAAGAAAAATACATGTCAGTTCCAAATGCTACTTTCTCAGTAAGGCAGAATAAAACCAGATTTTCATTTTGCAGTCCCTCCTTCTAAAGACGATTGCTCGGAGCAACCCAGCAGCAGGCGAAGAGCTTGAGGAGGTGGGTGGCCCCTGGACAGTGGTGTGCGGGGCTGCCAGCATCCCTGTCCCAGGGTGACCAGTGAGGGTGGCATGCAGTGGCGGCTGTCACTTGCCTGTCCCGGGGACCGCCTCTTGGCTTTGACACGACCCTTCCTATTATCTCCCTTCCATTTTACATTCCCTCTTGCTATAGATATTCCCATTCATAAAATCTTTTCCTGATTGCTTACAGTGCGAAGGCAAGTGCTGGTGTGTATCAGAAATAAATAAGATCACGAGCAGAAGCTATTCGTCAAACCCCTTATTTCCTGGAGTTCCTTCCCTGATCCCTGTTGCATGTGTTGCATTATATTGCAAAATCTCTTTTTTATTTATTTTATACTTTCTTCTGTCATTTATTAATCATCAGAATATTTTCAATTGCTCAAATCCCATGTCTTCAGGCAGTCTTGCCCAGCAGGGCTTCATGGTGTAAGAACTCGCTGTTCTGGGATGAATCCCGAGTATTGTTTTTTATGATGATACCAAAAATCTGTTAAAACTCGGGGTGTCTTTTTCTGTCTCGTATCAAGAGTTATCCTAGCGAACGGCACAGCTGCGGGGGATGCGGGGAGCTGCCTGCAGTTCCTGTAAAGCATCCCGTGCCCTCGGCTGTGGCGGGGATGCCAGCAGGGCACGGCATGGTGGGAGCTGCCAGCAAAGTCCATGCAGGAAAATGGCTCCTTTGGCAACTCGCTCTGCCAGCACGCTGTCATGCATGCTCCTTGCTGCGCTGTATCGGGAGTGAGGGAAAAATATTGTGACTAATTTAAACTGGTGGAATGCAACTAGTAATTCCTTTCCCCTGTTTGTTGCATCCTATTTTAACAGGACGTGAATAGATTATTTTTCTTTGGTTGGTTTTGTTTTTTAAATTACAAAAAAAAAGAAAAAAGAAGAAGCCTTTATGCAGTTGGTTTTGTTTTTGTTTGGTTATTATTATTTTTTTTTAATTCTTGGTTCACATTTCAATTATTTTGAAATATTATTTGCTAATATTTTATTTTTTTCTCTCTTACTTTCTCTCTCCTCCTTTAACTCACATTTCCCTTTTACCCTGCCCGCTGGATGAGTTGCATTTTCTTTCTGAGCTGAAGCCATTGCCTCCCTGTGCATCAGGAGGATAGGATTATATGTACTTCTTTCAGACCTGAGGCATTACTATTTCTTCCCCATACTCAGCATCCAATTGTCTGGCTCTATCTGGGTCCTAAATCCATCCTGAATTGGTTTCATAGCTGGCAGATTTGTGTGTTCCATCTTGTTTTGGGACTTGGCTTTCATATGAATATCTCAAATCATTTTATATTTTTCCAAGTAGAAGCTTTATTACATGCAGACAATCTGTATATGACTAGCAGAAATGAGAAGATAAAGGGTTGATTGAAAACATGTCAAATGCGAGTTTTTGTCAGGGTGCAACAAAACTGGGTTTTATTGTGAAGGGAGCAGTGACAAACCCCCTTGTTTTGAATGGATGGTCTCGTGTTGCCCTTTGGTAGAGAAATGGTTAAATTATGCACTCGTTGGAGTATGAAGGCAGTTCTTCTTTGCTGACAGATAGTTTGACCAGTGTCAGGTTATCCCGATGCGTTCAGCATACCTTCATTGCATCATAAATAAAACAGACAAATTACTTTTTTTTTCCTAGGGTGGAATAAGCAGGAGGAAGGGGAGGGATAGGGATCTGGGTAGATGGGGGTTCGGGGTGTGTGTGAAGAATTAGAAGGAAAAGAAAAAAGAGAGAGATCTTTGCAGACACTCTATGAATCTCTGCTTGGCAGCTGAGAACAATGAGAAAAGCAAGCAATTACCTCGAATCCTTCCCCTTATCCAGACATAGGAAATATATTCCTGCCTGAGCCTTTTTTCTCGTCTCTCCCTCCCTCCCTCCCTTGCCCTCCCTCCCTCCCTCTCTCCCCCTCTCCCTCTCTCTTTCCCCCTTGTATATCTAATTTAATTCTTCGAGGCAAGGCAGATGTAACAAAGAAAGGAGGGTCTGTGTCGGCAGGCCACTTCCTACCGCAGGACGAAGCCTTCCTCCATGGCAAACATCCTTTTCCATTCTCTGCCCTGGCAGGCTTCCGCAACCTCTGCAGCAGCATCCATGACAAATGAGCAGAAAGGTATTTTAGAGCTCCAACTCTTTTACAAATTCCTCCCAAATAAAGTGGTGTGAATACTAAATCACCCTGCTGGGGTGCAGGAAGCCGACATGTTCTTTATCTTCAGAAATCCATCCCAGAGGGACAAGCAGAGCCCTTTCTCCAGATTTCCCTCAACTACTGTATTCAATGGCCTCTTTACTGGCGGCTGCTGTATTCTTCTGGAATTCCTATAGGATTTAAAGTCTTGTTCTTGAATCTTTTTTACCTCCTTTTTTCCAAAGCAACATTTGCAAAGGTTTCCTTAGGTTGCGGGCCCACAGCAGGGCTGTCCCTGGATGGTTCCTCTCTGGCCGTTGCTGCCTTGGCCCCCTGACTCGCTTGTGGGCAAAGGGGCATCGCCACATGCCGGTACCCTGCACCAGGCTACGTGTATGTCATGGTGATGAACACATAGGACCCATGTCCCCACATTGTGCCACCAGACTTCCGGTTGTGAGAGTGATAGTTTGCATAAAGATATTTTGGCTTTTTAATTGCTGATAAATCTTTAGCTAGCAGATTTATTTTTATTTTCAAGGGAATAAATAATGTAGGCGTGCTTACTGCTGATGGGAGCGTTGCTTTTCTCGGTCAACCTTGGTATGTGCACAAACACCTCATTGCGCAGAGCTGCCCTGGGTTTGCAGCGTGCTGGACTTCTTTGAGAATAGTGTCCAGAAATGCCCCCACGCACCCTGACCACGGGGCTCAATGCGGCTGGTGGGCTTAGCACCTGGCACAGCTGGTGTTGGGGGTGTCTTGCATATCGGGGTCCCCCCACAGAACCTGCCCCAAGCATCATGTGTGCCGCATCTGCTCCCCAGGCCTTTTTTGGGTGCCTCAGGTGACGCTGCCATGTGCAGCCCCCACAGCCATCACCGATACTTGAAAACTCAGCCCCGTGACAGCACGCCCTGCACACAGCCCTCCCCGGCCCTCCTGTCGCCGGTCGGTCAGCAGCACAGCCCCCTTGGGGGTACCAGGCAGCAGCTGTGCTCCCAACAGCTGAAATATTTGCAAAATCTCGAGTTAGCAGAGCCTGCCGTCTGCATGGGACTGGGGGTGCGAGCCCCATGCTCGGCCATCTCCCCCTTCCCACCCCAGCATTTGGTGTCAGGCTTTCAGGCGAACATCCATAATTTTGTTTGTGCTGTGCTCTCTTACACAGACCTTTTCCTTGCACTGTTTGCAATCACCCTAACACCTGCATATTGTGATTTAGAAGTTGACAAATTGTCTCTTTCCATTGCCTTTGCTTTTAGAAGAAAACTGAAACCACTATTAGACTTTTAATAATTTAAGATAAAAACGCCGCTCCTTAAGAATGTTCTCTGGCTATATTTTTACAGTCGGGGGATAGAAAGGAACATTACAGGAAATTTAAAGGAGGCTTTTGGTATTAAATCTTCACCTCTTCCAGAAGATAACGCAATTCCGTAAATCTGCGCGAGACCTTTGTTTAACCCCCCCCCCGCTATCGCAGGCGAGGTTTTATAGGTGCCTGTCTTGCTGCCGCTCACAGGCTGTGTTTTACATAATACCCTTCAGCATCACTGATATTAACCTTGATGGCATTATTATTGCTATTTACAGTTCATATGCTGGTAATGGTAAACCTGAATGGGATTAATAAAATAAATTAAGTGATGGAAATATTAATGCTATTAACAATCAGTAACAATAGTTGACAGCACAAGAAAAGGAATAACCTGCCATTAACGAAGCAGGGTAAGGTCTCTCTAGCATACGCATGAAGGTATCTGACACTTAATTGTGATAAACCCAAGATTAATTTTCTTTGAAGCAACAACTTTTCTAGGGCCTTCACGCTTCTGTGTTTAAAAACTGAGCTCTTGGCACATTTCCCACATCACCTTCTGATGACCAAGAGCCCAGTCCTCTGCAGGACAGGCTCCCAGCAGGAGTTCAGTGCGGAAGACAGACCCCAATGGGCTCCATCTGACACTGCTGAACTTCACCTGGTTTTGGTCCTACAAGGATCCTGGGTTTCATGAAGCTTCTGCAACACATTCCCTGTGCCCTAAGTTTGCTTTTCCAGCAAAAAAAAATGACACCCTGTTTCTGGGTGCAAATTTACAGCTAGAGGACAGTGATGCACAACTGTTTCTTTCGGAATGTGCCATTTACATTTTTTAAAATCAAGATGCATCCAGCTAGAGGGACAGTGGGCTTTGGTGCAGAAGCAGTAGCTGTTGAACGTAATTTTGGGCTGACCTGTTGCTGCATGGGTGGACACTGACAGGGACCTCTCCTCTGTGTCCCTGCCACCACTGCCACCAGCTTTGGAATGGGAGAAGGTGACTTTATCAGGGATGGTGAGAGAAGTGGTGGCTCCTGGACTTCTTAGGTGGGGTTGCTGTGATTTTGCCAAAGCTCTTGAGAACAGAAATACCAGTCTGTCTTCCTTTTCATTCCTCATGGGAAGTTTTTCCTAAGCCATAGCCCAGGTTTATGAGATGTGACTATGTTTCAGCTCGTTTCTGGACTAATGCACCGAGTGCCCGCATACATCACTGCTCATGGGTCAGACTCTGAGGCTGCTGTGGGGCTTATTTAAGTACACTGGAAAATTCCCCGTCTAATTAGGTGGGCAAAGGTTGGTAAGAAAAAAGCGTCACTAATTTTTTTCCCCTTACAAATGCATCTTACCAATCCTTTACAGCTGGCTAAAAGCTAGGATTTCTTGCACTAAGAAAGTGAGACCATAAATAAACCAGTGCAGGACACCTGGAAAGAATAAAGTGCTCTTCTCAGCCTTGCAGGGGAGGAGGAATCAGTGTCTGCCTGGCTGGTACACAGAGGTGGTGTGGGAAAAGGAGCCTGGTCTCAGGGCTGGACCAGCGAGGAGATGCTCGCAGTTGTTTTCTTTCACAACAGTTTGTCTGCTGAAACATAGCTTTTTAATGTTATTGATAATAGTATTTTTGCTGAACTTCAGAATGAAGAGTGCTTGCCGCTATTGCAATAGTGCTGTCTTTAGGCAGAACAGAGGCTGAAACCTATTTCTCAATATAAACCCAAATTTCAACTCCCTCAAAGACTTCAGCAGAAAACAATCAGCTCCAGGAATGGCTTGGGGCAGGGGATTCCTGGGGACCCTGCAGATAAATGGTGTTGTACAGTGTTGTGATAGTCTAGAGTGCAGACTGTGCAGCTTTTCTTTCACATGTCGGATTATCTTGTGTCCAAATTTCAAATGTGTGGGATTTTGGCTATGGTGAGAAAAAAACCTTTGTTTAGTAACTTATGTTGTCTTTGCTTTCTGGTGGGGAATAAAGGGCTGAACCACCTGGAATACCCCTTAGACAGCTCCACTCAGTAGAAACTGGCTTCTCCTCAATTCTCAAAACCCTATTTTAGAAGCGACAGAAGAGGAATAGTGGACTTTGAGCTAGGGACATGAAATATTACCACAAAAGCCGATTGTTTCACGAACGGACCTTATCTCTGACATGCTCCTTGCCACTCTCAGAACCTTATACTCTCTCCAGAGCGCATCGGACCTGTCCTTTCATTATCTACACAGGGAGCAGATAAATAAGTATACACACTTTTCCTTAGATGCTGGAAAAACTCTATGGCAAGCCTCGACCTGAGGTCTGGAAGGTCACCATGCCAGTGTTGCCCTTCGCCACGTGCCTCCGGTCCTTCCCTGTGGTGGGAGGTGATATCTGGGTGCTGGGTGCCAGTTTCCGTCTTCTGCCTGTTGGAGAGCGAGCCGCTGGCATCTGCTACATTAAATCACCAAGCTGTACTTAATAGTTCTGTGCATTGTCTCCATTTTTGCCGCTCCACTGTTGACACCAAGGTGTTTCCTCTGCGACTCTGCTCTCTCTGCTGCTGCTGTCCCATTTCCTCTGCTGTGCCGGGGTCCGTGCTTGGTGTCGCTGCTCGGTGCCCTGATGGGACGCTGGGCTCCCAGGCACTGGCTTAACGGAAAGGCATAGGGGAGATTGCTCTTGCTCATCCAAAGTGAAGCCAGTGCAGGTAGGAAAGCAAATCCAGTGAATATGGAAACTGATAAATTATTGTATTTTGCAATAATGCGCCTATACATCAACACCAATTTAACACTGAAATGTTAATGTGGGAGCTCTTCTGGAGGGAGGCGATTCCTTTGGCCCTGGAATTACGGAGTAGTCTTGAGATACTAAGAAAATTCCTCTTTTTTTTTTGTTGTTATTGGCCTTAATCAACCGTTAGCCATTACTTAGCTCCCATCAGCATTTGAACCGGTATCATGGTTTATTTGAGGAAGAATACTATTTTCTGTTTAGTTCGTTATTGGTGAACTTAAAATGGCTGCACTGTGCTGTAAGATGGAGCCTCACCTCTGTACAGATAGAAATGGAATTAGCAAACGTAAATTATATTCAAAATAGTGGTTCCTGTTTTGTCTCATTGCATTTTGCCTTCCTCCCAGTACTCCTCTCTTTTCCTCATAAGCTGTCCTAGCCCCTTCTGAGAGCATAGCAAATAGTCATTACAGTGGAGGGGTTTTTTATCCACTGGTTTAACTTGCATATTTCTGCTTCTCTTGCAGCGAGGCTGTAAGGCTGCTAGTTAAAGTTACAGCACGCCATTGGTTTTGCTACACGCTTTTACTTGGAAGGCTTATAAAATTGCCTAGGAGAATTCATGCCAGGGTAAGGCCTGGCATAAGATGTGTAAACTTGGGAATAATTTTTTTTAATGCTACAAAAAAATTTCAAAATACAATTTACTTTACTATTTTTAACTTTACATCATTCTGGCTGTGCACATTTCTAAGCACCTTCAGTTCCCATCTATTTTAGCGCTCACCATCTCCTAAAAGCAATTCAACATCTGAAAGGTTTGGATCCAAAAGGGTTTTGTAAGAATAATGCCAGACACATGGGGGAGGGGGTCAAACGATCAAAGAGAGGGAGTTTAATATTGTTGCCTGAGCCTGGTTCAAGACGCGTGTTTTCTAAGTGTGGCTTTTTTGTTGGTTTTTTTCCCCCTTTTACACTGACTCGAAGTCAGCCCTTTGGCAAGTCACTTAACCCCTAAATCTGTTTTTCCATCTGAAACCAATAACTCCGTGGTGATAAGGATTCTGTAAGTACTAATTATTCTTCTTATTGTTCATAATCTTACTACAAGTTGGGTTGGCGCTAGGTGTGTTGTTTTTATTAGAGAATAATACTGGAAACAACCATTTATAAACCTCAGTAAATCTGTAGAAACATTTACTCTCAAAGTTTCATGAAGCTTTTTATGATTTCCTTACATATTGTGGTTAACATTTCCAATTAAGCTATCATACATGCTGCATATATTATGTAATTGTATTAGACACAGAAGAAGCAACTTAGAAATTACAAGGCAAGGACACACACACAACAAAAACTTAATTAAAAATTTGAAAGCCATAAGAGGCAGAGAGAACAACAAATCTCAGGAAATTAATAGTCTAGATTAAAAAATATTCAGTACCTTAACTCTAATGGGATACCATTTTAATATTCACCATTCCATGTCAATATTGGATGTTTAAATCCTGAAATGTGAATTTCCATGCTTTTGTGACATTGATTCACAATCTTAACGTCCTTTTAATGTACTTTTTGTTGTGTAAATCTGTGTAAGTACCATCAGTCATCAAACCTGACATCTGACGGCATGATGTAGACCCAGCCTGCATGTATTAGGGCTTTTTGTGTTTGTGCAGTGGAACCTACTTACACAAATTCCATTGAAGGCATAAACCTGTTAAAGGAATACATTTTCTTTACTCTGAAACAATAGACCTGCATCAAAGGAACATCCAGGGAAAGAATAAGTCATTTCAAAAGATAAATTTCTTTTCTGCAAAAAGGCAAAATGTACTAAGGGTCTGACCCACGGAAGAAATGAATCTGTTGACTTATCAGGGCAGTGTGCAAACCGAGTTAGAATATAGATGACAATTTAAAAATTATCAAACAAGAATCCAGCCAACACCTTGCGCTTTTAATGTACTGCTATGGTTTGAGGTGATTTAAAAAAATTTAAGCAAAATGTGAACGAGAACACTCCCAGCATCCTTAATGCAAGTCTGTTATTCCTACCCCCTGAACTTCAGCACATGGCTAAAGCTTGACTTACACACTCAATTAAAACAAGCAAGCAGCCACAAATTATTTTTTAAAATGCATTCAAATTTTTTTTAAATGTTTTACCTATGTCCACAAATAAATGGCAATGGAACAAGAATTGAGAAGGGATTTCAGGAGAGTGGAGCCAGCTCAGCCAGCTGTGGGCAGATGTTTTGACCCAACACGGGGCTTGGCTGCCCAGCGCCGGTGCTTTGCTGAGCGGGTGGCGCTCTGCTGGTTTTTTCTCAGCGAGGACTTAATGCCAGATGTGGCACTGGCTGGGGCTCTGCAGTTGAGCCTTTTGGGTTGGGTGGTGATCCTTGTATCGCCGTCAGGGTAGAGGCATCTTCCAACCACTCAACTGAGAGGATGGGGCCAGGAGTCTGTTCCCTAAAATCTCTGTCCCACCTGCAGCCTTTTGCTCCTCCCAGGCGTGGGGAAAGAGGAGTGAGGGAAAGGGACTCAGGAGGAAGATTTTCTTCTGGCACGACAGGTATCTTTTTTGCAATTTTTTATTTTAAGATGAGAAAAGTGATGGCTACGCTAACCACAGGGAGGTCTTTGAGAAGTGCCAGGGAGAAGCTTTATAGAGTTCTTTTCTCAGTATACCCTCCAAAATTGTCTTTCCAAGTGTGTATATGGGGTGGAGGTGAATGGCACAATGTGCATGGAAAAAGGGAGAGCCAATGCACACACCTGGTGATGCTCTCCACTCCTGCTGGAAGACCAGAGGCAGCCCGGTGCATTGCTGGATTGCACTTTCTGGCATGGTGCATGCAGGGATCGTCTGTATGACAGCTTTGTGGGGAAGCCCCAGCTAAAGATGGATGTACTGAGCCTATCGCCATGAGCACCAGGCAATACATCACATCACTAGACTTGTCCAAGCCTCAGTGTCTGGATGTCCAGCAGCCTTGTTGGAGGCACACCAGAAGTCCTGTACAAGAAAAACCTCTTTAGAAACGTGGGTAGGAGCACGGTTGTGACAGATGGTGCCGAGCATGGGATTTGCCCCAGGAGGCAAAGAGCCTTGTTGGTGCTCGGCATCAGCACGAACGTGGTTTGCCCATGGCTGCAGCGCACGCCAGGAGCTGCGCTGCCATCCCGCTAGCCAATCCATTACACCCTATGGCACATTAAAGGCATTCATATTCCTGTATGAATTTAAAGTATATTATTTACCTACCTGACATGCTTGAGCTCTAAGTATACTTTTATGGGTATCTGCTCTGTATTTGGCACTCCTAGCTGGACTTTTGGCCAAATTCCGCCCGTAAGTAGATTCATTGCTGTCATTTGGATTTGTAGTGGCAGAATTTGCCCATTATTGTGTTATTTTAATTCCCTCAAGAATCTAATGAAAATTAAGTGAAAAAATAAGGCTTTCTGTATTCTATTTTCAGAATGATGGATTGATAGAAGGACAGGTGACTTATACTTGTAGGCTGAAGATTTTATGCATATATACATAACAGATATGGAGACAGAATTTTTCCCTTATGGCAATGGAATGGTTTTGATAGTCTTCATTAAAATAGATTTGAAAATACCATTTGTTTTATGTTTAAACCTTAAATTAAATTTTTCAATAATAAAGTATGCTTATTATAACCCAATTCTATCAATCACTGAAATGAACAGCACATTGGTGGGTTCAAGCAAGTAAATAAATGTGTTATTTTATTGCATGTCAGGAAGGTTTATTGGGTAGAATTCTTCCCTCTGAACTGGTGGGTTAGAGGTTTAAGCATCATATCAAGGATTTGTATTAATGCAGAGTGCTGATCCTGCCTCTCAGTGCCTCAGACAGAGGGTAGCAGTTCTGATAACGCGTAAAAGCATGTTGCGCCCTGTCCAAGCCAGAGGTGGCATTCCTATGGTCTCTTTGAAAGGGCAGCGCTCAGAGCCTCAGTGAAGGGTACCTCTTCACAGGTGTGGTATTTTGAGATATATGTGATGTGTGGTATTCTGCAAGTTTGTTGAGTTGTTGCTAAAGATCTTCTAGCTGCTGCATTTGTCTGAGGTCACTGTGATAGTTAAACTGCTAATTTTAAGAAGTGCTTGGAGTGACCTTGAATAAGAAAATAGGTTTAGATAAAATTCAAAGAGGCTACATTCTCTGCTGGAAATAGGCATGGGTATGGAGAGGATCTTGCTCTTGGTCAGTTCAGGGTTTCACACCGCAAGGATTTGGCAAAATTTTTCCTTTGCACAATCAAATAATTGCGTACGGAAGATGTATCACTCTGCTGTAGGACAGATTTCCTTTTGATGGAACAAACACGGCTTGAGAACCCTTGAACATTTCTGAGACGCATGTAAAAGCTTCTAGATGTGTTTGGGTTGGGCTGTAGACCTCCGTGTCCCAGGTGGTCTTTGTCTCCACTAGGATCGAAGCAGCCCTAGGAAGGAGGCGCAGACACTGCTCTGCTCTTCTGTTTCTGTGACTGATCCCCGTCCCGTTTTCCTTCATGTCTTAGATGTGTGTGGAGCACAGAAAATGCCCAGAGACGGCTGCTGCTGCTGAGTGCAGAAGTGGGATGGGCAATATCCCTCTGTTGCATCCTGCACACTGACACATGCCCTGTGCCTGTGGAGTTCTGCCGTCCTTACCCAGCCCTGCCTGTGCTGCCCGTCCTGGCAGTGCAGATGGACAGACCCTCGTGTAGAGCAGCTCTGTGCCGTGGCAGGCGTTATGCTGTGCTCCCTGGATAATGGGCAGATGGTGCAGGTCATGGAGCATAACTCTCATTAACTCGTAGCTGAAAGCCTGTGCTCTTGTATTCTGTAATACTGTGGCCTGTGAGTGCTCTGTGAAAGGAGACCCAAATAAATCATATTACAGTAGCCTGGAGAAGAGGTCACAAATCTTTTTGAAGAAGAAAAGAGCCACTTCTGGCCACTGCTGAAACATGAACTTCCACATGTATCCTGTTATAAAAAATGAATTCCATGTTGAGAAACTTATCGACATGTTTGGGCATAGCTCATAGACAGGGAGAGCTACTAACACTCCAATGACACCTTCCAGATGTTCTCCCCTCCACAATTATCTGTCTTATCCGGGCTGGCTTGCTGGTCCACAGGCATCCCTGGGCAGGCAGGATGACAGCCGCTGAAGGCCACCGACAGGTTTGGCAGAGGTGGGAATATTCTTGCAGGTAGAATAAATGCCAAGTAATTTGTGTTATTCATTATTAACATGGCTAAAATGGAAGACTAGGGACAGAGTCAGAGCTTGGCTCGTGTTCAGGCACGGAGAGGATGTCATGCCTCCACCCTCTCCTGGGGAAAGCAGAATCTCCTGCCCAGGCTTCCGTTCTTCCAGCCCATACTGGTCACCATGTGGCCTGTGGACCTACACGCACTTGTGTACACCAAGGTACGAATGACTGTTAGAGGTGGTGATGTAGCAGATCATCAACTACCATGAGTGTCACAGAGAGAAAACCTCTATGACAGGTTGAGGTCTGTTACCAAATTAATGGAAAGCATGAGAAGGTGAGAGGTGCTCCCCACAAGTTATTTTAGCAAAGCAGGTTGGTCCCAGTGTGCAGTGGTTAATTCAAAATCACATGGTCTCGGGAGGCTGCAAGGCTCCAGCCTGCAGCTTCCAGGCCCCTGCTCTCATCAAGGTCCCATCTGCCAGCCCACCCAACTGTCGTTTTAACAGGGTCACTGCTGCATTCGGGTACAAGCAGAAAGTTAAATAAATATTTTCCCCAGAAGGACAACGTAAAAGGAAAACGTGTTTTGCAAAATGACAGGTGAAATCTGTTTGTAAAGATGTTTTGGAGATGAAATGCAAAAAGCAGAGCTTGCATGGGTCTTTTGTTTTACAGAATTTACAAAAGCACAGTGAGCAGCTACAGCAAAGCCCATAGAAGTGATTAACTTGACTATGTGAACAGTGCTGAGGAAAGGGGGGTTATCAATTCAAACAAGAACTAAGATCATGTCTGATCTGGACTGGCAGTTCCTGGCCCCCTCCCCACTTTTTTGTCCCTTGGGAAATAAAAGAACTGAGAAGAACAGAACAATGTTTTTAAGGGAAAAAAAAAGAACCACCAAAACCTCCTACAAAGTTTAGATTGACTGAAAACCTTCAGAATATGAGTAAGACCAACATTTCTCAAACACGAAATTTCTGGGGTGCAAATGTGACACTTTTTAGATTACCGTTAATTGTGTTTTGCTGTTTGTGACTTGAGGCTTATGATGTCATTTCATGTTTATCTGTGAGTGAACCTGGGTATAACATAATGCGAACATGACAAAGTGTGATGGAATGCCAAAAGCTAAAGAGAAACATATGACTCCTGGGCTGAATACCTGCTTTACGCTAGTATCTAATAAGAAAAAAGCTGGGATGTGGAAACAGGGTGAACAGTAAGAAGAGAAAAAATTTTGGTATGTCTTTTGTTGAAATTCAATCCTCCCACTCCCTAGTATGCCCAAAAACCATCTGCAAACTTTTCAATCATTTTTTAGGATACAGTGAATTTTATCATAATTTTGTCAACCAAAACCATATGTGCTTTTTCTATTGACAACATAGAATAACAAAATCATATTTGTTCAGACCACAAGGCAGGTAATAAATAACTGTGGACACACTGCTGCAACTTACTGGTTTTTTTGTTGGGTTTTTTTTTTTTTTAATTTTAAAAAAAGGTATTGAATATTACCAAAAAATTTAATTTGGGAGGTAAAGTAAACTTCTGAAGAGAAAACCATCTGAGAGAAAACTTGTGGCTCAATAACTTTCCCCTTCCTGTTAGACCAATTCTAGCTCGGTGTCCTGAGGCCATAATAAAATGAGATCTTCCACCGCCCGCCCTCATCTGTGCACGGTGTAGATGTACATGCAAACTGCAGGTAACGGTTACAGCATGTTCCTGCTCTGCACAGATTCTCTGGCATTATTGCACTCAGCTGTCTGAGCCCACACTGGCCATTGCTCTGAGAAGTTTGGGTCCCCGAGGTGAAAAGATTAAATGTGAATTGAAGTAATTTGGGACATGCTTCCTCCTAATACACCAGCCATGAAATATCTTTCCTTACTGATATTAGACAAGCTAATCTT